>NC_041736.1:30598395-30901425 GCF_004115215.2 Ornithorhynchus anatinus
TGCAGAATTTGTTCTTCTGACATCACATCACGTTCTACCCGGGTAGACATGCCTTGTCATGAGAAAGTTCCCTAATTCCCCAGTTGCGTTCTATCCAAAACCTAGCAAAAACATGCATTATGTATTTTGAATTTGTTTTCAATGCAAAAAAAAATCAGTGATGGGATTATGCATTAGAAAGCTAAAATATTTGCCATAGACAGCATTGATTAATTTAGCTACGATAGAAAAATTCCCAGCTAATTTTAATTTACACATGTACCTTACCTATGTTCCAGGCTCCGTTCAGGTTGTGACTTGGAATGAACAGTATCAGAAACTTACTACCAGTGATCAAAATGGACTCATCATTGTGTGGATGTTGTATAAAGGTACTTGGCAGATGGGACATCCTGAAGGGTGGGAGATGATTCTTTCCTTTCAGGTCACAGAACAGGACCTATTTTGAGAGAGAAATGATACAGTGAACATTTAAGACCCCAGCAAAGAATATCTTTTAAGCATTGCTCTGCTTCATTCCTGCATATTTTTCCTTTGGTCACGGATTAAGCCCGTCAATGGGCAGGGATTGTCTGTATCTCTTGCTGAAGTGTACATTCCAAGCGTTTAGTACAGTGCTGTGCACATAGTAAGTGCTCAATAAGTACTATTGAATGAATTTATTCCATGTTTAAGAGAGGAGGACAGTCACTTCAGAGAGTAGAGGGGGAGAACAAGAGATCTCATGTCTTTTGACTGCTTAAAGTCTTTTTCATTTTTGTCACTTCAGACAGTAGAGGGGGAGAACAAGAGATCTCATGTATTTTGACTGCTTAAAATCTTTTTCATTTTTAGATAAACTAAAAGCACAAGCACTTTTCATCTCACCTCTTCATCTCATCTATACTGCTAGATCCCTCGTTAAAGAACAGTCAGATGAGGAATGCTAGTTGGATGTGTTTTCTTAAAGCGGAAGTATCTTTCCAGCATTTAGAATAGTGCTTGGCGCATCGTAAGCACTAAACAAGTACCATAATTATTATTATATCACAGTGCACACTGCAAACAGGTGGCAGGTTACCACAGGACAGAGTGCCATTTTATTCAGCTATATAACATTCTGTCTGCATGATTACAAAAACTCTTCAGACTGAGCAGTAAAGAGATGGAGGAAAGATCAGAGCTCCATATCGGGTGGGAGGTTAAACTTCAGGCAGACCCTTTGGAGCTTTTACCCAGGCAAAAATTCTCCATTCTCCCTCCTAGAATGGAGGTGGAGTGGGAGGAGGATATAGGAGTGGTGTGAGCTAGTGCGTGTAAAAAGAAGAGAAAGGGAGAGGAGGAAAAGGGGCTGGAGAAGAAGTGGGTTTTTCCATTCCCTCTGCTTCTCCCCCTGACCTACCCGAAGGCTCATCCTTTCTGTTTTAGGATTTGGATCTTCTCGATTTTCCCTCTGCTGTTCTGAAGTGGTTCTATTGTATTTCATAATACTTATGCATTTGAAAGCTTTGAAATGATTCCTTGATTACATTTTGAAATTTTCCCTCAAGACAGCAGTGGCCTTTTATTTTTTGGCATAGGCTCTGGACTTCAGTAAACATTCCTCCCTGAATGTGATCACATTCTTAATGTCTTCTTGTTAAAACCTGCTTCCTTGTAGTGCTCGACTAGGTAGTGTTATGATGGACTTTAGCTCACTGCATTCTGATCCAGTGAAGAGATTCATCACAACTGGACTGTTTAAAAAAGGATGTTTATTGTATATTTATGGTCTGTATAAATGTTGACTGAGGTCTGATTTCACTTTTAATTATGAAACAATTATCCTTTCTTTCTCCTGTTTCCATTTGCTTTACATGTGTATTGAATGAGGGGAAAGGGATTACATTTAGAAAAGTGATTTTTCTAGCCTTGAACCAGTAAACTAGACAGTGTACTTTCAGTGAGAAGGAAAGGAAAGTAATAATACTGTCTGATGAACTATCTCAGTGATTGGTTAACTATTTTCTATTTAAATCTTTTAAAGAGCTAAAGGTCAAGTTGTGTTTAATGTTTTATTTTTTATTTTAGTTGTGTACTTTCTGAAGACAGTATATTAATGGCTAAGAATTGGACTTGTCTGGACAATACTTTAGTTAACTATTAACTATTTAAACTATTTAAATCTTATTAATGCCTTTTTTGCTTGTTCTGAAGTGTATATATATACCTCTAATTCTATGTATTTATATTGATGGTACTGAGGCCTGTTTACTTGTTTTGATGTCTGTCTCCCCCCTTCTAGACTGTGAGCCCACTGTGGGCAGGGATTGTCTCTACCTGTTGCCAAATTGTACTTTCCTAGCGCTTAGTACAGTTCTCCGCACACAGTAAGTGCTCAATAAATACGACTGAATGAATGAATGAATAAATGAGAAGGCTTTTGCAAATATTGTGGAATGCCAGAAAAACAAACAAATGCAAAAAAAATCAGTGGTAGGATTATGCATTAGAAAGCTAAAATAGTTGCCATAGACAGCATTGATTAGCTACAAACAAATTTTCTATTAAAATCTTTTAAAGAGCTAAAGGTCAAGTTGTGTTTAATGTTTAATTTTTTATTTTAGTTGTGTACTTTCTGAAGACAATATATTAATGGCTAAGAATTGGACTTGTCTGGACAATACTTTAGTCGTCTGGAAAAACTTCCTGGCAACAGCAAAATGCATTTTGAGGCACGTCTGCCGTTTCTTAGGCAGATTCGAAAGAATGTAGAATTTTGACTTTGAGTTTCATTTTGGGATAACAGGTTCTTGGTACGAAGAGATGATTAACAACAGAAATAAATCAGTAGTTCGTAGTATGAGCTGGAATGCTGATGGACAGAAAATCTGCATTGTATATGAAGACGGAGCTGTGATCGTTGGTTCAGTTGATGGTAATGCATTAGAGATCATTTATCTTATATTTTTACCTTTCTGTTCTTATCACATGTTGAAATTCAGATGAGAAAATGAATAGCCATCAAATTAATATAATATATTTTCAAGAGAAAATTGTTTTCCCAGATTCTTGTTAAAGTAGTTCTGATGTAATCCACAGGGCCCATCTTTAGTCCAAGGATATTTGAAAGTGAAGGTAGCTTTCTGGAAAACCTCCCATTTGTTTGAAATCACCCACAGTTGTAGGTAGAGATGAACTTTACAATCCTTTTTAATCTGTACAGTTTTGCTTTTGACACACGAGTCAAGTAACCTCTAAGTCATTGAACGAGAAGCTTTGTAGAAAATAGCCTTTCAGATTTTCTGTGCTTTGTAGTAACTGAAAAAATAACATCAAATTTTTTACACACTTGTTTCAGGCAATCGCATTTGGGGAAAAGATTTGAAAGGTATACAACTGTGCCACGTAGCGTGGTCTTCCGACAGCAAAATCCTACTCTTTGGAATGGCAAATGGGGAAATACACATCTATGACAATCAAGGGAATTTTATTGTAAGTTTACAGATGAGTAGATGTATTTGGTTTAGTCAGCTGAATGTTATGCTGCTTTTCTTTTCATTCCTCACCTAAAATGGGTCAAAACTATTCATCTGATTTAAAAATCTTATTGTTTAAAATGTGTTAGAGGGGTGTTTTTAAGGACTGGTTATTAAAAAGCAATTGTTGTTGCTAACTCGGAGTACCAGGAGATTTAACACTAAAGAGGTGGGACATTTAATTAAGGAAGAGGGTACGCAGTGAAGTTTTTACAAGCATTTTTACTCAGCTGATATGAAAACTCGCTATTGCAGAAGAATGTTGTTGATGTGCATTTCCAACAACTATACCAAAGCTGAATTGACATTGGCCAAGTATAAGAGTAATTCAGACACAGGGCCAATTTCCATACGGAACGTTTGATTAATTGAGAACAAAATGCATTTTTTAGTTTTGACTTAACCAGACAATTTGTTCTAAATCCAGTAATATAAAGGATAAGAAAAATTAGGTCTAGGAGAAGAGTTTGGTTTGGTTTTGGTCAAATGCAAATAGAATGAAATCAAGTGGCGTGATGTGCAGGGCTGGAATGCTTTTAGCAAGATAATAATATTGATGATGATGAAAAGCTTTTCGAGCTGGTTCATATGCCCGCTTTTAGTTTATAGGATATGGAATTGTAACATTAAGCTCTGCACTGCTTTTCTTATAGTATTCTAAATTTGATCTTTAGTTATTATTTATTATTAAGTGCCGTCGAGGAGCTTCCGATTCGTAGCGACTCCATGGATATACTTTCTCCAGAACGTCCTGACCTCTGTCATAATCTGCAGCTTTTCTAACAGTTCTTCCGTTATCGTTGTTGTGGCCTCTATCCATCTAGCTGCTGGTCTGCCTCTTCCGTGTGTTCCCTGGACTTTTCCTAGCATTAGTATCTTCTCCAGAGAATCAGTCCTCCTGATTGTTTGTCCAAAATATGCTAATCTAAGTCGAGTCATTTGGCCTTCCAAAGACCACTTTGGTTCAATTTGGTCTTAAATCCATTTGTTTGTTTTTCTGGCATTCCACAATATTTGCAAAAGCCTTCTCATTTATTCATTCATTCATTCAGTCGTATTTATTGAGCACTTACTGTGTGCGGAGAACTGTACTAAGCGCTAGGAAAGTACAATTTGGCAACAGGTAGAGACAATCCCTGCCCACAGTGGGCTCACAGTCTAGAAGGGGGGAGACAGACATCAAAACAAGTAAACAGGCCTCAGTACCATCAATATAAATACATAGAATTAGAGGTATATATATACACTTCAGAACAAGCAAAAAAGGCATTAATAATAATAATGATGTTGGTATTTGTTAACCGTTTACTATGTGCCAAGCACTGTTCTAAGCGCTGGGGTAGATACAGGGTCATCAGGTTGTCCCACGTAGGGCTCACAGTCTTCATCCCCATTTTACAGATGAGGGAACTGAGGCACAAAGAAGTGAAGTGACTTGCCCAAGTTCATACAGCTGACAAGCGGTGGGGCCTGGATTAGAACCCACGACCTCAGACTCCCAGGCATGGGCTCTTTTTCCTGAGCCACACTGCTTCTCATAGAATAAATAAAAATATAGATATGACATATATCCACAAGTGCTGTGGGGCAAGGGGTAAAGCAAAGAGAGCGAGTTGGGACGAGGAGGGGAACGGGTGCTGAGGTAAAGGGCGGCAGCTCAGTCTGGGAAGGCCTTCTGGAGGAAGTGAGCCTTCAGTAGGGCTTTGAAGCGGGGGAGTGTGATTGTTTGGCGGATTTGAAAAGGACGGGTGTTCTGGGCCAGAGGTCGGATGTGGGCCAGGGGTCGACGGCGGGACAGGCGAGAACGAGCCACAGTGAGAAGTCTCCAATGCCACATTTCGAAAGACTCGATGTTCTTTCTATCCTGTTTTATCACGGTCCAGCTTTCAGATCCAAACATCGTCAAGAGCTTTAGTAGCTTGGATTTTTCATGAGAAAATTCTGATAGGTGAACTGAATTTATAAGTGTAGCGATAAAAATGTGTTTGTTAGGTAAGGATTTGACATTGCTAAAATTCATGTAACAATTTCTTTAGACAAAAATGAAGCTGAATTGCTTAGTGAATGTAACTGGAGCAATCAGTATTGCCGGAATACACTGGTACCATGGCACAGAAGGTTATGTGGAACCGGATTGTCCTTGCCTTGCTATTTGCTTTGACAACGGGAGATGTCAGATAATGAGACAGGAGAACGACCAAAGTAAGTACGATTTGCATTTGAGACTCTGGAGAAATCGGAGTTCCAAATTATTGGTAGCCTATTAGAGGCATTTTGAAGCGTGAACTAAAACTTCCCTAAGGTTTTTCTCTCCACCGCCTATTTAGATCCCATTTTGCTCGACACTGGGATGTACGTGGTGAATGTACAGTGGAACCACTGTGGAAGTGTCTTGGCTGTGGCAGGATCCCAGAAGGCAGCAATCCAGGATAAAGATGTCAATACTGTGCAGTTCTATACTCCGTTTGGTGAGGTACAAAAATGCCATGCTTTTGTTTTTCTCTTAAAACTTTACAATTTGTGGTGTGAAGAGAAAGGGAAAAGGCATTCGGTTTGGAGGTAATTGAGAGATTCTGAGTACACGACAAGTGTGCGAACCCAATAAACTACAAATTGCTCCGGCTTGCTAAACGTCTTTAGGCAACCTTTTTTAATTGTATTCCGTCGGTTAAAGGCCCTGTTTTACAAGCTACACCTGAGCCACTCCCCCCCCCCCCCCCCCAACTTGGTTCCCACAGACGGTCTGATTGGCGGGCACATACCAGAATATATCGGAGGAATTCCCCTCTAGCAGGATCACTGTCCATGAAAGTGTTTTTCCTTTATTGAACTGAATGCTCCTTGTGAAAAAACACAGAACTTGATTTGTGGATCGGTTAAGAAAAATGCTTTTTTTTTTGGGGGTCTATTTTGGAAATGGATAGCCTTTTCTATAGTCAAGGCCTCTGCATAGCTTCTAGGTGCAATTTGCCAATTTTAAGTATATCTGCCTAATGCCCACCTCCCCTCTGGCAAATTCAAATATGTAATGTGCCCCTACGATATTTAAACGGTTTGCCTTTGAAGTAACAATGAATTGACGTGATTTTTGGAAATAGCCATAAAAGACTCTTTCCGCCTCAGAAGTCGACAACCTTGGTGTCAGTCTCCATCTCTCGTTGTCTTTTTAATCTCACATTCTTGCATAGTGTTAAATCCTTCCAGTTTTTTCTATGCATCATTTCCCAGACGCACCCCCCCCAAAGTCCTACCTCGACATCGGTCTCTCTGCCTCTGGCTTTTCCTCCCCATCCCGTCCCAATTCAGACTAAGTGCTGCTTCCGCAGGTGATGTTTTCTTCAAGTGTTGCTCAGCACCCGTTGCTTCACGCCTCAAACATTCCCCCAGCTTCCTGTTTTCCCTCTTCATGCTCAGCTGCAAGGTCCTCCACCAAACTATATTTTGAATATCGGCTTCACCTGCTCCTCCACCGCTCCTGCTCCTCTTTCTGCCCCAGCTAATTTTTGGAGTTTACCTTGCTCTCAACTACCCTTTCTCTGTCGTCCTACTCCTGTGGTTTCCATAGCCTAGAATAGCCTCCCTCTCCAAATCTAACAGATTTTTCCCCCCAAATGCCACCTTCCTGATTAATTTCCAACATCACAAGAGTCACATCAGTAAGAGCCACCTCTAGCCCTTTCATTCATTCATTCAGTCGTATTTATTGAGCGCTTACTGTGGGCTAAGCACTCTACGGAGCACTTGGGTGGGTACAACAGAACGTGAACAGACACATTCCGTGCCCACAGTGAGCTCCCAGTCTAACGGTAGCACTTATTTATTCACGCCTCTTCTCAGAGCGTGTGTATGTACGTGTAATCGGTTGTATTATCAATTATTTATTCTGATTACTCTTCTCTGTGAAATGTGTTTTCTTTTCTCTTGTCCAGGAGAACGTGAGCTCAGTTTGGGCAGGGAATGTTTCTTGTGTTTCTCTTTGACGTTCCCAAGCTCTTAGTACAGTGTGTTGCACCCAGTTAGCACTCAAGAAATACAGTTACCACTGCTCCTTAAGTTTTAGTGCCAACGATATGAAAGATTGATTGTAAATGTCTTGAGAAAGATGACAATGGACTTGATAAATAATGTCATAGGTGATTATGGGAGAGGATTTCCTCTAAAAAAGACTGTGGTGATATCTTTTACCAATAGAAATGACAGCTTCTTGAAATCCAGATGGGTAAAATAGCAAGCTAAGTCGTTCAGTGAATATGACAGGAACAAAGTTATGCTAGTTATGACTTTTATGTATTTTTACATCCCAAATAATTCATTTCCTCTATTTATTGAGAGGACCACGTGTCATTAATGGAACCCTGATCTACCTTGGGACTTTAACTCACAAAATGATGTCCTAGGTTCAGCATAGCTTAATGGAAAGAGCATGGGCCTGGGAGACAGAGGACCTGAGTTCTAATCCTACCTCCACCACGTACCTGCTGGGTGGCCTCGGGCAAGTCCCTTAATTTCTCTGTGCTTCAGTTTCCTTAGCTGCAAAATGGAAATTTAATACCTGTTCTCCCTCCTACTTAGACTGTGAGCCCCTTCTGGGTCCTGATTATCTTGCATCTCCCCCAGTGCTTTGTAATAATAATAATTACGAAGGCATTTGTTATGCGCTGACTCTGTGCCAAGCACTATTCTAGGCGCTGGGGTAGATACAAGGTAATCAGGTTGTCCCACGTGGGGCTCATAGTCTTAATCCCCATTTTACAGTTGAGGTCACTGAGGCACAGAGAAGTTAAGTGACTTGCCCAAAGTCACCCAGCTGACAGGTGGCGGACTGGGATTAGAACCCACGACCTCTGACTCCCGAGCCTGGGCTCTTTCCACTAAGCCACGCTGCTTCTCTTACAGTGTTTAACAAAACACTGTAACCTAGTGTTTAACTTAGTTGGATGCTTAACAGAAACCACAGTCATCATTATTGTCATTATTCTGGCCTAACTTCTGAAACAGCTGGACTTCCAAATTTTAATTCATAATAATAATAATAACGGTGGTATTTGTTAAGCGCTTACTATGTGCAAAGCACTTTTCTAAGCGCTGGGGATACAAGGTGATCAGGTTGTCCCCTGTGGGGCTCACAGTTTTAATCCCCATTCTACAGATGAAGTAACTGAGGCGCAGAGAAGTGAAGTGACTTGCCCAAAGTCACACAGCTGGCAAGTGGCGGAGCCGGGATTAGAACCCATGACCTCTGACTCCCAAGCCCGGTCTCTTTCCACTGAGCCACATTTCTGTGACCAGCCTTGGTCATCTCCTCTTTTCCTAGTGCCTTTCTGTTTAAGAGATAAAGACATTTTGGAGTGTCTTTATTTCTTAATCCCAACCAAATGGAGAAGCAGTGTGGCCTAGTGGATAGAGCACGGGCCTGGCAGTCAGAGGACCTAGTTTCTAATTTGGGCTCCACCACTTGCTTACTGTATGACTTGGACAAGTTACTTAACTTCTTTGGGCTTCAGTCACCTCATCTGCAAATGGGGACTAAGACTGTGAATTCCATCTGGGATGTGGACAAGCTAATACTTGATTAGCTTGTATCTATCCCATTGGTCAGTGCAGTGCCTTGCACATAGTAGACACTTAACAAATACCATCAAAATCAATTATTTCCTATTCCCTAATCCTTAATCTTCACTTTTCTGATTTTCCCTCTTCAGCCCTAAGTCATGTCTAAATCTTTTTAAATTGACAGCCTATAATTTGTAACTGCAAATTTTTTTGGGTTTTGTAATCAAGACACAAAACTCAGTTTTTTCATCCATTCATTCAGTAGTATTTATTGAGCGCTTACTATGTACAGAGCACTGTACTAAGCCCTTGGAACGTCCAGATCGGTAACAGATAGAGACAGTCCCTGCCCTTTGATGGGTTTACAGTCTAATCGGGGGAGACGGACAGATAAGAACAATGGCAATATCAAGTATTATTTAAACTGTTAATAGAATGTCTTAGAACAGCAGAATGGAGTAATGGATAGAGCACAGGCTGGGAGTCAGGAGGTCCTGGGTTCTAATTATGGCTTCGCCACTTGTCTGGTGTGTGACCTTGGGCAAGTCACTTCACTTCTCCTGGCCTCAGTAACCTGGTCTGTAAAATGGGGATTGAGATTGTGACCCCCATGAGGGACAGGGAGTCTGTCCAAACCAATTTGCTTGTATCCACCCCAGCACTTAAAACAGTGCCTGGCACATAGTAAGTGCTTAACAAATATCACAATTATTATTATTATTATTGTGATAGATTCATTTTAATGTTTAGATTGAGTCTAAATGAGTATCGAATGCTCTTTGATGCTCTAATCTCCTTTCAGCATTTACGCACATTGAAGGTTCCTGGGAAACAGATGTCAGCCCTGTCTTGGGAAGGAGGAGGACTAAAGATTGGGCTAGCAGTTGATTCTTTTATATATTTTGCAAATATTAGACCAGATTACAAGGTAAGTGCAAAAAGTATTTAATATAATTGGTACTGGCTTCAGTCGGAAGTTCAAGGCAGTAAAAATCAGCTCCCCTCTCCTGTTCCGTACAAAATCATGTTCCCCTGTTTGAGCATGCGGCATGATGTGTATGATGTCATTATGTTACGTTGCATGTGTGCAGCGTGATGTAATCATTATCAGGTACCTTGATTCTATTTAGTTGCCATTGTTTTTACGAGATGTTCTTCCCCTTGACTCTGTTTATTGCCATTGTTCTTGTCTGTCCGTCTCCCCCGATTAGACCGTAAGCCCGTCAAACGGCAGGAACCGTCTCTATCTGTTGCCGACTTGTTCATTCCAAGCGCTTAGTACAGTGCTCTGCACATAGTAAGCGCTCAATAAATACTATTGAATGAATGAATGAAAAGGTACCTCCAAACCGAGAATATTCTAACAGAATATTAGAATATTCTACTATTCCCTGACCAGCTCCCAAGATCCTGCTATTACAGACACCGCTTCTCATTTGGGCTGGGCACTTTCAAATTTTTAACTGCACTCTAATACAAGTCTCTTCATAATGACTGAGGCTGGCCCTGATTACAAGAGTAATTTTACAAATAATTTAGGCCAAAGACAGATGCTCTTATCCTTTATCTGTATAACTAGTTTGTTTTTGAACAAAACAAAAAGAAACTATCAGGCTGCTAGCTTGTCGTAGATACTTGGCAAAAGCAACTTCTAGTTGCTCGTAAAATACAGTGGGATCTTGCTGAACCACGTCTTGCTAGCGCATAGATCTCAGCATAGTGGAGCCCTCATAGACCCCCAGATTTTCAATGAATAGATACATTAATTCTTACTGATACATTCATTCAATAGTATTTATTGAGCGCTTACTATGTGCAGAGCACTGTACTAAGTGCTCGGAATGAACAAGTCGGCAACAGATAGAGACAGTCCCTGCCATTTGACGGGCTTACAGTCTAATCCGGGGAGATGGACGGACGAGAACAATGGCAATAAATAGAGTCGAGGGGAAGAACATCTCGTAAAAACAATGACGACTAAATAGAATCAAGGCGATGTACATTTCATTAACAAAATAAATAGGGTATTGAAAATATATACAGTTGAGCGGACGAGTACAGTGCTGAGGGGATGGGAAGGGGGAGGGGGAGGAACAGAGGGAAAGGGGGAAAAGAGGGTTTAGCTGCGGAGAGGTGAAGGGGGGGTGGTAGAGGGAGTAGAGGGAGAAGAGGAGCTCAGTCTGGGAAGGCCTCTCGGAGGAGGTGAGTTTTAAGTAGGGTTTTGAAGAGGGGAAGAGAATCAGTTTGGCGGAGGTGAGGAGGGAGGGCGTTCCGGGACCGCGGGAGGATGTGGCCCAGGGGTCGACGGCGGGGTGGGTGAGACCGAGGGACGGTGAGGAGGTGGGTGGCAGAGGAGTGGAGCATGCGGGGTGGGTGGTAGAAAGAGAGAAGGGAGGAGAGGTAGGAAGGGGCGAGGTAATGTAGAGCCTTGAAGCCTAGAGTGAGGAGTTTTGTAATAATGTTGGTATTTGTTAAGCGCTTACTATGTGCCGAGCACTGTTCTAAGCGCTGGGGTGGACATAGGGGAATCAGGTTGTCCCATGTGGGGCTCACAGTCTTAATGCCCATTTTACAGATGAGGGAACTGAGGTGCAGAGAAGTGAAGTGACTTGCCCACAGTCACACAGCCGACAAGTGGCAGAGCTGGGATTCGAACTCATGAGCCCTGACTCCAAAGCCCGTGCTCTTTCCACTGAGCCACGCTGCTTTTGTCTGGAGCGGAGGTTGATAGGCAACCACTGGAGTTGTTTAAGAAGGGGAGTGACATGCCCAGATCGTTTCTGCGGGAAGATGAGCCGGGCAGCGGAGTGAAGAATGGACTGGAGCGGGGCGAGAGAGGAAGAAGGGAGATAAGAGAGAAGGCTGACACGGTAGTCTAGCCGGGATATAACGAGAGCCCGTAGCAGTAAGGTAGCCGTTTGGGTAGAGAGGAAAGGGCGGATCTTGGCCATACGATAAAGGTGAGACCGGCAGGTCTCGGTAATGGATAGGATGCGTGGGGTGAACGAGAGAGACGAGTCAAGGATGACACCGAGATCGCGGGCCCGAGAGACGGGAAGGATGGTCGTGCCATCCACGGTGATAGAGAAGTCTGGGAGAGGACCGGGTTCGGGAAGGAAGATGAGGAGCTCAGTCTCGCTCACGTTGAGTTTTAGGTGGCGGGCCGACATCCAGCTGGAGACGTCCCGGAGGCAGGAGGAGATGCGAGCCTGAAGGGAGGGGGAGAGGACAGGGGCAGAGATGTAGATCTGCGTGTCATCTGCGTAGAGATGGTAGTCGAAGCCGTGAGAGCGAATGAGTTCACCGAGGGAGTGAGTGTAAATGGAGAACAGAAGAGGGCCAAGAACTGACCCTTGAGGAACTCCAACAGTTAAAGGATGGGAGGGGGAGGAGGTGCCAGCGAAGGAGACCGAGAATGACCGGCCAGAGAGGTGAGAGGAGAACCGGGAGAGGACGGAATCCGTGAAGCCGAGGTGAGATAAGGTATGGAGGAGGAGGGGATGGTCGACAGTGTCAAAGGCAGCAGAGAGATCAAGGAGGATCAGAATGGAGTAGGAGCCATTGGATTTGGCAAGAAGGAGGTCACGGGTGACCTTAGAGAGAGCAGTCTCGGTAGAGTGGAGGGGACGGAAGCCAGGTCGGAGGGGGTCCGGGAGAGAATGGGAGTTAAGGAATTCTAAGCATCCATTATAGACGACTCGTTCTAGGATTTTGGAAAGGAAGGGTAATAGGGAGATAGGGCGATAACTGGAGGGGGAAGTGGGGTCAAGAGCGGGTTTTTTTAGGATGGGGGAGACATGGGCATGTTTGAAGGCAGAGGGGAAGGAGCCATTGGAGATTGAGTGGTTAAAGATAGAAGTTAAGGAAGGGAGGAGGGTAGGGGCGATGGTTTTAATAAGGTGAGAGGGAATGGGGTCCGAGGCGCAGGTGAGGGGGTGGCACTTGCGAAGAGGGAGGAGATCTCCTCTGAGGATACTGCAGGGAAGAATGGGAAAGTAGGGGAGAGGGTCGGTGGGGGGGGGGAGAGGCGGAGGGGTGACTTTGGGGAGCTCAGACCTGATTGTGTTGATTTTCGTGAGGAAATAGGTGGCCAGATCATTGGGGGTGAGAGATGGGGGAGGGGGAGGAACAGGGGGCCTAAGGAGAGAGTTAAAGGTCCGGAACAATCGGCGGGGGTGACGGGCGTGGGTGTCGATGAGGGAGGAGAAGAAGTTTTGCCTGGAGGAGGAGAGGGCAGAGTTAAGGCAGGAAAGGATAAATTTAAAGTGTGTGAGGTCGGCTTGGTGCTTGGACTTTCGCCAGCAGCGCTCAGCAGCTCGAGCATAGGATATAATATCCTTGGGCAGAGAGTGTTTCTACCCTTAATGAATTACTTGAACTACTTTAAGTCATATTACTGAATGAATTCAGTGACAACCACATAAGGAAAGTGTATCTTGAAGCAATACTAATATTTAGGTTTGGAAGAAAATCTTACTTTTCCCAGTTCTTCTGCTCCTCCTTCTCCCTTTCCCTCCCCTCTCCTCCGCCTTTTAAGCAAGTGGTATGTGCCAAGCACTGTCTAAATGCTGGGATAGGTACAAGATAATCAGGTTGGACACAGTGCCTGTCCCATGTGGGGTTGGTTCACAGTCTGAGTAGGAGGGGATACAGGAGAGGCTACAATTTGGGATTTTCAAAATTACTTTTTTTTAAAAAAAGCTCCTCTTTGCTTCTTTAATCTTCTCAGGAACATCCCCTTCACCCTAGAAGGTTACCTACTGTGATTATCAGTTTCTTCTTTTCTCTCTTTCCCAAGAGAGGAATGGGATGTTGGTTTCGTTGACGCTGTAGACTATGAACTCCTTGTGGGGAGGGAATGTGTCTACCAACTGTGTTGTAGTCTCCCGAGCTCTTACTTCCGTGCTCTTCACACAGCAAATCCGCAATAAATGCCACTGATCAGTTGATCTGACTATCCGAATGACTGACTCCTGATACTCAACTCTCAAACTTATGTAACAATAGATTTATTCAAACCAAATGTCCTTCTTTCAGTGGTGACCCCAGTTAGATATAAAGATATATAAAGTCAAGCCAACTTAATGCTTTGAAGGGTAAAGTGTGAAAAGCAAAAGTGTAAATACTATGCTTTGCCCACTGTGGGGTATTCAGTAAATGTTGTTGGCAAACTCACTTCATTCCCTAAAAATCATAAGGCCTTTGCCAGGACAGATGGACCAAATCACAGTATTTTTTCTGGAACAGTAGATGGGCATATTGAAACCTCCTTAATTTAGATCCCACTAAAATGAAATTGGAATGATTTGAGGTTGTTCTTATCCTCTTTTTTTCTATTGACCCTCTCTACTGCAGCAAAAAAAAAAATCAACTTTTGTTCAAAAGTAGAGAGCTCGTTGAGGGCAGGGAACATTTCTACCAATGCTGTTGTATTGTATTTTCCCAAGCACTTAAGCTCTGTATACAGTAAGCACTCAATAAATATCGTGTTTCCATACAGTGGAGTGAGGAAAAAAACCTTTAAGTGTCAGGAGAATATACAGAGGCAACTGGAAATGCAGTGTGGGGAGAGGTACAGAAATCTTCTCAATTCAGATGCCCTACAGGCACATTAAAGAGATGGGTAATAACACAACATTTAAAAATACTTCTCCAAGTCAGACATTTTACTAGTACATATAGACTGTAAGCTCTGGACTATAAGCTCCTTGTAGGCAGGAAACATGTCTACCTACTTTGTCATACTGTCTCCTAAGCAGTTAGCTTAGTGCTCTGTACATAAGATGCACTCAATAAATATGATTGATTGCAGGCTTAGCGGGGTTCTTTAGCCTGTAATTTGTAATTTCTCATTATTCGGTGTTCTTGAAGCTAAAAAGCAGTTTTGTTTTCTGATTTTGCAGTGGGGTTATTGCTCCAATACAGTGGTTTATGCATATACTAGACCTGACCGTGCAGAGTATTGTGTCGTCTTTTGGGATACAAAAAATAATGAGAAATACGTTAAATATGTCAAGAGTCTAATTTCCATTACTACTTGTGGAGATTTCTGCATTTTGGCAACCAAGGCTGATGAAAATCAACCTCAGGTAAGGCACATGCCTTGAGCTTTATATTGTATGTTAAATGAGATCTCTAAATGGGATGTTTAGGCTACAAGTCCTGACAGCTTAAACTTTCTCTAATGTCTCTAACAGTGGCATCTCCACTGTTTCCTGGAACAGGATTTTGAATCCAAATATATTTGTCCAAACAACATCCACCAGGTTATTTTCCTGATTTCTAGGTTTTCATTGTTTCATGCCTAATGAACTCCTTAGTCACAGATCTCATCTACCTCTGCAGTAGTTTGCCTCTGAGATCCACTTGAACCACCTGAATCTTCCCACAGTGAAAAAAAAAATAAGGAAAAAAAATAGCTTGATGCCTAGTTTGGCCAGTTAATCTGGGTAAAGTGATTTAGGCATCATAGATAAGTCTTATTTAGTCAGAAATAGTCTCTCACATCCCAAGTGCTCAAGACAGCGCTCTGCACATAGTAAGCGTTCAATAAATACTATTGAATTAAATTTAAAGATTAAACGTATATCATTCCTTGGTAGTATTTTGAATGGAATGTATATATCCCTGGGAGACAAAAGTATAATAAAATGAAACAGAATGGTGTTATTTGTCTCCTTTGCTTCATGAAATTGCATATAGAGTCATTCATTCATTCAGTTGTATTTATTGGGCGCTTACTATGTGCAGAGCACTGTACTAAGCGCTTGGAATGTACAATTCGGCAACAGATAGAGACAATCCCTGCCCGTTGACGGGCTTACAGTCTAATCGGGGGAGACAGACAAAAATAAAAGCAATAAATAGAATCAAGGGGATGTACATCTCATTAACAATATAGATGAGTTCAGACACTCATGTACGAATCAAGTTTATATCTATCTATCTTGATGTGGAAAAAAATAAAAAAAAACACTTTTTGAAGAATGGCGAAACTAAAGAATACAAAAGAAAATGGTAGCATCATAAATGATAGTATTTTCCCCTATTTAAGATGTATTCAATTGGTGTATGTCAGCTGTATGTCTGTATGTCCTCTAGACCGTAAGCTTGTTGTGGGCAAGGAACGTTTCTGTTTATTGTTATACTGTAATCTCCTAAACACTTAATACAGTGCTCTGCATACAGTAAGCGCTCAGTAAATACAATTGACTGTATGTCAATCTGTTTTTTAATCTCAGATTTCTTAACCAACATAAACTCAATTATGCTTTCAAACCGTTTTTACAGTCTCTGAAGGAGTAAGTTCAACAGCTTTAACGTAACGACAGATAGATGCTGATAAAAGAGTATTTAAATAGAAATAAGTATCAGCTTTGCATTTAAAGAAGAGAAAATGAATTGGTTTATTTGAAAATTTACCATGACGGTGTTGAGAGACCATCTAAATAAAGGACTTATTCACAAGTTAAAATATGGATAGATAAATAACGGTGGTCATAAAATAGCAAATTGGGTCTTTAGTATTTAATCTTTGATCTTTGGAAGAGCATTTTTTCAAATGCTTGTATTGTACTTGTGGTTATAAACAAGTGCTACCCAAGCAACTTCTTTTGTACTTTTCGGATGTATTTATATTACGCTGATAATTGCATCGCTTTAAAGTTTTAACTGAATTGTTTGCTATATTATTTGTATATTGCTTCAAAGGAGGAGAATGAGATGGACTCATTTGGTGGAACGGTAAAAATAATTTCCGTGCTTTTACAGTTACACTTGTAGGTTAGAATAATTTATCAGGTTGCATTTACCATGTTAGAAAAAATTAAAAAATGTATATTATATATTTAGCAGCATCTTTAAAAACTGTGACAATCCATTGAGGTAAATAATAAGCCTAGACTTCTCCCCTCTTTAATTTTGAAAACACATAATTTCAATTACCAGCCTGTTTTAACCTATGAATTATTTCTGTCTCTTCTATATTTTGTTCCTCATTCCGTGAAGTAATTATCTGGTAAGAGACAAGGCTTATGAAATGTCGTCACGATAAATCAGCAGCATGTTTCTTTCCTCAAAGACGCAGGCAGGTAGCCTGATTGATATTTGTTTTGTTTCTTAACAGTATGTGCTGGTTCTTTGCAATTCTATCGGCACCCCTTTGGATCCTAAATACATTGACATCGGTAAGCAAGTATTGAACTTTTCCTCAATAATTAGGGATTTATCCATAGTTCTACAGTAATCTCTTGGCATGGGCAGCTTTTTTAGTTCGCTCTTTCACCCGCCTACGGTCGGTGGATTCCGTACTCACTGTCCTCTGCCGTCTTCTGTCTCTGGTCACCAGCAGCTCCACCTTTTCAGTGCCTGGGCACCTCCCTCTTCTCCTCACTGGGATGCCCAGACCAATTTTGAGTTGTTAGATAACCTCTCTAGTGCTTTAAATGCAGTAACCATTTAGTGAAGATAGTGTCTGCACTTTCATCTCACTTGCAGGGCTTTCCGTCCTCCCCCAGGAATATCTTTAAACTTCCAAGCAGCATGGCCAAGCGGGAAGAACATGGGTCTGGGATTCAGAGGACCGGGATTGCAATCTTGGCCTCACCACTTGTCTGCTGTGTGACCGTGGACAAGTCACTTAACCTCTCGATGCCTCAGTTCCATAAAAATCTGGAATTAATACCTGTTCTCCCTCCTATTGAGCATGTGAGTCCCATGTGGGACAGGGACTGTGTCCAACCTAATTATCTTGTACCCATCCCAGCACTTAGTACAGTGCTTGGCACATAGTAAGCTCTTTACAAATAGCACTCTTATTTTCCTCTTATATGCTCGGTTAGTTAAGTACTAACATGTATGTACATCTTCTTTTCCTCCTTTCTCCTATCTGAAAATTATTCTAGGACCTATCTTCTGTTATATTGTAAATTCCTTAAGGGCAAGGACTGTATCTACTAACTATTCTGTTCTTTCCCAAGTGCTTAGAATAATGCCCTACACACATTATAATTAACAATGGATATTTTTGTAATCAGTATTAACCGGCGTGACAAACTCACTAAAACAGTGAAGTTCTGGGACATAGTCTCCTAGCATCAAAGCTATGCTTAGCTTACCACAGCTGTGCTGGGTGGGACATGTGAAGAGAATGAGCAGTGGTAAGATACCCAAAGAACTGCCCAATGGAAAGTTGAACCTGGGAAACAGAGGTGTGCAGAGGGAACATTTTAAAGACACAATAAAATAAAGCCTCTGGTAATGCCTTTTCCTCCCGAAAACTGGGAGTCAGCTATTGCAGCATGACAAATTGCATTTGAGAAATGAGGGTCTCTCCTTGAATTTTCCATAAAGAGGGGTGTCTGTGAAGCATGGGTGTGTTATCTCAAGGAGTATAGAAGAATGTTAAATGCCTTACATCCCCACTGCACTCCCCACCGCCCCCCATGATAGCAATTCTCTAAATTAGTAGGTTTCGCACTCACATCACTGACAAATTTATAGTTATAAACAGTTCACTAGTATTTATGTTGTTGAAAGGTTTATTATCAATAATAATAATTGTGTTTGCTAAGCGCTTACTGTGTGCCAGGCACTGTATTAAAGCCCGGGGTGGATACAAGCAAAGCGAGTTGGATACAGTCCCTATCCTACATGGGGCTCATAGTCATGATCTCCATTTTACAGATGAGGTAACTGAGGCACAGAGAAGTGAAGTGACTTGCCCAAGGCCACACGTCAGACAAGCGGCAGGGATTAGAACCTAGGTCCTTCTGACGCCCAGGCCCGTGCTCTATCCACACTTAAATGATTTACTGATGAGGAGAAGAAGGAAACTTGGTTTAATAGGTAAATGAGTGAATAAGTAATAAGGCGAGTTAGTCGTTGGATTTGGGGATGTTACAGGCTGTTGTGAATACGCAGATGTGCAGCTGGCACAGTGGTAGTCGGGGACGCGTAACCTGGGGATCGGAGGGATGTAGCCAAGCGTAACCAACCAAGCGTAAGAAGTTTGCTGAGGTGGATGGGCTCGGCAGGATCCTGAAGAAGGACCCACCGCAACACTGGAGCTTCCAGAGCATCTCCCTGCTGGCTCCGTGGCCAGGGTTGGCAACCCAAGGCTCACCCTTGAGCCATATCTGGCTCTCCTTGAAGCTGAATGTGGATCCCAGGCAGGGCCTCTGGCTAATGAGGGGCATCCAGTGAACACCCCACAGCGCTCCGTGCGTCCGCTACGCACGGCACCGCGGGTCAATTAAATGCCACGGCTCCATCCGGCCCGTTGCTGCCGGGGCCCTTGCTGGCGCCCTTCCGGCGGGGGGTCCTTGGTGGGGCGTGACGTGTGCCATCCCGACTGCCCACCTGCATCGTTCGGACTGGGGAATTCTGGCCCTCTGTTGCCCAGAGAGGAAATCCGTGCCCCTTGGCAGCGGGGGAATCCTCGTTGACCCTGGAGGCCCCTGCGAGCTTGGCAGCTTCTCGAGGTTGGCAGCCCAAGAGGGAGAGGCAGGGGGCCGCAGGCCAAAGCGGAAGAAGGGGTAGGATCCGGGGCGGCGTGGGCCAGCCCATGGCCTCCCACCTTCCTCCTCCCCTCTGGGCCTGTAGGAACATCCAGCATGAATTCAGGCAGATGTTTGTGGGTGATTTTTCGATTTGAAGAGCGCAGAGTAGATGTTCACAGTGGTGTACCCCCCAGCCACCTGGGGGGAGGTCTTGGAGTGGAGTTCCGCCCCCGTAGCTGGCAGAAAGCTCCGGGTTGGCTGCTGCTGCTCCCCAGGGTTCTACGACTTACTGAGTCTCCCTGCCCTTCTCTCCGCAGCTTCCCTCTCCCTTCTCTTCCCTCTCTCCACCCTCCTTTCGTCTTCCCACCCTCTCCTCCCTTTTCCTTTTTTTCTCCCCTTCTTTCTTAACCTCTCCTTCCATTTTCTGCCTCTCCCTTCTCCATTATCTATTCCCCTTTTCCTTCTCCTTCCCTACCACTCCTCTCTCCCCTACCCCGCTTCCTTCCCCCTCTCCCGTCCCCGCCGGCGGCAACACCAGTTTCTGGGTGGCGGCCGCGCGGCACAGGGAGATCATCGGGTGACACCACGCTCGATGACCTGATGGTATTCATTCAATAGTATTTATTGAGCGCTTACTATGTGCAGTGCACTGTACTAAGCACTTGGAATGTACAAATCGGTAACAGATAGAGACAGTCCCTGCCCTTTGACGGGCTTACAGTCTAATCACGGGCTTACAGTCTAATCACTTTGTACGATCAGCTCTCTGCCTTCCAACCGCTCAGAGGTTTCCGTTTGGCTCTTCAACACAAGATGGTTGCCAACCCTGGCCCTCTGGCATAGCGTTGGCAGCAATCTGCAGTTAATTTGGCCGTCAGTGGGTCCCGCCCAGCCGAAAATTCTGGCACACTCCTGCCTGCTACTCACTCTTTGCATTCTGTGCCCCAGTGGGGAGACAGCCAGCGGAGCCGAGGAATCAATTCCTTTGTGTAGATTCTCCGTCCCGAAGTCTGAGTGGAGCTCATTCGCCCTTCTCCCCGGTCTGGTGAAAATATAGACTTGAGAAACAATACGGCCTCGTGGAAGGAGCGTGGGCTTGGGAGTCAGAGAAGCTGAGTTCTAATTCCCCGGGCCAACACTTGCCTGCTCTGGCAAGTCATTCAATTTCTGTGCCTCACTTTCCTCTTCTGTAAAATGGGGATTAAATCCTTCTCCCTTCTACTTAGACTGAGAACCCCATGTGGATAGGGACTATGTCCAGCCTGATTAACTTGTATCTACCCCAGCACTTAGAACAGTGTTTGGCACACAGGGAGCACCGACCAATACCGTAATTATTATTATTATCTGCTTTTATTATATCCTATTCCAGCATTTAGTACACCATTTGGAACATAGAGGGTGCTTAACAAATGCCCCTATTGTCGTTATTACTATTACTATTATTGCTGTGATCAGTAAAAGCATTTCAGCTGGCTGAAATGAAAAGTATAAGCACACATTATTACAGAATTAGCACATAAATAAGTATATCTCAGCTGTATCATTCGGTTTGCAATTTCTGCTTTCTTTGAGCAGCTTGAAAAAGTCTTTTTTTAAGTATTTAAAACAGTCTGTGTTTTATCCTGGAACCGATTTTTTGGCAGACTTAAGCTTTTTTTTAATTTTAAATGTTTGAAGTGCTATGTAATGATTAAAAGCATAAGGATGGAAAGTTGAGAGTACTAGTTTTCTAGCACTTCCATCCCTTTTTTTATGCTAGTCATCAAATCTTTCACATTAGTAACAAGGCAGATTCTTTGACGAGAGGAAATACATTTTGCATTCTTGAGTTTTGAAGGAATTTTATGGTCGCACTAGTGGAAACTTTAACAAACAGACCTTTTATTGATACCCAATAAAGACTGCCAAGCCTCAACATTTTTGTTTCACATGGACCCTGTAAAATATCCTTTTCAGTTTCTGTGCCAAATCTCCAGAAGGGCCAGAGACTAAAAGGGAAAAAGAGTGTATTATTCTGATTTGGCCCCCCTAGTTGGGGGGCATGGCTAGGCCTAGGTAGAAATGTGGCATTCTTACACTTCTTAAAACCACTTTCTTCATGGCCTTTCACGCTTTGCAGTGTGTCCTCGTTAGCACCACCCAGGGAGGCTGTTTCGTTGCGATGGAGGTCGAAGTTCCAAGCTACAGTGTGAGCAGAATGAACCGCGTACGCTGGTGGGAAAGGTCCGAGGTTCTAAAACCGGAGAAAGGACCCCAGGTGTTTTCACGGACTCATCAAATAAAAGCCCACAGAGCCCAAAGCAGACGAAAATCAATCAGTTGTATTGATTGAGCACTCAGTCCCTTGACAGAGCACTGTAGTGAGCATTCAGGAGAGTCCAAACACAAAAATATAACGGATGCATTCCCTGCCCACACGAGCCTACATTCAAACTTAACGTGAGCTTACGAGCTTACATGAGAAGCAGCATGGCTCAGCGGAAAGAGCCCGGGCTTGGGAGTCAAAGGTCATGGATTTGAATCCCGGCTCTGCCACTTGTCAGCTGTGTGACTGTGGGCAAGTCACTTAACTTCTCTGTGCCTCAGTTACCCCATCTGTAAAATGGGGATTAAGACTGTGAACCTCACATGGGACAACCTAATCACCCTGTATCTAACCCAGCGCTTAGAACAGTGCTCTGCACATAGTAAGCGCTTAACAAATACCAACATTATTATTATTACATTCGGTCATACTGCTTTCATAGTGCTCATTTTGTTATAGTCAAATTTCATGAAAAGTACGGGAAGACATCACATGGATAGGAAGCTCTTTTAAATGATGAGAAGTAGAAATTTCTGCCAGAGTATTTTTTTACCAGGAGTTACGATAGTCTCCATATGCTACAGCCCCCAAATATCGATCTTCTGTTAAGAGTTCAAAAGAGTTAGAAGACACGATCCCTACCTCCGTGTCCTCACTGGTTTCACTGCCTTCAGTCTCTCCACTCTCCAGTGGATACCTCATTCTGCCGCCCGGATCATTTTCCTAAAACTCCATACCGCACGTCACCCATTTCCTCAGAAACCGCCGATTGCTGCTCATTCCTCTCGACATCAGTTAGGAAGTCTTGACCAGTGACTTTAAAGCATTTAGTCAGCACCCTCTCCTAACGACCCACCCTCTTCACCCCCTCCAACCCGGCTCACAATCTTCGGTCCTCTCAAGTTAATTTATTGTGCCCCGTTCATTCATTCGTTTTTATCCAGCACTTAACTGTGTGCCAAGCGCTGTACTAAGCACTAGAGAGAGTACAGTACCACAACAAATAGACATTGCCTGCCCACAGCGAGCTCACATCTCTCCCGCCTTTGACCTCATGCTCTTCCCTCTGCTTCAAACTCGGATAGATAACGCTTTCCAAGCCCTTCTGAGATCACGTCTCCAAGGAGGCCTTCCCCAGATAGTCTATTATCGTCTCACCTAATATTATATTTCTCAACTGCCACTTTCGTCTCCACTTGCCATCTAAATCTTATATACACTCTGTTATTCTTTCTCTCTGTAAGTTACGTCTCCATCTTCGCCGCAAACACCTTGAGGACAAGGATCGTATCTTCTAATTCTCTGGGTCCGGTAATAATAATGCTGGTGATTGTTAAGTGCTTACTATGTGCCAAGCACTGTTCTAAGCACAGGGGTAGATTCAAGGTAATCAGATTGTCCCACATGGGGCTCACCTTCTTCATCCCCTTTTTCCAGATGAGGTAACTGAGGCACAGAGAAGTTAAGTGACTTGACCGAGGTCACACAGCCGGGATTAGAACCCACCACCTCTGACCCCCAAGCCTGTGCTCTTTCCACTGAGCCCAATGGTTAGAACATGGGTCTGGGAGTCAGAAGGGCCTGGGTTCTAATCCCAGCTCTGCCATTTGTCTGCTGTGTGACCTTGGGTAAGTCACCTAACTTTGCTGTTCCTCAGTCATCTCATCTGTAAAGAGGGGATTAAGATTGTGAGCCCTACGTGGGACATGGACTGATTAGTTTGTATCAACCCCAGTGGTTAGTAGAATGTCTGGCACATAATAAGTGCTTAATAAATACCATAAAAAGGGAAAAAAATTGTTTTGGTGGTAATAAAAATAACCGTGATATTTATTAAGCGCTTACTATGTGCCAGGCACTCTACTGAGCATTGAGGTGCGGGGGGAATGCGAGCACATAGTGTTGGACACAGTTCCTGTCTCACATGGGGCTCACAGTCTTCATCCCCATTTCACAGATGAGGTAAACGAGGCACAGAGAAGTGAAGTGACTTGCCCAGGCTCACACAGCAGACAAGTGGCCGAGCTGGGATTAGAACCCAGGTCCTCCTGACTCTCAGGCCTGTGTTCTCTCCAGGGGGCCATGCTGTTTCTCCTTGTTGACAACCAGGAGGATTAAGTACGACAGGATCAAATCTAGGATGAAGGGGAATTTGCTCACAATGGAACCTCGATTTTAGAGGCCATATTCAACTAGGATTGTCGAATGAGAGGGCGGAAAAGTGGGAAAAGATAGGACTTGTGGGCATTGTTGAGAGTGGGAGGTTTGAGATGGCAGCAGAGAAAGAGAACACGCATCCGATGAGCGCGGAGGGAGGGGGTGATCATGACAGGATGCGGTATATGTGCTAAAAAGGTAGCGGTCGAGATTTTGTGGCTAATGACGTTCCAGGGATGTGAATGATGATTTGGCAGGGGGAGAAGTAGGAAGAAATCGGTGGTTTTAATCTGTCCCAAGAGCAGCCCCAGCCCTGGCCTTCTCAGTATTTCCAATGGCTCTGTCTTCCTGTGTCTGCAGCCTTCTATTGTCCTCTGTTCACAGGGTGTGTGTGTTGGAGGGAGTGGAAGGGGAAAAAGAGGGGTCATGGCCAGGCTGGGGTACAGAGGGTCAAGTCTGCATTTCTGGGCCTGCGTCCCCCTCTGCTTCCAGGCGTCTGTTATCCTCTACTGATGATATCGGACAGGGAAGGGACCGGTCTCCTCAGAGCTTGGGAAAGGGTGGGGGGACTGCTCATCCAGGCCTCTGCCCTCCTCCGCTATTTTCCAGCTCGTGTTCTCAGCTCCTCTGAAGGGAACGACCCTGGCTCTCACTCCTCCCACCTCTGCACCTTGCGCATGCCCTCCCTTTTTAAATCCTCCAGAGGACAGCTCAAAGTTCTTATGAAAGCTCCCCTCGTCCACCTCACTGATTACTTTTCTTCACCCCGGGACGCATCCTCTCACCGTCTACCATTTTCACTCAATTTTCTGAGTGATCCAGGCTAAATCCTTCTTTTTAAGGGCGATTATCTAGTTAATGGGGCATAAACTGAGATTCAGTTGTATTTGCTCCATTCTTTTTCCCTTCAGAGTGTATTTTGGGGTGCTGTGTTACGATGGCAGGGTCATCTAACTTCTCTGACCTGTATCTTTCAACAGGACCGTTATTTGTTACCATGACCAAAACCCACGTGATAGCAGCTTCCAAAGAAGCATTTTATATCTGGCAGTATCGTGTGGCGAAGAAATTGACCGCGCTGGAAATTAATCAAGTGACGCGGTCCAGAAAAGAAGGGAGAGAAAGGTATGGCTTTATTTCACTCTTTTTCTGGCTTCTGTGGCTTAACGTCATAAAGGGTAGTGAGATGTTAACCACAAAACGATAACCACAGCCTGTTGATGTGCGGCGTGCCTGGGATTGCGAATCCTGCCTCTTTAGCCGTGCACGCGGTCATAGGTGAATTTCATCATCGGTGGGTCTCCGAATATGAAAAACAAGTATATTCGTTCACGTCTGTGTGTGCGTATGTGAGAGAGGGCATGCATTGTATACGCATCGTGAATTGTCATGCTTCTCTGAAATATGTGCTTTCTCTAAGTCTTAGGGGATTGTAAATTTGCCAGTTAAATTGTAGATTGAAATAAATGGAAATATTTTTGTCAAGGCAATATGGGAGCACAGTTTTAACCTCAATCAGTGGTATTTTATCAATCACTCTGTGCAGAGAACTGTACTGAGTGCTTGGGAAAGTACAGTACCATAGAGTTGGTAGATGCGATCCTTGCCTATAAGGAATTTACAGTTGGTAGGGAGAGACAGACATTTAAAGAAATTACAGATAGGGATGTGTACATAGAGGTACGGGATGTAGGTTGGTGTTAGAGAAGCAGACTGTACAGATTGAATTATAGTGATTTATTGGAAAGAGTTACTGTCACCATTTGGACTTTTATAATTTTAGATTTTAGACTTTAGAATAAAGATTTTCCTTAAATCAAGCAGATAAGAGCAAGATTTAGTACATTGGAGGCCTTCTTTGGGAGGTAGAAATGTAGATCTTGATCAAATTTATCACAATAATTTATAGCTACATCAGTGTGGTGTCTTTTTAATATTTTCACATATCCTGGCAAATTATCAGATGGTGAAATTCTCTGAGATACTGTCCAGATTTTCATTTTTCCTTCAGAATTTATCACATCGATGATACTCCTTCTGGATCAGTGGATGGAACGCTTGATTATGGCAAGGCCATTCAAGTAGGTCATCGTTTTGAAGCCAAACCAGAGGACCCCGAAGCATGTATTCTGTCTCTATTACACAGAGTATGCTGTGTGTGTGCAAACGAACATATACAACCCTAGTTGTCCCCGACAGTGCACAGTGCTGGGGGCAGAGTGGTTGTGTCCCCTCTCTCCCAGACCCTTTTTTGGACTTGGTTGCAAGGGCCCTCGAGGGCCTGGCTGGGACCCAGGTCAGCCTTGGATCGTTCAGCTACTCAGGGAACAGCAACCGATGTCTCTTACTTCTGGCAAGTGAACTGATGGTCCTGAGCCCTTCCTCCAGTAATCAGGGTGGACTGGGCATGGCTAATTTACTGTGGGTATCTCTGCCCGTCCCTTAACTTCAGCCACAGAACCCTTTCACGTTGTTCAGAATGCGTAATTTTGAAGAATTGTTTCCAATGCTACCCAGTTAGCCTGAGGCATATATTTCGCAAAAATGCCAAAGAACGCAATATGACCTCTCGGGCATTTTCCAGAAAAATGCATCAAGCCAGTAAGGAGGGCCTCTCTTTTCTAGCATTTGCCTACTCTACTTGCCTGCTAGCTGGTTTTGAATTCTTTTTCAGTTTTCCAAAAGTAGAAGGGAGTATCTAGAACATGTATTATGTATTCATAACACCTTGTGGTATGTTCGGGCCACAATCTGTAGCTCGTATATGTAAAATGCATAAAATCTCAAAATATACAGTCATATGTATATTTGTTTTCAAGGATTGTGCATTTTTGATCTTCTAGATTTGAATGCTTCCATTACTGAATTCTTTACTACCCAAGAAAAGAAAATGAACCCCTCAGTTTAAAGGAACTGATTCACTTCCAAAATATTAAGAATGTGTCCCTTTCTTACTGATAAAATCTGACCCATTGAATCTTTAACTTTGTTTTTAAAAGCATATATAAATATATTTATATTTATATTATTTATATTAGGGGACAAGAGATCCAATTTGTGCAATAACAGCATCTGATAAGACACTGATTGTGGTAAGTAGTGAACGATTAAGACTCCAAATAATAGTTTGGAATCAAAGAAGGAATTGAGCATTGACTAAATTTTCCTGGCTAATACATTATTCTAATTGGAGCCGCACTAAGACCTCATATGGTTTTGATAGAACTTTCGTAAACGTGTGATTGCAGAAGGAACCGAAGAGTGGAAGCAAATTCTGGAAATTGCTTAGTAAATTTGGTTGCCTAAAAAGTTCATCGAGATTCTGAAACTATTTTACAATGGGTTTCCTGCTCATATTTGAAGTGGGGGGGTAGTTAGAGGTGGGGCTAGCCTGTTGGATCCATTGCCTACTGCCAATGGTAATTTTTTTTTCTAAATGCTCTCTGAACCTCCACGGAGAAGCCAAGGACATGTTCCCTGCCCACAGGAAGCTTACAATATGTTGGGAGAAATCAGGTATATACACTATAGGTAGTGGAATAGCAGGAAGAACAGGGATTGGAAAGGGAGTAGAAAGAATATCCCAGAATGAAATCAATGTAAGAATAAATCACCAGAAGCAGCATGGCTAAGTGAGAAGCAGTGTGGCTCAGTAGATAGAGCAGGGGCCTGGGAGTCAGAAGACCTGAGTTCTAATCCCCGCTCCGCCACGTGTCCACTGTGTGACCGTGGGCAAGTCAGTTCACTTCTCTGCGCTTCAGGTACCTCATCTTAAAATGGGGATTCAGACTGTGAGCCCCGTGTGTGACAGGTACTGTATCCAACCCGATTAAGTTGTACCTACCCTAGTGCTTAGAACAGTGCTTGGCACATAGTAAGCCTTTAAGGAGTACTATAGTTATCATTATTATTATTATTAAATCAGAATAAATCACTTATTGTACAGTTGACTACACATAAGTGCCAAGGATGGGTATTAATACACCCTAGGGTTGGCATTGTATCGATCTGACATACGGTGTTCGGCACTAGGGAAGGCTTGCTAGAGGAGTATTGTACTGTATTTGTTTTCTCCCCGAAGTGAGCAGTAGGCGCTTAATAAATACTATTGATTGATTGGAGGAAGAGGATGAGGAGAAGGAGGGTGCTGGTGGATTTGGAAGGGGAGGGAGTTCCAGGTCAGAGGAACAGTGTGAGAAAGGGTTTGGAGTGGGGTTCGGTCAGGAGATGAGTTTGAGAGAAGTGAAGAGTGTGAGCTGGAAAAAAGAAGGTGATGAAAACTGACCCAGTAAGCGCTCAATAAATACGATTGAATGAATGAATGATACTTAAGATGGAGAATGCTGGTCGAAAACATGGAAGTCATCGTCAAGGATTTTTTTTTTGGGGGGGCGTAGAAGGAGTTGGGCAGGCATTGGAGATTTTTAGGGAATGCCGAGATATGTGCCCAGTGACATTTCAGGAGTATTATCCTGGCAGTGGAGTTTATAATAATAATGTTGGTATTTGTTAAGCGCTTACTATGTGCCGAGCACTGTTCTAAGCGCTGGGGTAGACACAGGGGAATCAGGTTGTCCCACGTGGGGCTCACAGTCTTAATCCCCATTTTACAGATGAGGGAACTGAGGCACCGAGAAGTTAAGTGACTTGCCCAAAGTCACACAGCTGGCAAGTGGCAGAGCCGGGGTTTGAACCCATGACCTCTGACTCCAAAGCCCGTGTTCTTTCCAGTGAGCCACACTGCTTCTCTAGGCTGTGGCCGGAAGGCCAATGAGGAAATCATTATAGTAGGTCAAGTTCAGCGTGTCAGTATTCTGGATCCTGAGAACTCAAGGCTTTGTCCCACCCAGGACCACTCTTACTGTGGGACGGAGAGGTCACGAGACAGCCCTTTCCTGGGAAATAAATCCATTCAGTTCCTTTTTTACCTTTTGGATGACAAAGACTGATTGGAATACACTCAAAAGTGCGAGCCACTGACACTGTAATAAATCCCCTTAGCCAGATTCTCAGTACTGAGATTTCAGGACAAAACGATCCTCTAGCGTTCTCGGCAGGGGCCTCAATAATGTAGCTAACTGTATTCCTCAAATATAATGACCGAATCTCCGATTCTGTTAGATTTTGGTAACGATAAATGTTCTCACTTTGATTCGGGAGCCAATCCCCCCCTTTGAAATATTGCACCAATAAAAAAAATCGGTTCATGCTTGCATCATTTTAACTTAAAGCCCACTTTTCAGGGACGAATCACGTCCGAAAGCGGAGGTGTGAAATTTAGCTGTGGAATTTATATCATTTTATATTAATAAGGTTTAAGCTCCTTGAAGGCAGGGACTTTGTCTTTGGCTTCTGTTGTACTCTCCTAAAGTACTTCTTTAACAAATTAGGATAAGGCTTTTGGTTTACTAAGTAGAAGAAGCTGTGAAAACATTTTCTTTATTCTTCAACAATATGGGGGGCTTTTCTGAGCCCCTTGACTTTTGCACGAAAGTTGGTTTTAGAGGGTATCGGTTGTGCCTCAGAAAAATAATGCACACATTTATTATTTCAAAATATATAGATGAATTCCAACATTCAAATAAAGCTCGAAACTGTAGGAGTGTGTGTGTGCGTACACACAGCCGTTAAGTCCTCTTCATTTGAGCTGGAAATTCTCCATGGAAAAAGTTTTCCAGGGCTTAACTGCTTTCCTCTAATTCAGTACAAATATCGTCTAGACTCACTCTCATGCCCCGTGTTGTATTGCCAAATTCATGGCTTGCTGAAAGCTACTCAGGGATAGATTTCCCTTTTCAACAGTTAAGCTTGTTATTTGCTCCCTTGCTTTCTCACTGCTTTGGTCCCTTTCCACAGCCTCGCTTCAGCCAAATGATAATGAAATAATGATCTGGAATTTCTTCCAGATCAGTGTGTTTAAAGTGACCTCAGGGTACATGTGCATGAATATGTATGCAGATAACTTTTTAAATCATATAAAATATCTTTCTGAATATAACTTCTACCCAAGTGCTTAAATGAAATGATATAAAATATCTTTCTGAATATGTCTTTTGCCCAAGTACTTAAGGGACCTTTAGCTATCCAGTGGTATTTAATGAGTGCTTACTATGTGCAGAGCACTGTACTAAGCGCTTGGGAGTGTACAATACAGCAGAGTTCATAGACACGTTCCCTGCCCACAACAAGCGAAGAGTCTAAGGGGAAAAAGACATATCTGTCATGATGTGAGACTCTAAGGAATCTCATATTATTTTGAGATTTCACTATATGTTGTACCTATCCCTGTAATTCTATCACAAAAATTCTGCGTATATTTAGGTCTTGTCAGTTCCCGTGTGTTTAAAATAGTTATTAAATGAATAATCATTGTAATAAATAAACTATCATTTCTAGTATATAATTAAAATAGACTTTGATTATGGTACTTTAAGCGGGGTGGCTCAGTGGAAAGAACACGGGCTTAGGAGTCAGAGGTCGTGGGTTCTGATCCCGGCTCCGCCACTTGTCAGCTGGGTGACTTTGCGTAAGTCACTTAACTTCTCTGTGCCTCAGTGACCTCATCTGTAAAATAGTGATTAAAGACTGTGAGCCCCACGTGGGACAACCTGGTTACCTTGTATCCTCACCAGTGCTGAGAACAGTGCTTGGCACATGGTAAACACTTAACAAATACCATCATTACTATTATTATTATTTCTATGATAATAACATGGTGTTTGTTAAGTGCATACTGTATGCCAGACACTGAACTCAACGCTGGGGTAGATTCACGATAATCAGGTTGGACACGGTCCCTGTCCCGCCGTCTAAATTGCGGGATACCTAGTTTTATGGTGCTTATTATAGCATCGGGCCATCCTGTGCCCAATAAATAACGTTGGTATTTGTTAAGCGCTTACTGTGTGCAGAGCACTGTTCTAAGCGCTGGGGTAGATACAGGGTAATCAAGTTGTCCCACGTGAGGCTCACAGTCTTAATCCCCATTTTACAGATGAGGTAACTGAAGCACAGAGAAGTTCAGTGACTTGCCCACAGTCACACAGCTGACAAGTGGCAGAGTGGGATTCGAACACATGACCTCTGACTCCCAAGCCCATGTTCTTTCCACCTGTTGCTAGTAGCGATATCAGTTTACCACGTAGAGAGGAATCTGTTTAAAATGCTTATCATTTTAGAGATCAGAAGGCCTCATAATAAGCAGAAACGTCTTTTTCTCCCTAGTGTCGGGAATCCGGCACCATTCAGAGATATAGCCTGCCCAACGTTGGCTTGATGCAGAAATATGCCTTAAGCTGCCGAGCTTACCAGCTATCTTTGAATTGTAATTCCAGGTGAGTCTGAAATTCGATTCTAAACGAGATAGCGGATTTGGGAAAAACGTACGGGTTGGGAATTTTTGTCATTTTAAATATCTCTTTTAATTTTGTTCTGGAGTTGAGCTAGAAGTTGCCTATATCGTGTCCATTCAGGAGAAGCAGAGCTAGGGTTGCCAAGTTTAGTTTTGAGAATACGGGTCAGCGATCACGTTATGGCTTAAATCACTTTCTGCTCCTGCAGAGAGGCAGCACTTTGTCGCACAGGACTCTCTGCAAGATGGGACGTGGCAATGAAGTGATTAAATTAGTGATAATTATGGTACCTTTTAAGCACTTACTATGTGTCAAGCACTGTTCTAAGCAATGGGGTAGATATGAGTTCATCAGGTTGGACACACTCTCTCCCACGTGGGGGGTCCCAGTCTTAATCCCCATTTTCCAGATGAGGTAACTGAGGCTCAGAGAGGTTAAGTGACTGACCCAAGGTCACACAGCAGACAGGTGACAGAATTGGGATTAGAACCCGTGACCTTCTGACTCCCAGGCCCGTGCTCTGTCCCCTGGGCCATGCTGCTTCCCCAACTGGTCTTATTGTAAAAATGTAGCAAGACAAGTTTCCATAGACAAGATGAATGGTAGACAAGTCTATAAGCGAATGCCTACTAATATCCTAATTTTATTTTGTGTATTCCTTGGTCCACCTTATTTTTAACATCTGCTTTCTGCATTTGTTGAAGAATGACTGAAGAGGCTTCCCAGACTGAGCTTCCCCTTTTCCCTCTGCTCCCTCTCTGTCCCCCCCTTCACCTCCCCTCAGCTAAGCCCCCTTTCCCTCTGCTCCTCCCCCTCTCCCTTCCCCTCCCCTCCGCCCTGTGCTCATTTGTATATATTATTTATTACCCTATTTATTTTGTTAATGAAGTGTACATCCCCTTGATTCTATTTATCGTGATTAAGTTGTCTTGTTTTTATCCGTCCGTCTCCCCCGATTAGACTGTGAGCCCGTCAATGGGCAGGGATTGTCTCTATCTGTTGCCGAATGATACATTCCATTCGCTTGGTACAGTGCTGTGCACATAGTAAGCGCTCAATAAATACTATTGAATGAATGAATGGTTGAATAATTTATACCTGAGGGTTCATAATGTCGATAAGACTTTTTTGTTCCTCCCTCTACTTCCAATAGCCGCCTAGCTATCATAGACATTTCTGGAATTCTGACTTTTTTCGACTTGGATGCTCGAGTAATGGACAGTACAGGACAACAAGTGATCGGTGAACTACTAAAACTGGAGCGCAAAGATGTCTGGGATATGAAATGGGCCAGAGATAATCCAGATTTGTTTGCAATGATGGAAAAAACAAGGATGTATGTTTTCAGAAACTTGGATCCCGAGGTGAGTGAAACAGACGAGCAGTAAGTATGACTCCAATAATTGGAGGCCGTCTTTCAAATCTTAACGCTCTCATTCTTTTTGCGGGAGTGCAGGTAGTATGGGGTGTCCTCATGCATTAATATGAATAAAGATTTCTGTAGAACTTCTTTGGATTCTATGTACATTGAAAATAACATTAATCCAATTCTTTAAAATCTTAAATTTTCCCAGTTTTCTTTAAATTTATGCACGTCTCTATGATTTTGAAAGAGAGAATTCTGTTAATATTATTTCACAATTCTTACTTTTTATTTATAGAAGATATAAAAGTCTGCATCCCAGTTTGTCCAAATTTCCCAAGTAAGCCTAATCGAGAAAATAGTAAAGCTTCACATGTTACTTGCTTATTTTTTTAAACAGGATAAACCCCAAAATCCCAGCAAAACGTTTTGGAAGCATATTTGATTGCTTTCAGCTTCGGCTACGGTGCTTCACGAGCCTGAAATCGGGGCCACTTAACTGTATAAACCCAAACTAGGACAAAAGTATCCAACCTGTATTTAGGGTGACCCAAGGAAAATATAGGATTAAAAGCACTATCCAGGTCTCCTTCGCTGGCGCCTCCTCCCCCTCCCATCCTTTAACTGTTGGAGTTCCTCAAGGGTCAGTTCTCGGCCCTCTTCTGTTCTCCATTTACACTCACTCCCTCGATGAACTCATTCGCTCTCACGGCTTCGACTACCATCTCTACGCAGATGACACGCAGATCTACATCTCCGCCCCTGTCCTCTCCTCCTCCCTTCAGGCTCACGTCCCCTCCCGCCTCCGGGACGTCTCCACCTGGATGTCGGCCCGCCACCTAAAACTCAACGTGAGCAAGACTGAGCTCCTCATCTTCCCTCCCGAACCCGGTCCTCTCCCAGACTTCCCTATCACCGTGGATGGCACAACCGTCCTTCCCGTCTCTCGGGCCCGTGATCTCGGTGTCATCCTTGACTCGTCTCTCGTTCACCCCACGCATCCTATCCGTTACCGAGACCTGCCGGTCTCACCTTTACCATATCGCCAAGATCCGCCCTGTCCTCTCCACCCAAACGGCTACCTTACTGCTACGGGCTCGTTATATCCCGGCTAGACCACTGTGTCAGCCTTCTCTCCGATCTCCCTTCCTCCTCTCTCGCCCCGCTCCGGTCTATTCTTCACTCCGCTGCCCGGCTCATCTTCCCGCAGAAACGATCTGGGCATGTCACTCCCCTTCTTAAACACCTCCAGTGGTTGCGTATCGACCCCCGCTCCAAACAAAAACTCCTCACTCTAGGCTTCGAGGCTCTAAGTCACCTTGCCCCTTCCTACCTCTCCTCCCTTCTCTCTTTCCACCGCCCACCCCGCACGCTCCGCTCCTCCGCCGCCCACCTCCTCGCCGTCCCTCGGTCTCGCCCATCCCGCCGTCGACCCCCGGGCCGCGTCCTCCTGCAGTCCTGGAACGCCCTCCCTCCTTACCTCCGCCAAACTGATTCTCTTCCCCTCTTCAAAACCCTACTTAAAACTCACCTCCTCCGAGAGGCCTTCCCAGACTGAGCTCCCCTTCTCCCTCTACTCCCTCTACCACCCCCCCTTCACCTCTCCGCAGCTAAGCCCTCTTCTCCCCCCTTTCCCTCCGCTCCTCCCCTTCTCCCGTCCCATCCCCTCAGCACTGTACTCGTCCGCTCGACTGTCTATATCTTCATCACCCTATTTATTTTGTTTAATGAGATGTACATCACCCTGAGTCTGTTTATTTGCCATTGTTTTAATGAGATGGTCTTCCCCTCGACTCTATTTATTGCCATTGTTCTCGTCTGCCCGTCTCCCCCGATTAGACCGTGAGCCCGTCAAACGGCAGGGACCGTCTCTATCTGTTGCCGACTTGTTCATCCCAAGCGCTTAGTACGGTGCTCTGCACATAGTAAGTGCTCAATAAATACTATTGAATGAAAAAAGTTCTGCTTAGCCAGATTTCCAAACAATATTATTGTTATTAAATAATAATAATGTTTTAAGTGCCTGCTGCGTGACAGATACTGTACTACTGTACAGGGAAGCAGCATGGCTCAGTGGAGTCAGAGGTCATGGGTTCGACTCCTGGCTCTGCCACTTGTCAGCTGTGTGACTGTGGGTGAGTCACTTAACTTCTCTGTGCCTCAGTTACCTCATCTGTAAAATGGGGATTAACTGTGAGCCTCAACCTGGGACGACCTGATTACCCTGTATCTCCCCCAGCGCTTAGAACAGTGCTCTGCACATAGTAAGCGCTTAACAAATACCAATATTATTATTATTACTAAGTGGTGGATAAATACAAGACAATCAAGTTGGCACAACCTCTGTCCCACATGGGGCTCACAGTCTGAGAAAGAGGGAGAACAAGTATTTAATCCCTATTTTATAGATGAGGAAACTCAGAGAGCAAGAGGTACTTGCTCGAGATCACAGAGCAGACAAATTGCAGAGCCAGGATTAGAACCCAGGTCCTCTGACTCTCAGGCCCATACTCTATCCAGCGGGCCATCCTGATAGTGACCAAACTCAGGATTTATTTAGTTTCACCAATTGGCAAGAGAAAATGCCAAAGTGGAGGGTGACAAGGAAATATTTAGAGCCACTGAGGTTTTTTCAGTCGATCAGTGGCTGTTATTGAGTGCTTTCAATGTGCAGAGCACTCTGCTAAGCAGTACAGCGGAGTTAATAGACACATTCCTCGTCCACAAGGAGTTTACGGTCTAGTGGGGGAGACGGACGTTAAATAGAGAAGTTACAGATGTGTACGTAAGTCCTGTGGGGCCGAAGGTGGGATATCAAATGCTTACGGATTCAAAACTGCAAGGATCAAGCTTGGCGATCGGATTAGCAGGCGTCAGGTGCCATTTGTGTTGGCCTTGAGGCTGCCGGAAGGCTTCGCTCGGGAAAGTGGCTTAAAGTGGGTTTAATCTGACCACCAAATTAACTCGCCCTCGTTTCCCTCTTGCCCCAAGTGTAGTTGAAGCAGAGGGAGTTACTTCTTCCTGGATCTCAAGAGGGCAGGCAAGCAGGCTGGCCGATTCGTTTAGCACACCACAGGAAACTCCAACTACTTGATTTCTTCTCTGTGGTCTCCAAGAGAATTCAGGAAGGTGGGGCCATTCCGTTATAGGCAGAGGAGTTCAGTCTCCTCCCAGAAGCGTAGGCTGAATGAGTCCCTTTGCACCGTGGGATTTGTAGTCCATGCCCTCTACTTACGATTTTTCCGCCGGATATTTTGAAAGGATTTTAAAGCACCTAACTCTCAGATCTTGCTCTCTATCAAGCTCATTTGCATTTTTTATGGTATTTGTTAAGCACAAACTATGTCCCAGGCACTAAATTAAGCACTGGGGTAGATACAAGGTCATCAGGCAGGGCACAATCCCTGTCCCACATGGGGCTCACAGTGTTAATCCCCATTTTACAGATGAGGTAAAATTGAGGCAGATAATAATAATGTTGGTATTTACTAAGCGCTTACTATGTGCAGAGCACTGTTCTAAGCGCTGGGATATACAGGGTAATCAGGTTGTCCCACATGAGGCTCACAGTCTTAATCCCCATTTTACAGATAAGGTAACTGAGGCACAGAGCAGTGAAGTGACTTGCCCACAGTCACACAGCTGACAAGTGGCAGAGCCGGGATTCGAACGCATGACCTCTGACTCCCAAGCCCGTGCTCTTTCCACTGAGCCACGCTGCTTCTCTAGATCTAGATCCAGATCTTTCTGACACCTAGGCCATGTTGCCTCCCAGCATTATTCCTAAAGATTTTTTGTATCTAAGCGGGTCCCCAATTTAGGGTTTCCAGTTAACTGCCCAACTTCCTATGTTCTGGATGTCTATTTTTAGATATCCCTTGTAGCCCTACTGTTTGATCAAGAGGATAGAGAAAACCTGGCTTCTAGCCCCAAGTTTGCCTGTAGCGGGCTAACCTGGGCGAAGACCCCGTGCGTGTGTACCTCTCCCCACCCAGGCGCTCGTTGCCCTCTGTGCCCCGGTGGATACACGAATGACATAGAGGAGGAGGTATGAGCAGGTAGGACCTGGGTTCTAATCCTGACTCCGCCATTTGTCTGCTGTGTAATCCCGGCCAAGTCACTTCACTTCTCTGGGCCTCAGTTCCCTCATCTAAAATGGGGATTAAGAGAGTGAACTCCACAGGGAACAAAGACTGTGGCCTACTTGATTAACTTGTGTCTACCCCAGTGCTTAGAACAGTGTGGGGCACATCATAAGCTCTTAACAGGTACCCTAATTATTATTATTATGAGCAGTAGTACATAATCTATTAGCACATAGTCACTTCTGAGCAGGTTCTCAGAACCTGCTTCAGGACTGAAGCTCATCCGTCTCTCCTGACAGGAAAGGCCATCTTTAACATTAACCCCTTTAAAAAAATGCTTTTTCCTCTATCTAACCATTGAAACGCTTCTCTTAGAAGTCTCCAAATTATCTCTGATCAGTTACCTAGTCCAGTGTTTCCTAACCGTGATCCATTGAAGGCATACCCATCTTCATAGCGGAGCACTGATGCCAAATATGATCATTTTAAGACGGTCCATTGATTTTAATTATTTCTTCAATATCAGATTTACCAAGTTTTTCCACTTTCTTCACATAATTGTTGGATTTTTGACAGTGTACTTTTCACATTTAGTGATGTATATTGTACCGCATTTTGATTCTTTTAAAATGTGTAATTATTTTAGCCATAGGAGTTAGTCTAAATTACCTGAAGCCTGGAAACCATTCAAAGGATTTTATGTTCTTTGCAATTGTTGACCTTTGAATGCAATATAATTGCTCTCACTGTGCTTGCTTTTTTCCTTGGGATCGGGTAGATTTCCACTTGTGTCTTGGGTGCTGTGTTTCATTCTGGTCCCTCCTTCAGGGGACTTTTGCTTTTTTCTTATTAATATTTGAATAATGTTGGGAGAAATTCTAGGGTAGCTTGGCTGAGTGATGGTTTTGCCTTCCTGGCATGTGGAAACTAGTCTCTTTTACCCTGTGCCTCTGAGTCTTCCCTCCTTTAGACTCTGTTGACCTTTCTTCCCCTTTTGATGCCTTTCCTTTGCCCCTATTCTAAAATGTCTGATGTCGTTAGTAGTCAGTATTCTCTTTCTCAGTAGTTTTAGTCTAATTTCCAAAGTCTACCCTTGTGGTCTCAAGGGATATTCCTCCTCTTCCTTCTCCTTCCCGTAGTCCCCTTGCCCACCTCATATCCCAGCTCCTCTCCCCCCCTCACACCCCTTCCCTCCCCCACAAGGCCCCCAAACACAGACTCTCTTTCCTCTGGCCTCCCTCCTCATCCATTCACACCTGTAGAAGTCCTCATCGGAGCCAGGCCATCGTTCTAGTGATGGAGAGAATCGGCAACCAGGACAAATGACATCAGAAAAGTGAGGAGAGCAAACTTAAACCCCACAGAATAATGGCCTTTTCACTTAAAGTTGTAAAGGTATTTATTGAGCACCCACTGGATGCGATACGCTCTACTAAGGACTTGGTAAAGCACCAGAGAAGCGTGTGAGACGTGTCCCCCACCCAAAAGGAGTTTACGTGCCGGGAGAGGAGACAGACGTGGAAATATTTACCTACACCTAACCAGAAAGTCATACCTTTTTATCTGTGGGCTGAGGGAGGGTTGAAATAAATAAATAGGTGTTAGAGGTGGGCGATGGATTCTTGTGACTTGGAGAGTTGGGAGTTAATAGAGGAAGCCTTGTTGGAAGAGGTGAGATTTTAGGAGGGCTTTGAAGGTCGGGGAAAGTTGTGGTCTGTCTGCTCTTACAGCTGCTGCTGCTTTTTGTTGGGCCTCCTGGAGTTTCCATTTCCTGTTCCCTTTGGCTGCCATAATGGTCGTTCTATCCACAGCGCTTTGGATATATGCCCAGGAATATGAGTACCCTGATTTTAATTCCCTGATCTTTCTTACTCATTTCTTACTCCCCTCAACTCTCCCCATCTTCAAAGCCTAATTAAAACTCACATCTCCTCCAACAGGCCCTCTCCAACTGAGCCCTCATTTCCTCTACTCCCTCTCTCTTCTGCGTCCCCCTCACGCTTGGATTTGTATCCTTGATTCTACCCTTTCCTGTAACATTCTCTGACTTTACAGGATTAGTTGTTTTTCCACTGGTCTCTGTCTTTTTGCTCTTTCCTCCTCCCTTCAGGCAGGAACGCGACCGAGCCGTAATCGGAGCCGGGTAACGGACACACTTACAACCTGATCCACGTAAGGCTCTTTTAGTACCCGCTTTCGGTCCTTGTTTCCCCGTTCCTCGAGAACCTCCTTACCGTTGGCTTCAAAGGAGCCCTTCTTTGTCACTTCACTGATTTCCAGTACAGCCCAGCAAGCTGTTCCTCTAATGCCAACCTACTCGCTGTCCCTTGATCTCGTCTTTCTTGATGCCAATGCTTCACCCACATCCAGCCTCTGGCCTCGACCTCTTTCCCGCTTCACGTCTGACAGGCCATCAACTCTCCCCATCTTCAAAGCCTTGTGAAAAATCACATCTCCTCCAAGAGGCCTTCTCCGACTAAGCCTTCATATCCCCTCTTCTGCGTCACTCTCATATTTGGATTTGTTGCCTTGGTTCAGCCCACCCTCATCGCCACAGCACTTAAGAATTCATGATTTATTTTAATGTTTGTCTCCCCATCTAAACTGTATGTATGCTCCTCGTGAGTAGGGAACAGGTCTACCAACTCTGTTTTATTGAACTATCCATGAGCAGGACTTGGGATTTCCACCCTTACTCAACACCGGGACTCTTGCAGGGAAGGCAGGAAACTCTTTGGCAAGGACACATCGATACATCGAAGTCGAAAACAAAACAAAAAAAGACCTGTAGCACGAGAGCCTTGAAACTAAGGCTAAAACCTCGTCCCATCGGGTATGCTGTCCATGCAGCAGACATGGAAGTATGCCTGAGCGAAAGAAATTTCTATTCCTCCCTGTGGAGGCATTTATTCAGGGTTTTTGGTTTAGTATTTCACCTAAGCCAGAGATTGAGCCGGATAATTGAGAATTCACTTAAGCATCATCAATAATGTCATCAAAATTAAATTAGGACTGAGACAATCAATCAGTGGTTATTTATTGAGGCTTACTGTGTGTAGAATACTGTATTAAGCACTTGAAAAAGTACAATTCAGTAGAGATGGTCACATAATCCCCGCCCACAAGGAGGTTCTAGTCTTCAGGGGGAGACAGATATTAAAATAAGCTGTAGGAGGAGGAAATAGACAAAGCCTTAATTTTTTTAAATCTTTAATATTTTTGGCTACTTACAGGCAATGTAGTCATTAATTTCTAGCAATTGATTTTTACATTCATTCATTCAGTAGCTCTTCCCTCACTGTACTTTCAAATGATCGATCTTCAATTTATGAATCTCTTTTCAGATAACGAATAAGGAACATTCAGGCCTCAAAATAATTTGTCCTTGGAGAAATCTAAGGCTTGGGCAACCTAAAGCTTTTTCGCATCCCGATCATTTACACAGCTTCAGTGCTATTGAGTAAGCTTTGTTTTGAATTTCAGCATCACCGATGTCTGCATTTTGAGCTCACTCGGCACATCAGTTACTACTAGAAGTGAGTTTCATTTGAAGAAATTTGTTTCTTCTAAAATTCTTTTGAGTATTTTCCACATATACCTTTCGGGCCTGAGAGCAAGCATACGGCCAAGTATTTTAGCTGCCAAATACATTTTGCCCTGTTTCACATATTGACAGATCCTTTTCCACTTCCCTTACCTGATTCTCTTTCACTCATTCATTTGATCGTATTTATTGAGCGCTTACTCTGTGCGGCGTGCTTGGAAAGTACAATTCCTACTTGCTCATGCAAGATCCTCGGATCGCAGAGTGTTAAACGATCCGACTGAACCAGAGGGTTCTCAAAGCCATTTGACAAAGCTAAAGAAAGCTTTGGGAACCAACTGGCCTCTGAGCCTTGTACACTTAAAACAGGATTCTCACCGACCAACCCAAAGGCCAGTACGTTAGACAAAAACCCGGGCTTTCCCCCCAAAGCACGGCAGCCTTTGATGACAGGTGGGGAGGGATGGAGGGTGGTAGAGGTACTCTAATCTACTCCTCTCTTTAGAGCTTCTCTTTCAGGGAGTTGAAATCCCTTTCTTTTATTTTATTCCTTCCCCCAGAGGCAGAAGAGTTCGGGAAGGAAGGAAAGTTTGAGAGGCCAGAAACTCCGGGATACACTTAGATTTGCGTCTTGAATGTCAGATGCTTATTACGATTTTCACCTTGTGGAGAATCAAAACAGATCTTGTGCTCTTTGACTTATTTTCTTGCTCCGGAGGTAAATGCATTCTGGCCAGGGGTCCTTAACATGCCTCGTGTGGTGGATTTAGCTGGATTTCCCACAGCTCTACCACTGTCTGGACTTCCCTATAAACCACGCGATTCCTTCCACCCTGTGTGGAAGACCTGGAATTCATTCCTCTAGCCATTTATTTTCATTTCAAGCACATGCCCATAGCCACAGAGCCTCTTTGATCGGCAGCACTGTGGAAGCTTGTGCCCCTTCTCGTCACTGGTTGAGGTAGTGTGAACAACACCTAATGACTGCAGGCGTTTTTTAAACCTACCGAATTTCAGGCTGCAAGCTTCAGTTACGAATTGCTCGTTTACAGCTTATTTTATTTGTCTTTACATCTGAAGCCTTTCCTCAGAACGTATGAATAAAGGGTGTGGCAGCCAATATTTGCCAGATTTAATTTACGGAGAAAAGAAATGTTTTTAAGGCTCAAAGGGGCATGTCCGCTATATACCGGTTTCTCGTTCTCGGAGATGACGCCACCGAAATTCACGAATGGGTGAATGTAAAGGCCTGTTCAGGACCCACGGGCACCACCTCATTCTACCCATGAAAAGATCATCCAGGGCTGTGCTGTCATGCTTTTTGTTTTCAGTCTCTGGCCCTTCTTTCACTTTTGCGGGCTTGTTTCACAATCCTTATGAAGTTTCTGCTCAAAAACAGCAGTTCCTTTCTTGATCGATCGGTGGTATTTATTGAGCACTTACTACGTGCAGAGCACTGTATTAACTGCTGGGAGAGTACAGTATATCAAATTAGAAGCAGCATGGCATAGTGGCTAGAGCACGGTCCCTGGGAGTCAGAAGGTCATGGGTTTGAATCCCGGCTCCGCCACTTGTCTGCTGTGTGACCTTGGGCAAGTCATTTTGCTTCTCTGTGCCTCAGTGACCTCATCTGTAAAATGGGGATTGAGATTGTGAGTCCCATGTGGGACACGGACTGTGTCCAACCCTATTTACCTGTGTCCATCCCAATACTTAGTACAGTGCCTGGCACCTAGTAAGCACTTAAATACCATTAATATTATTATTCATTCGGTCTTATTTATCGAGCGCTTTAGTGTGCAGAGCACTGTGCAACGAGCTTGGAAAGTACAATTCAGCAATAAGGAGAGACAATCCATTGGCAACCACTGGAGATTTTTGAGGAGGGGGGTGACATGCCCAGAACGTTTCTGTAGAAAGATGATCCGGGCAGCAGAGTGAAGTTTGGACTGAAGTGGGGAGAGACAAGAGGTTGGGAGATCAGAAAGGAGGCTGATGCAGTAAACCAGTCGGGATAGGCTGAGTGATTGGTAACCTGGTAGCGGTTTGGATGGCGAGGAAAGGGCGGATCCTGGTGATGTAGCGGAGGTGAGACGGGCAGGTTTTGGGGACGGATTGGTTATGTGGGGTGAATGAGAGAGCGGAGTCAAGGATGACACTGAGGTTGCGGGCTTGTGAGATGGGAAGGGTGGTAGTGCCTTCCACGGTGATGGCAAAGTCAGGAAAGGACCGAGTTTGGGAGGGAAGATAAGAAGCTCAGTCTTGGACATGCTATTATTATTATTATTATAACATTTTATTGTTATTACACCTTCCCTGCCCATAACAAGCTTACAGTCTAGAGACAGTCTTGATTACAGTGTGCCGTTTTTCAACTGGTATGAAGCATTAGCTGAAGCTTTGTTCTACTGTCCCCTTAATTTGGAGTTTATTCTCTTTTACCCAGAAGGAATTCAAACCCCCGTCACATGTCTCCAGGCCACTCTCCGCCTTGGGAAGATAGTAAAGGAAAGCATTATTCATTCATTCATTCATTCAGTAGTATTTATTGGGTGCTTACTATGTGCAGAGCACTGTACTAAACGCTTGGAATATACAATTCGGCAACAGATAGAGAAAATCCCTGCCCAATGACAGACTTACAGTCTAATCGGGGAGACAGACAAAAACAAGACAGCATAATCACGATAAATGGAATCAAGGGGCTGTACACCTCATTAACAAAATAAATAGGTAATAAAAATATATACAAATGAGCACAGTGCTGAAGGGAGGGGAAGGGAGAGGGGGAGGAGCAGAGGGAAAGGGGGCTTAGCTGGGGAGAGGTGGGGGGGGGAAGGGGGAGGGAGCAGAGGGTGGAGGGGGAGCAGAGAGGGAGCAGAGGGAGAAGAGGGAAAAGGGGTAGCTCAGTCTGGGAAGGCCTCTTGGAGGAGGTGAGCTCTCAGTCGGGCTTTGACGAGGGGAAGAGTTAGTTTGGCGGAGGTGAGGAGGGAGGGCATTCCAGGACAGCGGGAGGATGTGGGCCGGGGGTCGACGGCGGGATAGGCGAGAACGGGGGGCGGCGAGGAGGTGGGCGGCAGAGGAGGGGAGCCTATGGGGTGGGCAGTAGAAAGAGAGAAGGGAGGAGTGGTAGGAGGGGGCAAGGTGGTGGAGAACCTTGAAACCCAGAGTGAGAAGTTTTTGTTTCGTGCGGAGGTTGATTCGCAGCCACTGGAGGTTTTTAAGGAGGGGAGTGACATGCCCAGAGCGTTTCTGCAGGAAGATGAGCCCGGCCGTGGAATGAAGAATAGACTGGAGTGGGGAGAGACAGGAGGAAGGGAGATCAGAGAGAAGGCTGACACAGTAATCCAGCTGTTACGGGAATTGACTTGACTTAACCTCTTGAAGTAAGAATAAACTTCTTCATTTCCTCTGTCCTCCATGCATTCAATTTCAGTTTACCATAGAGTAGCCGTTTGGCTCAGCTTTTATTCTCCATTCTCCTCACATGTACTGCCTCACACAGTTGTGTTGTGGAGAATGTAGTGTCAATGCTAGGAGGCTGACTGTTCTAGGACTGTTTGGTTTGAGATCTTGTCTTGCCATTGGATGTAGATTATGGTGGATAAAAAGCCTTGATGGAATTTGCTTAAGGAATCAGATACAGCCTCTGTGGTAAGCCCAGGACAGATGTAGAAAAGTTTGGACAGTAATACAACTATGAAAACCTTTGGTTTGGTCAGGATTCAGATACAATGCCGCTGCCAATTTTCTACTTGATTCAGTTTTCTTCCTCCTGTTTCTCATTGCATCTTTGGTCCACGGTATGGGGGCTGGATAATCAGATTTTGTGCCGGCGTGTAGCTGTTTATGTACTACCTCCCTGGTATAGGTGGATATATTGTCTTGGTTTTCTTTAGACTTATAATCACCCAAACTACTTGGGTGGTTTACAATCTTATGCCTGTCTTTTTGCGTGTGGGCCTCTTAGAGCACCGTCATCTGTAGACAGCAGTTCTTGAATGATATCTCTAGGACTTGGGATTATTCTCCAAGTCAGTTGAGTTAAAAAAGTTTCCCAGAGCAGTGGGAGCATATTGTGACCCCTACATCCGGGTCTTTTGTTGAAATCTGCATCATGGCCGCGTAGACGAAACGCATCCGAACCTAGCCCCTTGCATATCCGTACTTTGGATTGGGAAATGGATTGGACGGGGCACCCGGACGGCCCTCCCGCCGGGGAATAGTCTGAAGACTCGGAATGAACTTCCAGGTCAGCCAGAATCACTAAGCATTTTCCAGAGTCCGCATCTAAGGATCGTCAGATAATCTCAAAGGATTACGAAAACTGCGTAGAGACCTTGGTGCCGCTCCTCGTTGCTGATTCCGCTGTATTGTGCTGGGTCATCTCAAGCCACACTGCGGTTCTGGAAACATTCGATCACCAATGTTCTTCAGAAGTTGATCTGGGAGTACCCTGGTTAGGATCTTGCTGCCAATGCGTGAGCTAGAGAAACAACATGGCTTAGTGGATGGAGCACGGGCCCGGGAATCAGAAGGTCCTGGGTTCTAATCCCAGCTCCACCGCTTGTCTGCTGTGTGACCTTGGGCAAGTCACTTCACTTCTCTGGGCCTCAGTTCCCTCATCTGTAAAATGAATACCTGTTCTCCCTCCCACTTGGACGACGGGCGGGTTCTCGCAGCCCGAGCGCACGCAGCGGGGCTGAGGGGACAGTCCCACGGGGGAGCCGCTCACCAGCTCCACGTCCGTCTGGGCCGGGGACCCCACCTGGACGGAAGGGAGCCATGGGGACGTTGAGCACCCGCCTCTTCCTGCTTGGCCCGCCCGCTCTCATCCTCCCTCCCGAGCAGACCCCCTGGGTCGGCTTCCGTCAGCTCCCATCAGCTGGGGGGGCTGCGGGATTGTGTCTCACTTGATTGACTTGCATCTACCCCAGTGTCTAGAACAGTGCTTGACACGTAGTAAGTGCTTAACAAATAAAAACCGTTAGAAAAAACCAAAAACCCAATGATAGATAGTGTTTCCAGGAGGAGGGGGTGATCCACGGCGACAGAGTCTACTAAGAGGTCGAGGAAGATTAGAATAGAGTAGAGAATGTTGGATTTAGGAAGGAAGAGGTCATTGGTGACTTTGTAGCAAGCTGTTTCATGGGTGTGGAATGGACAGAAGCTCGATTTCAGAGTTGGGGAAGGAGTTGAAGGAGAGGAAGTAGAGGCAGTGGGAGTGAAGGGGGATCATGGATGGATCCAGGATATTTTGGATGGAAAAAAGTGGTGTTTGGGAGTACAAGATGGTACTTGGTCCATTCAGCAAATGTAAGCCGTTGTTGTTGAGTTTACCAATTCCCTGCTTCCCAATGACTTTCTTTTTCTACTCTTAAAATTGTGCATTATAATTGGTTTATCTAGTGAGGTGACTGAGGCAAAGAGAAGTGAAGTGACTTGCCCCAGGTCACACAGCAGACAGTGTCAGAACTGGGATCAGAACCCAAGTCCTTCTGACTCCCAGGCTCATTCTTTAGCCATTAGCCCGTGCTGCTTCCCAACGATGATACTCTTGTGATGAGTGTGTCTAAGTCTTGGCAGACACATTACTTTTCTTCATCGCAGTTCTTCCCGGAAGCATATGTGCCTATGACGGTGTCATAGCGCTTTGTTTCAGAGGCCAACGTAGCGTCATCAGACGGTCACTTATGTATCTGGGCCGATTTGGAAGGCCGGATCTTACGGATCATCTGATTGCAAATACAGCCCCCATCAGCCATTTTTCTGAAGAGGAAAGGTCTCTACAAAATAAGGTTTAGCCAGTCTCGCTTAGTTCTGCAGTATCTCTCCCATACCTGGCTAGTCCAAGCAGTATTGAACTGTTCTTCTTGTAGACCGATGACTGTTTTCACTGTCTTGGAGTGTCTTGAGAGTCTGAAACGCAATGGTTCCTTTCTTAGTATGTCTTTTTCCTATAATCTGCTTTTGCCCCACAGATAAACAGCGCACCAGGTGCTGACGATTGGTGAGTTTCGTTTGAGTGGAGCAGGAAATGGGGAAGGATCCACTTTCTAGCCTCCTTCCCCCTTTTAGGGGACATCCAGAGTGCTACTAAATGATGCTGCTCGCCTCTTCGGGAAAAAAGCAGCTTCTTGTCAACAGGAGTTCCCACTAGGGTGGGACTTTTTGGTTGCAGGAATGAGTTATCCCACCATCTGTGAGACTTGAGCTGTTTTCCATTAATGTTGATGGTTTACACACTCTCTTGCCCCATCCCCCCGTAGCCCACAACACGCATCACCACATGAAGGGATGAGTGCGGTGTCTGCCCATAGAACAACATGTCTCTGGGTGACCTCTCAGCAACAGACCTTACTGTGCTGTACTGTCCAGTTTGCCCACCATTCATTCCGATGATCGCTGGAGTCTTCGGCAGGAAACCAGATGCGTTCTTTGTAATAATAATAATAATAATGTTGGTATTTGTTAAGCGCTTACTATGTGCAGAGCACTGTTCTAAGCGCTGGGGTAGACACGGGGGAATCAGGTCGTCCCACGTGGGGCTCACAGTCTTAATCCCCATTTTACAGATGAGGTAACTGAGGCCCTGAGAAGTGAAGTGACTTGCCCACAGTCACACAGCTGACAAGTGGCCGAGCCGGGGTCAGAACCCATGACCTCTGATTCCTAAACCCTTGCTCATTCCACTGAGCCACGCTGCTTCTCATTAGAGGAGGCTCCCAAGAAATAACTCGCTGACCACCCGGGAGGGGACAGCACCATGAGAGATGGGCCCGGTCCCGGCCCACGGCCAGCCCTCGGTCCAGACCCCGTCCTCGCCCCAACAGGCGCCCCCGGGCACGGCGGCCTCGCGGGCCGGGCCCCGGTCCCCCTCTCGTACACGGGACGACCCTGTATCTACCCCAGTGCTTAAAACAGTGCTCCGCACATAGTAAGCCCTTAACAAATACCGACATTATTAATTCTTTCACTGCTATTGGACTTCTCGTTTTGGCTAGCGGTTTCATGATTAGAAATTGCGTTCTCCTTTTTTCATGATATTACGTCAGGTCAGCACAGCCGCACCCAAATTTAGGTTTGTGTAGTTCTTAAGTGACTAAGAGAATTTCAGAGATGCTGGATGGAAGATTTCAAACGAAAGTGAAGTTTTTCATTTTTTAAATTGCCCGTCTAGATAATTGCAACTCCTTCCATTTGACTTGTGTTGTTTGGGTCAGTCGTTTTTCCACAGAGATGGTTTTTACTGATATTTACTACTTTTTTACCGTCAGTTTGTTAAATGGCCTCTGCCCACCTACTCTCACCCCCAGCAGTCTCTAGCACAAATCATGGATGACTTTTTGTATGAAGAATGGCTATATCATTTTCATCCTCAGTAATTAGTCATCAGTATATGGGGCAGCTACTATATTCAGACCACTTTACTCTGGCTTTGGGAACGGACAGTCATCATCATCATTAATGGTATTTATTGAGCACTTCCTCTGTGCAGAGCATCATACTGAGCTCACTGGGGGCAGGGGATATGTCTTTTTATTTTTATATTGTACTCTCCCAAGCACCCTGCACACAGTAAGCACTCAAATATGACAGACTGAAGGAAAGAATGAATACTAAGCACCTTGGCAGAAACCTTCCCTTCCCACAATGAGCTTACAGTCGTGGAAGATAGAGTCTCCGCCCTTGAGAGGTTTACAATATACACTTCTCCTCCCTGTCCCCTCTCTAATTCAGAGCGCGATCAGATCATAAGGACAAAAGCAGTGCCATACGGGGTTAGGCTAGGCCAATATTCTCTCTCTAATAATAGTAAAAATAATAATGTTGGTATTTGTTAAGTGCTTACTATGTGCAGAGCACTGTTCTAAGCGCTGGGGTAGACACAGGGAAATCAGGTTGTACCACGTGGGGCTCACAGTCTTAATCCCCATTTTACAGATGAGGTGACTGAGGCACAGAGAAGTTAAGTGACTTGCCCACAGTCACACAGCTGACAAGTGGCAGAGCCAGGATTCGAACCCATGACCTCTGACTCCAAAGCCCGGGCTCTTTCCACTGAGCCACAGCACAAAAAGATGAATGCCTTCTTTGAGAACTATTATTATGGTTAGGAGGCTGGGTGTATATAGGATATATATTTTTACATATATATATATATATATATCTATACCCTCATCGATTGCCATTCATTCAGGATCTATCATCCATAGCTTATCCAAATCATTCTCAAACCTATTGGTATTTATCTGCTTCCACACTTCCTGTGACATGTCTTCCCTATTCTTCTCTCACTCTGTGCTTCTTTCTGTCTAGTTTACTTACTGTAACCTCTGCCCTGTGCAATCCACAGGTTCATTCTTTCCTTATCTTACTCTTTATTTATTACCATATAATTTTTGTAATCTTTTACTATCTTCTAATGTCACTCTCATTGTGCTAATTGAAGCTCCCGAATTTAAAATAAAAATTGAAGGTTTAAATGAAGAGAAATTTTATTTTCCCCGTGTGTGTTTATTACTGTTCGTTCGAACCTCACAATGCAGTAGAAGGTAGGTCATCGTATAGCCCTACTCTTTTAGTTTTGAGCTGAGTTGTATCCAGAAAAGCACTCTTTTATTAAAGGATCTGCTTTTGGAAATCGTCCATTTAATCAATTGATCCTATTACGTTCTTCCTGTGTGCAGACACTGTACTAAGTACTTGGGAGAGTATTGGTAGTATTGGTAAGAATTGGTAGATTCGTTCTACTATTTCAAGAAACGAAAACTAAGTTTAATAATAAAGAATAAGAGGATTTATTAACCAACTTCTTATAAAAAAACATTTCAAATCATATTCCAATTAGCCAATTTATTTCTCGACTTGAGGAACGTATCATATAGCTACAAAGGAACCTTTCTCAAACCATTACCTATGATACATTAAAGCTTGACAGGAAGAGAGAAGCCAACAGCTGTGATTTTTTAATTTTGTTGTGTTTTCTGCTTATTTTGAACAATTCCTCTTATTTCAATGGTGAAAGAGTAATACTTTGTAGCTAGAAGATATTGTCATTGAATGTCTTAACGAGTTAGAATTTATGATGATGACTTTTTATTATCCTTTTAATAGGACTGATCGTACCAGTCTGCCTGCTTTACTGGAACAGCGAGTTCATCAGGGTTTAGTAGAAATCAGATATCTGGCTACAATAGTACATTTTTACATATTAGCAAATATCTCTTTTTTAGAGAAGTAAAATCTCGAATGTAGATCTGGTAGAATAATATAGACACTTGACTTTTTAATCAGCAGTTGTACTTATTTCTTGTGCATATGGATTCATGGGATAATATTGAAAACTTTTATGAGAAAGTTACTAAATGCAAAGTTTGAGAATCAAACTTGTAGGAAAAGAATCCTCTAAGAGTTGTGTTTTTCTTAAAGGAACCAATTCAAACCTCTGGTTATATCTGCAACTTTGAAGATTTAGAAATTAAGTCTGTCCTTTTGGATGAAATATTAAAGGTAATGTATTTATCATTTCATTCTTTGATAATGCCAAAAGTCTTGAGAAGTGGTCTCCAACTTAACGTGGTTTATCTTTCAGTGGTTTATCTTGCATTTTTCCTCTTCCCGTCCTTCCCATCAGTGGTACTTATTGAGCGCTTACTGTGTGCAGAGCACTGTACTAAGCACTTGGGAAAGTACGATATAATAGAATTGGTAGATGTGTTTCCTGTCCACAACAGCCTTAAAGATCCCCTTTTCTGCTCCTCAAGGTTAACAAAACAGCTGCCTCTTGTGCTCGCAGATAGTTCACTGGGGCGTATAACAATTTAAAATCCTTATGTAGAGATTGTAATGAAGTTAGGCTCATCCTTGGTGTGGGAAAGGATGTGTTTTCCTCCTATACTGATATTGGAGATTAGGGTGCTCCTGAAAATTCTCCTTATCCACTGTTTGCCTTGGACGTTACAACCACTTCTTGAATATCAGAGGAGGTTGCCTTTAGCTGTTTCCATATTGATAATTTCAGCGTTCATTGCATTGACCCTCTTTAAAGTGCAGAAATTCAGTAACCTCAGTGTAATTTCCTAATTTGAATTTGACTCCTGCAGCCTTTTCCATGGCCATATGCATATCAATTGGAATCAACTAAAAAGCTAAGGTTGTGATGGTAGCTAATTGTTCCCCAGATTTGCAGTGTGAGAAACCACAGGGAGGGTGTTGTCTGTAAATGGATTGGATTTAGGGAACTCTTTTTCCATCCTTGAAAAAAGCCATATTTAGGCCAGTAATAATAACAATAATATCAGTGACATTAAGGGCCTACTTTGTCCCAAGAACTGAAGTAAGCACTGAGGAAGGTACAAGACGGTGAGGTTGGATAGAATCCCTGTCACGCATGGGTCTCAGAGTCTAAGTAGGAGGGGAGACCAGGCATTGATTTCCCATTTTATAAATGAGGAAACTGAGGCACAGAGAAGCAGTGCGCCTCTCCCAAGGTCACACAACAGGCAAGTCACAGAGCTAGGATTAAAACCCTGGTCTTATGAGTCCCAAACCCATACTTTTTCCAGAAGGCCACTCCGTTTCTCCAGTATTCCTAGATGGGCAGAAATTAAGCCAACGTGTCTGCAGCTATTTATCTGTTTTCATGAGATTTATTTTTAAATCACTTCATACTATATATTTAAAATTATTTAGCTTAGGGCATTGGACACATTTTAAAAACTGCAAAATGGAGTCATCTTATGTAGCTTAACTTGTCCAGGTTTTGGAGTAGAATAGCATGGACTAAAGGGGTTGTCGGCCACCCAGGTATTTCTCTGTGCAGCCTCATGTTTGTGAAATTATAGGTGGTTCTCAGTATTCATTCAATAGGATTTATTGAGCGCTTACTACGTGCAGAGCACTGTACTAAGCGCTTGGGATTTACAATTCGGCAACAGGTAGGGATTGCAAGATTTACGGTTGCTTCTAAAGAAAATACTTGCCAACCTTGACGTTTATTTTCAGAATCCAGAGCATCCTAACAAAGATTACATCATTAACTTTGAAATTCGGTCCCTGAGAGACAGCCGAGCTTTGATTGAGAAGGTTGGAATTGAAGATGCATCCCAGTTTATAGAAGACAATCCACATCCTCGACTTTGGTAAAAAAAAAAAAATCTGTTTAGGATTTTGAACTTATTACGGCTGATGAGGTGATTCATTGTTATATAATGATAATTGTGGTATTTCCTAAGCGCTTACTATGTGCCAGCCACTGTAATAATAATGTTGGTATTTGTGAAGCGCTTACTATGTGCAGAGCACTGGTCTAAGCGCTGGGGTAGACACAAGGGAATCAGGTTGTGTCACGTGGGGCTCACAGCCTTAATCCCCATTTTACAGATGAGGTAACTGAGGCACAGAGAAGTTGAGTGACTTGCCCAAAGTCACACAGCTGACAAATGGCAGAGCAGAGATTCGAACCCATGATCTCTGACTCCAAAGCCCGTGCTCTTTCCACTGAGACACGCTGCTTCACTGTACTAAGCACTGGGGCGAATACAAGTCAATCGGGTTGGACACAGTCGGTGCCCCACGTAGGGCTCACAGTCCCGAACCCCATTTTACAGATGAAGTAACTGAGGCACAGAGAAGTGACTTGCTCGGGGTCACACAGCTGACAGGTGGCAGAGCCGGGATTGGAACCCACGGCCTTCTGACTCCCAGGTTCATGCTCTCATCCGCTTCACCGTGCTGCACATATGGGTCTCTCTAAATAAATCTCCTTTTCGATGTTCAATTTGCACCCTGGATCGTCCATGCCCTCCCTGCTGTGTGTCCACCAAACCAAGCAGTTTGTCAGCCCTTGCAACAAGAGGTCACCGTCTTCTGCACAGCCTGTGTAATGGGCGGGGCTAGCGATGGCCAACCCTGCTCAACGCCGCACGCTGTGGCCCCCGGGGATATTTTCGGTTCACGCGTGCCACCGTGTGTCAGCTGTTGGGGTGACGCACCCGAGCAAGGAGATTTCGCTCACTCGGTGCCGTTGATTTAACTCCTTCAGTGTGCAGAGCAATGCGTTAAGCTATTGGGAGAGTAGAGTCGAGGCGAAAGACACAATGCCTGCCCTCAAAGCGTTTGCATCCTAAAATACAAAATTGTTTCCAGAGAGAAGAATATAGAGAATGAAGAAACCGCTAAGGGATTAAGTGCTTGAATAGAGTACGTAAATAAACGTGTACAGACATACTGTAGGTAATAATGATAGTTCTGGTATCTGTTAAGCGCTTACCATGTGCCAGGCGCTGTATTCAGCGCTGGGGTGGATACAGGCAAGTCCCGGTGGACGCAGTCCCTGTCCCCCATGGGGCTCACGGTCTCAGTCCCCATATTTTGATGAGATAACTGAGGGCCAGAGAAGTGAAGTGGCTTGCCCGCAGGTCCCACAGCTGGCAAGTGGCAGAGGAGGGATTAGAACCCGTGACCTCCGACTCCCAGGCCCGGGCTCCATCCGCTACGCCATGCTGCTTCTCAGGCCACTCAGGTGACTGAGTGCATAAGTACTGAGGAGACAGTTAAGTCAGTATGACCTGGGGGGCAGAAAATTAGTTGGCGAATGCTTCCTGGAGGAGGTGGGATTTCAGAAAGACCTAGGAAAAAGTTGGTTTGATGGATTTGGAATGGGAGGGAATTTTGATGGTAAGCTCCTTGTGGGCAGGGATGACTTCTACCAACTCTGCTGTATTGTCCTTTCCCGAGATCTTACCTCGGCACAATGTAAGTGCCTAATAAATACTATTGATTGATTGGTTATCGATTGAGCATGAGTAAGGGCCAGAGGCAGCAGAGGTGAGACTGAGGGCTAGTGAAAAGGCTGTCTTTGGAGGCACAGAGAATTTAGGCTGCTGAGGGAGGAGGAGAGAGCTGGTCAAAACCTTGACGGATTGATTGGGAGCTCTTACTCGATGCAGAGGACATTTGGAAGTTTTGGAGGTGGGGGGAGATGTGAGCAGAGCAATGTTTTAGGAAGATATCCCGGGCTGCAAAGTGTAAAATAGACTGGAGGGGGAGAGGTCGGAGGTGGGGAGCCCAGCGAGGGGGCTGGAACAGTAACCTAATCAAGAGATGTGGAGAGCTTAAAGCAGAATGGTGTCAGAGGAAGGGATGGTGCCAAAAACTATTGTTGAGAAGGAACTAGCTGGATTTAGTAGTTGATTAGGTGTGAGAATTCCTCTTCTCGGTATTGCTTCTCTTCTACTCTCGTGGACTCTCTCACCAGCAACCCCCACCAACTATTCCAAATCTTGGACCTCCCTCTTGAAACCCACCTCCCATCTTCCTCCTTAACTAGAGTCAGTGAGCAGAAACCAGGAGGCGTGAACTTCTCATAATCGGATTTCATTATCATAATTAGATTATGATCTAATCATAATCATATGATTAATGGTTAATCATACGATCACATCGATTGATCATATGATCAGATGATATGATTAATCGTAATCATAATTAGAGAAGCAGCGTGGCTCAGTGGAAAGAGCACAGGCTTGGGAGCTAGAGGTCATGGTTCGAATCCCGGCTCTGCCACCTGTCAGCTGTGTGACTGTGGGCAAGTTACTTTACTTCTCTGTGCCTCAGTTCCCTCATCTGTAAAATGGGGATGAAGACTGTGAGCCCCAAGTGGGACAACCTAATCACCCTGTATCTACCCCAGCGCTTAGAACAGTGCTCTGCACGTAGTAAGCGCTTAACAAATACCAACCTTATTAGTATTATTATTATTATAATCCCCTCCTTCAGATTCTCACTGCTCTACTACCCTCTCCTCTTTATCTTCCTGCCTGGATGTCTCTCAAGAAGTGATTTCCTGCCTAACTCTTCCGGCATTTCTGATCCATCCCTTCTTGGTTCTTAAAAAAATCCTAACTCTGACCCTCCCCCTGCCTCCCTTACCGCTGTCTTCAGCCTCTCTCTCTCAGGCGACTTCTTCCCCTTTGACGTCAAATCCCCTCGAGGCCAACCAATTCTAAAAAAGCCATGTGGTTCCCACAGCCCCCTTCAGATATCACCTCATTCCCCTCTTCCTTTTGGGTCCAAACTCCGTGAAAGAATTAGACATGCCCATCTCCTTCACTCTCTCTGCACCAACCACCCTGTTGACCTATTGCAGTCAGGTTGGCATCCCCATCATTCCACCAGATATCACCAGTGAGCTTCTCATAACTCTGTACAGCAGGTTCCGCTTTGTTGTATTCTTTGATCTCACCGCCTGTCAGCACCCCTCCGTCCAAGCTTCAGAAGCCTCTCATTGCTGTCCATCACCCTCCTCGTGAAACCAAAAAAATCATCACTCTTGGTTTCAGCTCTTCACCCGTTTTCTCCAGTTTACATATTGGCTTTCTTCACCTGCTACTCTTCAGTTCACATTCTTTGCTCCTCCCAAATCTACCTCCCAACTGTACCATGCTCCCATCCTGCTCACTTCCGACTCATTTTTCATGCTGTTTCATGCTGGAACGCCCTTCCTAATCTAATCCTGCTCTCACTACACCCACTAGACCTCAGCCCTTCCTCACTTTCAAAGAACTCCTAAAATCCCACCTCCATCAAACCCTGAGGTCTGGCGATTCACCGGGCACATCCAGTACTCGTCTTTTTAGTTATACCCATCCTCGGCAGTTGTATAACTCCGGATGTTTAGTTGTATATTCATTTATGTAGTCTGACATTTCCTCCTAACATATCCATTCTACTCTCTGTTGTTCCTATTATTTGCAAATATTTTTCTGTCCGTCTCCCCGGTTGGATTGTGAGATCCCGATGAGCAAGCAACAGAGATTGGAAAGTTGGTGGGAGGGGCGAGTTTAGGAGACAAGTTGAAGAGCTGAGTTGTAAACATCAGCTGCTTAAGTTGCTCGAGAGACGACCGAGTAGATTTTGGAGGCAGTCCGTGGAGGTGATAACTGAAGCTGTGATAGTAGACGACTGAGATTAGAGGAGACAAGACTAGCCTTGTGTGATTCAGTTAGAGGATGAGAAGTGGAAGAAGAACCAGTGAATGAGACTGAGAATAAATGGTCAGAGAGTTAGAAAGAGGCAGTGGAATGGCTGGCGGTGTTAGAACGAGGGGTATCCTATAGATAAGGATCTGTTATTATCTGTTGTTAAGCGCTTACTACGGGCCGAGCACTGTTCTAAGCGCTGAGGTAGATACAAGGTCGTCAGGTTGTCCCACGTGGGGCTCACAGTCTCAATCCCCATTTTACAGATGAGGTAACTAAGGCACAGAGAAGTTAAGTGGCTTGCCCAAGGTCACACAGCGGAGCCCGAATTAGAACCCACGAGCCCGGGCTCTTCCCACTAATCCACGCTGCTTCTCTCTATGATCCATTCTCCTTCAGTGGGATAAGGCCCTGTCCTGTTCAATTTATTCTTGCTGAAGAATGTATTTAATGCATTATTCATTATTATTTATTAGCACTCAGCAATTCATCCTTGCCAAAGGATGGAAAACGGGACCTAGAAGCAGATGTAAGAGTACATTTTTTCTGGGGAACTCTTTCCACCTCAGCAGGTTGTGAACGCCTCTCAGAGTCCTAGAGACAGTCTTTCAAGAACAGCTACACGAGAGTGTCTGTGTTATTGAGGCACACACCGAGAATCTAAACACCAACTGCAAAACTGCTCTGCCAATTCACCCAGGTGCTATAATAAGACTGAAGTAAATTAAGAAAGAGACCATAAACACAGCCTGTACGGTTCCCCTAGAGACTGTGATTTTTTTGTCCCCATCCAATTTTCTCACTTAATAATTATGGTATTTGTTAAGCGCTTACTATGTGTAGAGCACTGTTCTAAGCGCTGGGGTAGATACAGGATAATCAAATGGTCAGATTGTCCCACGTGGGGCTCGCATTTTTTAATCCCCTATTTTTTTTACAGATGAGGGAACAGGCACAGAGAAGTGAAGTGACTTGCCCAAGGTCACACAGCAGACAAGTGGCGGAGCCGGGATTAGAACCCACGACTTCTGACTCCCAAGCCCGGGCTCTTTCCACTAAGCCACGCTGCTTCACTTAGCCTCCATACCCAAACCTCCTTCTCTTAATGACCAGAGTGATGGTCTCAACACCACCCTCTCTGCTGAAGTCAACTCACTCGCTCCCCTATCCCCCGTCGATCTTGTAGCACTGACCCGCGGCCCTGGATCACATCCACAGTCTGCCTCCTGGGCTTTTCTGCACGAGCCGCCAAGTGCCGCTGGTGGAAATTCATACATTCAGTAGTATTGATTGAGCGCTTACTATGTGCAGAGCACAGTGCTTGGAATGTACAATTCGGCAACGTAGAGAGACAATCCCTGCCCAATGTCGGGCTCACAGTCTAAATCTAGAGATCAGGCCGACTTGGTCCCCTTCAAGTTTATCTTTGCGTGCTTCAACTCTGCCCTCTCCTCTGCCCAGCAAAATTATTTCTCCACCCTTATTGTTGTCGTCCTCAAACCCCTTACCCCGCCAGCTCCCCTATCCCTTGCCCCCAATGACCTGGACACCTACTTTATTAAGAAAATTGCCACTATCAGGCTTGATCTCCCTACAATCTCCCTCGCCCCTTTCCAGTCCCTCTTCCTTCCTGCCCCGTCTTTCAATTTACCCGGCTTTCCCAGTGGCGTCTCTAGAGGAGATCTCCTGCCTACATCTCCTACCTTCTCGCAAAATCCACCTGATCCACCTGCGCAAAAGACCCCATTCCCTCGCACCTTATCGTAACACCTTCCTTCTTCCCTCCCGAACAGTCATCTTCAGCCGTTCCCTTTATAATGGCTCTTTCCCCACTGCTTTCAAGTATGCCCATGTCTCCCCTATCCTAAAAAATACCCCTCCCCAGACTCCACATCTCCCTCCAGTTACTTCCCGTCTCCCTCCTCTCCAAACTCCTTGAGCAAGTGTCCACACCTGTTGCCTCAAATTCCTCTCTTCCAATTCTCTCCTTGACCCCCTCCAATCTGGCTTCCACCCTCTTCACTCCTCAGAAACTACCCTTTCAAAGGTCACCAATGATCTCAGTTGCCTCGTCTGTAAAATGGGGATTAAGACTGTGAGCCTCACGTGGGACAACCTGATTACCCCGTATCTACCCCAGCGCTTAGAACAGTGCTCGGCACATAGTAAGCGCTTAACAAATAGCAACATTTTTATTATTATTGTCTCCTTCTTGGAAAATCCACTGGCCTACATGCGAATCATCCTCGACCTCTCAGCTGCCTTCAACGCTGACTTCTCCTCCCCCCCAGCTGTGAGTGTCCCTCAAGGTTCAGTTCTGGATCTTCTTCGATTCTCCATCTACGCCCACTCCGTTGGAGAACTCGTTTGCTTCCATGGCTTCAACTTCCGCTTCTATGCGGATGATTCCCAAATCTATATCTCCAGCCCATATCTCTCTCTCTCTGCAGTCTAGCATTTCCTCCTGCCTTCAAGCCATCTTGACTTGCGTGTCCTCACGTCACCTCAAGCTTAACATGTCCAAAGCAGAACTCCTTATTTTCCCACCCAAACCCTGTCCTTCCCCTTACTTTCCCATCAATGTAGACGGCACCATCATACTTCCCCTCTCACAAGCCCGTGACCTTGGCGTTATCCTCGACTCCTCTTTCTCATTCAACCCACATATTCAATCCATCACTAAATCTTGTTGATTCCGCCTTCACGACGTTGCTAAAACCCGCCCTTTCCTCTCCATCCAAACTGTCACCACGTTACTACAATTACTTATCCTATCTCGCCTTGATTACTGTATGAGCCTCCTTGCTGACCTCTCAGCCTCCTGTCTCTCCATACTTCATTCTGTAGCCTGGATAATTTTTCTACAGAAACGTTCAGGATGTGTTTCCCCCACTTCTCAAGAAACTCCAGTGGTTGACCGTCCACCTCCACATCAAATAAAAACTCACCATTGGCTTCAAAGCACTCAGTCACTTTGCCCCCTCCTACATCACCTTACTACTCTCCTCCTGCAACCCAGCCCGCACACTTCACTCCTCAAATGCTAACCTCACTATTCTTTGATCTCATCGATCTCGCTACCGACTCCTCGCCCTCCTCAAATCCCGGCAGACAAAGGCACATCTCTTCCAAGAGGCCTTCTCTGACTGAGCTGCCCTTTTCTCTTCCCCCATTCCCATTGCCCTGACTTGCTCTCTTTATTCATGGAGAAGCAGCGTGGCTCAGGGGAAAGAGCCCAGGCTTGGGAGTCAGAGGTCATGGGTTCGAATCCCGGCTCTGCCACTTGTCAGCTGTGTGACTGTGGGCAGGTCACTGAACTTCTCTGTGCCTCAGTTACCTCTTCTGTAAAATGGGGATGAAGACTGAGCCTCACGTGGGACAACCTGATTACCCTGTATCTATCCCAGTACTTAGAACAGTGCTCTGCACATAGTAAGCGCTTAACAAATACTAACATTATTAATATTATCTCCCCTCCCCGCCCCACAGCACTTATGTACAGATCTCTAATTTATTTCCATTAACGTCTGTCTCCCCCACTAGACTGTAAGCTCACTGTGAGCAGGGAAAGTGTCTGTTTATTGTTATATTATAATCTCCCAAGCACTTAGTACAGTTCTCTGCACACAGTAAGTGCTCAAAAAATATGGTTGAACGAATCATATTTATAAAGATAAATTTATATGAATCATAGCTTATAAAGATAAAAGTGACAGAGAGATTTGGTTCCCTAGGCAGAACGCTGACCCAGCGTTTCAATAGAAAAGGAAGTAGAAAATAGAATCAAGAAACATTGCGGGGTAGCGGAAAGAGCACGGGCCTGGGACTCAGAGGATCTGGATTCTAATTCTGGCTTCATCGCTTGTCTATTGTGTGACCATGGGCAGGTCACCTCACTTCTCTTTACATCAGTTACAAAATGGCGACTGTGAGCCCCATGTGGAGCAAGGACCATGTCCAACTCCAGTGCTTAATACAGTACTTGGCACATAGTGCTTAACAAATACCACAACTATTGTGTTGTTATTTTTCTTATCGTTACCATTATCGTTATTTTTATTATAAAGAAGGCCTGGATATCACTTGAGAGATTCTCAGAGAGCGGCACAGCATAATATTTAATTCTGGATCAGGCTTAACATCTAGAGAGCCGAAATGCTTCGCTACTGCTCTGAGACATTCAGTGACATCTCTTTGGAGTGTGATGGAAAACATATACGTGTATGTTTGACATAATTGTTTGATTTCTTGGCATAGAAAAATGGACCACCAAAGAGAAATCTCAAAACGTTTTTGCATTGGTAATAGTGATATTCTGTGCAATTTTCCACAATTTAGGAAGTCACTTCGGTATATCATTTGCCCAGTAAATCCTCGTGATTTACTTGGATCGTTGGATATCACTTACCCAGGATTATTTGGGTTGTTTTTCTGTGTCGTGCTGTTAACAGAACTACTAGAAACCACACATTTAGCAGACATATTCTGTACCTAACATGGATAGCGTCAGTGATATACAACTGATATTGTGAATTCTTTCTCATCAAGGCGTTTACTCGCTGAAGCAGCTCTTCAGAAGCTTGACCTCAAGACCGCTGAGCAAGCATTTGTGCGCTGCAAAGATTATCAGGGTATTAAGTTTGTGAAATGTTTAGGCAATCTACAGAATGAGTCGATGAAACAGTCTGAAGTTGCCGCCTACTTTGGAAGGTTTGAAGAAGCTGAAAGGAAGTACTTGGATATGGACAGAAGGTAAATTTCAAATGGCTAAACTAGTCTCGAAGTGTGGTAAGGCAGAAGGATGTAAATTAGCAACCTGCTTTCTCCCCCAAGCCCCGTAGAATTGTTCATGTCCACCTAACTTCCCAATACTCCCCAGTTTAAAGCGTAAGGTCACCATAAAATTATTACATTAATGGATTTAAAATTTCACAATAAGCAGCATGGCCTAGGAGTCAAAGAATCTGGGTTCCAATCCCGGCTCCGCCGCTCGACTTCTCTGTGACTTTGGTCAAGTCTCTTAACTTCTCTGTGCTTCAGTTTCTTCATCTGTAAAATGGGTGTTCACTACCTGTTCTCCCTTCCGTGAGACCGTGAGCCCCTCGTGGGACAGAAAATGGATCCAACCGGGTTATCGTGTACCTACCCCAGTGCAAATTGCAAAATGCAATCATTGTTATTACAAGGTAGGCTATGAAAAATCAGTGAAAGCATTGAATTTTAAACACGTTCAGATTGGACGCCGTCGCATTAACTAAACCGCCAAACCTGGGAATGCAGTCAGTATGCAACTCAAGTCACGAACTGGTTCCAGCACGTGGACCTGTAGCTGAATCTTAGCCATGCCCCTCTTACTTGCTGGCAGATACTTTCAAAAACTTTGTGCTGCTTTCTACCTACGGTCATCAAAAAAATAGCATTTTTAACTACGGAATCAGGAGAAAATATTTAAATTACTCAGAAGTTGAAGGGAGAAAACAGTTCCACAGTTGTTTAACTTTGTACGTTTGGTGCTTCCCTGCTGTCAATTATGCTTAGAACATTAAAGACCTGCACAAGTATAGAAGCAGCGTGGCTCAGTGGAAAGAGCATGGGCTTTGGAGTCAGAGGTCATGGGTTCAAATCCCCGCTCGGCCATTTGTCAGCTGTGTGACTTTGGGCAAGTCACTTAACTTCTCGGTGCCTCAGTTCCCTCATCTGTAAAATGGGGATTAAGACTGTGAGCCCCACGTGGGACAACCTGATTCCCTTGTGTCTACCCCAGTGCTTAGAACAGTGCTCGGCACATAGTAAGCGCTTAAACAAATACTAACATTAAGTATGGAATTTCAAACCATGTTAAAATCGTTTTTCTGATTTTCAGAAATGGAATTATAGAAAGTCTACCTGTTTTGCTCAGGGTTAAATAGAGTCTTAGTGAATAAAAAGTGCAATATAAAGTTGGATGTAAGCAGTACTAAATTGAGAGCTGTTGATTCTTGAATGAATTTTCTATATTTAGATAACCTAATTGGATCATACAAGTCCAAAAATCCACTTTTGAGAAAACCGGATAATTGCCAGCTTCGCCTTTATGTTATATGCCGTGCATCTAGTATAAATAAACGTGACCTACTGGATAGAGCACGGGCCTCGGTGTCAGAAGGACCTGGGTTCTAATCCCGGCTCCACCACTTGTCTGCTGTGTGACCCTGGGCAAGTCACTTAACACCCGAGACCCAGTAACCTCATCTGTAAAATGGGGATTAAGTCTGAGAGCCCCATGTCCAACCTTGTATCTACCCGTGCGCTTAGTATTGTTCCTGGCACAAAGTAAGCGCTTAACAAATAACTAACCCTCTCTCCTTTTTATTATTTAATTTATGTTTCTGTTTATTTTTTTACTAGGCTAAAGAGTTGTACATTAATAATGAGAGGTCACGTTATTAAAAAAAATACACTTGGAATAGTCGGAAAGTCTGATTTCGTTTATCCCCTGAAATTCTTTCATCCTTCGCCTGATGTCTCTGGACTCTAAGCTTGCTGTGGTCAAGGATTTTGTCTGTTTATTGTTCTATTGTCCTTTCCCAAGTGCTTAGTACGGAGTTTTGCACAGAGTAAGCGCTCCATAAATGCGATTGAATGATTGAACGAATGAATGTCTGGGAGGGTTCTAGCACTATGCCTTCCTTTGATTCATTTACCCACCCAGGCCCCTGCCTCCCGCTTCCCCACCCTGGTCAGGCTTCATTTCGAAAGAATGGACTTCCATAAGGGGGGCAGGACCCTAAAGAGAAGCTTCCCTACATGCTTCAGAAGAGGCTTAAGGTACTTGAATTAACCTGAAGCAGCATGGCTCAGTGGAAAGAGCCCCGGGCTTGGGAGTCCGAGGTCACGGGTTCGAATCCCGGCTCGGCCACTTGGCAGCTGTGTGACTGTGGGCAAGTCACTTCACTTCTCTGTGCCTCAGTTCCCTCATCTGGAAAATGGGGATTAAGACTGTGAGCCCCACGTGGGACAACCTGATTCCCCTGTGTTTACCCCAGCGCTTCGAACAGTGCTGTGCACATAGAAAGCGCTTAACAAATATCAACGTTATTATTATTAACTATCTTCTACATGTGTTTTTTGTAGAGACCTGGCTATTGGACTCCGATTAAAGTTAGGAGACTGGTTTCGAGTGCTGCAGTTACTTAAAACAGGATCTGGCGGTGCAGATGACAGCCTCCTTGAACAAGCCCACAATGCCATTGGAGATTACTTTGCTGATAGGCAGAAATGGTATGCTATCCAGATCTTAAAGTACTTCGCCTAAGACTTTTAATGAGCATTAAGGTAACAGTTTAGAGCGGAAGAAGAATCTCTTTTTTGCCTTAAATCTTCTGGTAGTTGAGACCAAACCTAATGGATGCCATACGATTCCATCAACTTTGACAGAAGGACATTGTGAAGAGGTGATTTTTCTCTCTCAGTCGGTGGTATTTATCGAACCTTTAAGTGTGCAGAGCAGTGTACTAAGCACTTGGGAGAGCAGAGTACAACAGAGTTGGTAGGCGCAGTCCCTACCCACAGGCAGTTACAGTCTATCCATGAATAGCCTGACATCTGAGCTTACCTGAAAAATGTAAGCTTCCAGTCTGGTAGTCAACCTATGATATTATCAGCAACACTATATATTCAGTCATTCGATCATATTTATTGAGCGCTTACTGTGTGCAGAGCACTGTGCTATGCACTTGGAAAGTACAGTTCAGCAACAGAGACGATCCCTACCTAACAGTAGTGAGTGCTAAGCGCTTGGGAGAGTATTTCCTGAATCCATGCTAATACTCTGGTCCAAACTATCATCGTATCTCAGAGTTTTAAATCTGCCTCCTCACTGATCTTCCTGTCTTCGGCTTTTCCTTTACTCCCAACCTATGCTACCTGCTACCAATCAGTCGGTGGTATTTATTGAGCGCTTACAAAGTGCCGAGTACCGTCTGAGTGCTTGGGAGAGTCAAAAACAACAGAATTAGCAGCCATGTCCCCTGCCCTTAACGAGTCTAGAGAAGTGCTACTATACGGATCATCTGAGGTCACCCGGTGCGTATTTCTCCGCTCCTCAAAGATCCCATTGGCTCCCCATTTCCTTCCACATTCAAGCATGAAATCCTATGGTCAACTTCAAAGCACTCCAACAGCTCTTTCCCTCTTACATATCAACCCTCTTCTCCTCATTCAATAGTATTTATTGAGCGCTTACTATGTGCAGAGCACTGTACTAAGCGCTTGGAATGTACAATTGGGCAACAGATAGAGGCCATCCCTGCCCATTGACGGGCTCACAGTCTAATCCTCCTCCTCGGTCCGCTCTCTTCATTCCTCTCGAGCTAACCTAATTCTACTTTGCTCCCGACTTTGCCACCCGTATCCTCCACCCGTATCCTCTAGCTCGTGTTGTTCCGCTGGCCTGGAACTCCCAGCCCCTCTAAAAATCCAACGGACCACAGCTCTGCCCGTATTCAAAGCCCTCTCAAAGTCCCGCCTCCTTCAACAAGCTCTCCTTGATTAATTCCCAACATTCAGAATCATCCTCTACCTCTTACGTATTTATTTATAATCAACCTCAGCCCTTGTGCCTATATGGGGAATAAATTGTACAGACGGTAATTTATTCCGATTACCTTAACTGTAAGCTCTCTCTCCCCCGTTAAAGGTCATTTGGGGCAGGGAATGTGTTTCATGCTTCGGTTGTATTTTCCCAGTGGGTGCTTAATAAATACTGTTACTACTATTACTCCTCTAGCAGAAAACAAAGGCAAGACATTCTCTCACTGCCCTCCAGGAATTTGCAGTCTAATGGGGTTATCGGGCAGACAAAAATGATTTGCAAGTAGTGAGAGCAAGAGGAAGAATGTGGATATAGCAGAGCGGAGTACAAATGGATCGTGGTCAAATAACTGAATAAATAATCAAATATACAAATTACAGTGTGCCTAGAAACAAAAATTCATAATAATTGGGTTTTCCCCAGAATAGGTTCATTAAATGTTTCATTCTTAAGAACTCATCTTTAACAGCATCCTTAGCCTCTTTTCATATGGAATTGAAAGTGCTTATGTTGGATATCACATTCTTAACCTCTTTTTATATGTAATTGAAAGTGCTTATGTTTGATATCTTTAAGGTAGCCATTACAACTACATGACAGGATAGTCACTCATTTATAAAAACCCAGTTAAATGTTGAGGCCTAATATGCTAGCCATTCTGTAGATTTCCTCATTCTTGTGTTTTAGGGGTATTTTATAATTGCAATAAACTCTTATCTTGAAATTCCGATGTAGAAGTATGCCTTTAGATGTTTTCTGTGGGAAGCAATACCTAATTCTTGGAGGAATCCTCTGTTTTGTACGGCGGCTTCTTTCCTAATAGGTTGAACGCTGTACAATATTACGTAAAAGGTCGAAACGAGGAGCGTTTGGCTGAATGTTACTACATGTTGGAAGACTATGAAGGACTAGAGAATCTGGCTAACTCCCTTCCTGAAAATAACAAATTACTCCCTGTAAGTAGTAGAATTTTGCTTTTATTGAAGGAATGGCTTTGAAATGTTTTTGTAAGTTATATCTGACCTTCACGTCTGTGGGTGATGCGATTGATAGAATACACAACTAGGAATTCCCCCAAAAGACAGATGGTTAATTATCGATCCAATCCCCCAATAATTCGATTCAATCCAATTCGATTGGAATTGAATGTCCAATTCGAAGGACATAAAGAATTTCCTTCGTCTAAATGATATCTTGCGGTTTATAACACACCTGAGAAGCAGCATGGCCTAGTGGCAAGAGCCCAGGCTTGGGAGTCAGAGGACATGGGTTCTAATCCCGGCTCTGCCACCTGTCTGCTGTGTGACATTGGGCAAGCCGCTTAGCTTCTCTTTGCCTCCGTTACCTCATCTGTAAAATGGGGATTAAAACTATGAGCCCCCAGTGGGACAATCTGATGACCTGGTATCTACCCCGTTGCTTAGAACAGTGCTTGGCACATAGTAAGCACTTAACAAATGCCATCATTATTATTATTAACACACCTCCCAAGTCCAGTCCACCTGGGGAAGTGACTGTAGGGTAAATGACATCAGTGGTGGAAGTAAGAACTAAAGAACACTGAGGGCATTTCGTGAGGTGCACAGATTCAGTGGGAATCCTGAAAGTAGCTGGCAAGTGTGAGCGGCGAAGTCTGCAGCAGCTGCTGATTTAGAGCATTACGGCACAGCGTCGGCGTCGGGCTGCAGTTCTTCTGGAGAAGCAGCGTGGCTCAGTGGAAATAGCCCGGGCTTGGGAGTCAGAGGTTGTGGGTTCTAATCACAGTTCCGCCGCTTGCCAGCTGTGTGACTTTGGGCAAGTCACTTCACTTCTCTGTGCCTCAGTTACCTCATCTGTAAAATGGGAATTAAAACTGTGAGCCCCACGTGGGACAACCTGATCACCTTGTATCCCCCCAGCGCTTAGAACAGTGCTTTGCACAGAGTAAGCGCTTAACAAATACCACCGCTATTCTACTGAAAATGATTTCTGCAATCAGTAGAGCACTGTGCTAAGCACTGGGGAGAGTACACTATAACAGAATTGGTAGGCTCGTTCCCTACCCGCCACGAGTGAACAGTCTAGAGGGGGAGAAAGACATTAATATAAATAAATTAAGTTACAGATGTCAAGCAGTCCCATCGATGGTATTTACTGAGCACTTATTCTGTGCAGAGCGTTTTAATAGTAACAATAATAATAATGATAATGTTGGTATCTGTTAAGCGCTTACTTTGTGCGGAGCACTGTTCTAAGCGCTGGGGGAGATAGAGGGTCATCAGGTTGTCTCGCGTGAGGCTCACAGTCTTCATCCCCATTTTCCAGATGAGGTAACCGAGGCACAGAGAAGTGAAGTGACTTGCCCGCAGTCACACAGCTGACAGGTGGCAGAGTCGGGATTCGAACCCATGACCTCTGACTCCCAAGCCCGGGCTCTTTCCACTGAGCCACGCTGCTTCTCTACTAAGCATTCGGGAGGGTACGGTACAAGAGAATTAGCGGACACATTCCCTGCCAATAATGAGCTAACGGTCTAGAGGGGGAGACGGACAGACAGACATAGACAGTGCTCTGCACAGAGTGAGCGCTCAATAAATACAGTTGAATGAATGAATGTGCATAGACGACGCAGAAGGGAGAAGCAACGTGGCTTAGTGGAAAGAGCACAGGCTTGGGAATCAGAGGATATGGGTTCTAATCCCAGCTCTGCCACTTGTCTGCTGTGTGATGTTGGGCAAGCCACTTCTCTCCTCTGTGCCTCAGTTACCATACCTGTAAAATGGGGACTAAGACTGTGAGCCCCACCTGAGGTCACCTGATTACCCTGTATCTACCCCAGCGCTTAGAACAGCGCTCGGCACGGAGTAAGTGCTTAAAAAATACCATAATTATTATTTTTATTATGGGAGAGGGAGGCTGGGAAAAGAGGAAAGACCATTTGGAGGAGGAGCTGTGCCTGATTGAGCCCAGACCTCGGAGTTAGAAGGACCTGGGTTCTGGTCCCGGCTCCTCCACTTGGCTGCTCTGTGACCTCGGGCAGGTCACTTAAGTATTCTGTGCCCCAGTTCCCTCATCTGTTAAACGGGGATTAGGACTGTGAGCCCCATGTGGGACAGGGACTGTGTCCAACCTGATTAGCTACTATCTACCCCAACACTTAGAACAGTGCTGGACACATAGCGCTTAACAAGTACCGTTATGATTACCGGCGCTTACAACGGTGCTCAGCGCATAGTAAGTACTCAATAAATACTACTGAGTGAATTATTATTTGAAGGTGGAGAGAATGGGTGGTCTAGCATTCATGGAGGGGGAGGGAGTTCTAGGCTAGGGGGAGGACAAGGGAAAGGGGTCAGTTGTGAAGGTAGAACTGACAGGATTTAGTGACAGATCGACTATGAGGGTGGAATGAGAGAGATGAAGAATCTTCACAACATTGCTAAAATCGCCTTTTCCTCTCTTCACTCTGCTTGCCGGATCATTTTTCTACCAAAACCACCAGTCCGTATTTCCCCATTCCTCAAGACCCTCCGGTGACTGCTCAGCCACCTTATAATAATAATAAAAATAATAATAATGTTGGTATTTGTTAAGCGCTTACTATGTGCAGAGCACTGTGCTAAGCGCTGGGGTAGATCAGATTGTCCCACACGAGGCTCACGGTCTTCATCCCCATTTTCCAGATGAGGTAACTGAGGCACGGAGAAGTGAAGTGACTTGCCCACAGTCACATAGCTGCCAGATGGCAGAGCCGGGATTCGAACCCATGACCTCCGACTCCCAAGCCCGAGCTCTTTCCACTGAAACTCAAATCCCTCAGCATAGGCTTTAAAACACTCAATCATCTTGCCCCCTCCTACCTTTCCTCCCTGATTTCTTACTTTAACCCAGCCCACACACTTTGCTCCTTTAATGCCGATGTACTCACTGTGCCTCGATCTCATCGTATCTAACTGCTGAGCCCTTACCCACATCCTGCCTCTGGCCTGGAATGCCCTCCCTCTTCCTATTCTATAGGCAATTGCTGTCACCACCTTCAAAGCCTTCGAAGGCACATCTCCTCCGAGAGGCCTTCCCTGACTTAAGCCCTCATCTCCTCTTCCCCAACTCCCTTCTGCATCACCCTTTCACTTGGATTTGCACTATTCATTCAGCCCTCCCTCAGCTCCGCGGCACGGATCCGTAATTAATTTATTCGTATAAATGTCAGTCTCTCCCTTTAGACTTAGCTCACTGTGGACAGGTAATGTGTCTACCAACTCCTTGGTTCTTCTTTCGTTCATTCGGCCGTATTTATAGAGCGCTGAGTATGTGCAGAGCACTGTACTAAGCGCTTGGAATGGACAATTCCGCAACAGATAGAGATCATCCCTGCCCAATGACGGGCTCGCAATCTAAACGGGGGAGACAGACAGCAGAGCGAAACAGAACAAAACAAAAACAAGACAACATCATTAAGATGAATAGAATCAAGGAGATGTACACCTCATTAACAAAATAAATTGGGTAATAAATAATATCTACATCTTTCATTCAACCCACATATTTAATCTATCACAGTGTTGGTTCCGCCTTCACAACCTTGCTAAAATATGCCTTTTCCTCTCCATCCGAACGTCTCCGCGCTACTCAAACAACCTCTCCTTTCCTGCTTTCCTAAGTGTATCAACTTTCTTGCTGACCTCCCTGCCTCCTGTCTCTCCCCGTTCCAGTCCATTCTTCACTCTGCGGCCAGGATCGTTATTCTACAGAAACATTCAGCCCATGTCTCTCCACTCCTCAAGAACCTCCAGCGGTTGCCCGTCCACCTCCGCGACAAACAGAGACTACCGTCGGCTTTAAGACACTCAATCTCCTTGCTCCCTCTTGCCTCACCTTGCCGCTCTCCTGCTACAACTCAGCCTGCACACTTGGCTCTTCTATTGCCGGCGTACTCGCTCTGACTCGATCTTGTCTATCTGGCCGTCGACCTCTTGCCCGCATCCTGCCTCTGGTTCATTCATTCATTCAATAGTATTTATTGAGCGCTTACTATGTGCAGAGCACTGTACTAAGCGCTTGGGATGAACAAGTCGGCAACAGATAGAGACAGTCCCTGCCGTTTGACGGGCTTACAGTCTAATCGGGGGAGACGGACAGACAAGAACAATGGCAATAAATAGAGTCAAGGGGAAGAACGTCTCGTAAAAACAATGGCAACTAAATTGAATCAAGGCAATGTACATTTCATTAACAAAATAAATAGGGTAACAAAATATATACAGTTGAGCGGACGAGTACAGTGCTGTGGGGATGGGAAGGGAGAGGTGGAGGAGCAGAGGGAAAAGGGGAAAATGAGGGTTTAGCTGCGGAGAGGTAAAGGGGGGATGGCAGAGGGAGTAGAGGGAGAAGAGGAGCTCAGTCTGGGAAGGCCTCTTGGAGGAGGTGAGTTTTAAGTAGGGTTTTGAAGAGGGAAAGAGAATCAGTTTGGCGGAGGTGAGGAGGGAGGGCGTTCCGGGACCGCGGGAGGACGTGACCCGGGGGTCGACGGGACAGGCGAGACCGAGGGACAGAGAGGAGGTGGGCGGCGGAGGAGCGGAGCGTGCGGGGTGGGCGGTAGAAAGAGAGAAGGGAGGAGAGGTAGGAAGGGGCAAGGTGATGGAGAGCCTCGAAGCCTAGATAGAGGAGTTTTTGTTTGGAGCGGAGGTCGATAGGCAACCACTGGAGTTGTTTAAGAAGGGGAGTGACACGCCCAGATCGTTTCTGCAGGGTGATGAGCCGGGCAGCGGAGTGAAGAATAGACTGGAGCGGGGCGAGAGAGGAGGAAGGGAGGTCAGAGAGAAGGCTGACACAGTAGTCTAGCCGGGATATAACGAGAGCCCGTAGCAGTAAGGTAGCCGTTTGGGTGGAGAGGAAAGGGCAGATCTTGGCGATATCGTAGAGGTGAAACCGGCAGGTCTCGGTAACGGATAGGATGCGTGGGGTGAATGAGAGAGACGAGTCAAGGATGACACCGAGATCACGGGCCCGAGAGACGGGTAGGACGGTCGTGCCATCCACGGTGATAGAGAAGTCTGGGAGAGGACCGGGTTTGGGAGGGAAGATGAGGAGCTCAGTCTCGCTCACGTTGAGTTTTAGGTGGCGGGCCGACATCCAGGTGGAGACGTCCCGGAGGCGGGAGGAGATGCGAGCCTGAAGGGAGGGGAGAGGACAGGGGCGGAGATGAAAATCTGCGTGTCATCTGCGTAGAGATGGTAGTCAAAGCCGTGAGAGCGAATGAGTTCACCAAGGGAGTGAGTGTAAATGGAGAACAGAAGAGGGCCAAGAACTGACCCTTGAGGAACTCCAACAGTTAAAGGATGGGAGGGGGAGGAGGCTCCAGCGAAGGAGACCGAGAATGACCGGCCAGAGAGGTAAGAGGAGAACCAGGAGAGGACAGAGTCCGTGAATTCATTCATTCAATAGTATTTATTGAGCGCTTACTATGTGCAGAGCACTGTACTAAGCGCTTGGGATGAACAAGTCGGCAACAGATAGAGACAGTCCCTGCCATTTGACGGGCATACAGTCTAATTGAGCCAAGGTGAGATAAGGTATGGAGGAGGAGGGGATGGTCGACAGTGTCAAAGGCAGCAGAGAGGTCAAGGAGGATTAGAATGGAGTAGGAGCCATTGGATTTGGCAAGAAGGAGGTCACGGGTGACCTTAGAGAGAGCAGTCTCGGTAGAGTGGAGGGGATGGAAGCCAGATCGGAGGGGGTCCAGGAGAGAATGGGAGTTAAAGAATTCTAAGCATCGATTGTAGACGACTCGTTCTAGGATTTTGGAAAGGAAGGGTAGTAGGGAGATAGGGCGATAACTGGAGGGGGAAGTGGGGTCAAGAGCGGGTTTTTTTAGGACGGGGGAGACGTGGGCATGTTTGAAGGCAGAGGGGAAGGAGCCCTTGGAGATTGAGTGGTTAAAAATAGAAGTTAAGGAAGGGAGGAGGGCAGGGACGATGGTTTTAAGAAGGTGAGAGGGAATGGGGTCCGAGGCGCAGGTGGAGGGGGTGGCGCTTGCGAGGAGGGAGGAGATCTCCTCTGAGGATACTGCAGGGAAGGATGGGAAAGTAGGGGAGGGAGTTAGTGGGGGGGAGGGGAGAGGCGGAGGGGTGACTTTGGGGAGCTCAGACCTGATCGTGTTGATTTTCGTGAGGAAATAGGTGGCCAGATCATTGGGGGTGAGAGATGGGGGAGGGGGAGGAACAGGGGGCCTAAGGAGAGAGTTAAAGGTCCGGAACAGTCGGCGGGGGTGACGGGCATGGGTGTCGATGAGGGAGGAGAAGAAGTTTTGCCTGGCGAAGGGGAGGGCAGAGTTAAGGCAGGAAAGGATAAATTTGAAGTGTGTGAGGTGGGCTTGGTGCTTGGACTTTCGTCAGCAGCGCTCGGCAGCTCGAGCATAGGAGCGTAGGAGGCGGACAGAGGAGGTGATCCGGGGCCGTGGGTTAGTGGAGCGAGAGCGGCGGAGGGAAAGAGGGGCGAGAGAGTCGAGATGAGTAGAGAGGGTAGAGTTGAGAACGGAGACCTGATCATCGGGAGTGGGAAGTGAGGACAGGGCGGCAAGGTGAGGAGAGATGCTTTTGGAAAGACGGATGGGATCGAGAGAGCGGAGGTCTCTGTGGGGCAGTAGCGAAGATTTGCAGGGGGAGGGAGTGTGAGAGATGAGGCAGGTGAGAAGGTTATGGTCAGAGTCTGGAACCTTTCTTAAGAAAGGTTCTTGAGAAGCAGGGTGGCTCAGTGGAAGGGGCCCGGGCTTGGGGGTCATGGGTTCGAATCCCGGATCTGCCACTTGGCAGCTGTGTGGCTGTGGGCGAGTCACTTCACTTCTCTGGGCCTCGGTGACCTCATCTGGAAAATGAGGATTAACTGTGAGCCTCACATGGGACAACCCGATAACTCTGTATCTCCCCCAGCGCTTAGAACAGTGCTCTGCACATAGTAAGCGCTTAACAAATACCAACATTGTTCTTCTTATTAAGATCTGTCAGACAATCATTCTTCCCTACTTCAAAGCCTTATTGAAGGCATATCTCCTCCAAGAGGACTTCCATGACTTAAACCCTCATTTCCTCTTCTCTTGCACCTGGATTTCCTCCCTTTTTTCACCTGTCCCTCAATCCCACAGCATTTAAGAACATATCCCTAATTAATTTAATTATATTAACGTCTGTCTCCCCCTTTAGACTATAAACTCGTGGGCGGGGCATATTGTCTACCAACTTTGTTATATTGTACGCTCCCAAATGCTTAATATAGTGCTCCGCACATAGCATTCAATAATTGTGATTGATTGAGTGAAAGATTGATTGTTTGTCCCATGGTAGATTGGGATAACCTCATGGTGGTGGGGATTGTGGAAGGATGGAAGGGAAGTATGAATATATATGCTTAGGAGCAGATTCAGGCACTCAAAACAGAAACCTGAGCACCATAAAGTAATTTTAAACATAAACGTGACATAAATATAATAGACTAATGAGTGAAAATGTAAATAACCCAAGTAGGCAATAAAAAGTCAACTATTCACTGTCATTGGAATCAAAGTCTGGCCGTTCCCCTTGTCACTGCAGGAGATTGCACAGATGTTCGTGAGAGTTGGGATGTGTGAACAAGCTGTATCCGCATTTCTGAAGTGCAATCAGCCAAAAGCTGCGGTGGATACCTGTGTGCATCTAAATCAAGTAAGACACTGAATCATACCTTTAGTAGAATTTTACATTTTAGGGAGTTGATAGTGACTCAAATAATTCTGATCCGATTAAAAAAAGAATACATCGAAGGTCAGTGGCCACTTTAAAATCATTGTCGATTGATTCTGTAGTTGATTTATATGGCCAAAAAAATCTGGTGATTTTTTCTGTAGCGAGAGAGAGAGAGAGAGTAGGTATCCTTAGTATACTAAGTAATAAAGACAAAAACTATGGGAAGCAGCTCATCCTACTGGAAAGAGCACAGACCTGAAAGTCAGAGGACCTAGCTTCCAATCATCGCTGTTGCATTTGGCTGCTGGACGATCTTGGTAAAATCACTTAACTCCTTTGTGTCTCAGTTTTCTCATCTGTAAAATGGGGATTAAGTACCTGGAATTCCTCCTACTCAGATTGTGAGCCCCATGTGGAACGGGAACTGTGTTTAACCTGATTATCCCATATCTACCCCAGCGCTTAGTACTGTGCTTAGGCTGTGGTAAGCGCTTAATATTCATTCAGTCACTCATATTTATTGAGCTCTTACTTGGAATGTACAATTCGGCAACAGATAGAGACGGTCCCTGCCCGATGACGGGCTCACGGTCTTATCGGGGGAGACAGAGGGCAGAGCAAAACAGAACAAAACAAAACAAAAACGAGACAGCATTATCACGATAAATAGAATCAAGGGGATGTACATCGCAATAACGGAATAAATTATATTATTACTAATAATAATAATAAGCAAAAATAAGGGGTTGTTGGCTCATTTTTAGGGATTTTTCCAACTGTCAATGTTTTAGGGGAAAATGCTCTTATCCCTTCACTGCGGATAGGTGAAGATCTTCCTGGAATTAGGGTTTGAATATATTTATAGTATAGCCCACATCACTGGGATTCTTCTCTGTTTTTGCCAGTCGACGGTCACTACCAGGTGAAAGATATAACTTGTTGAACCGATGTCCGTTTTAGGAAATTCTTCATTCTTCCTTTTTATAAAATAAGAATGATTCTTTTCTATTTGCATTTCAAATGAAGAGCAGAATTACTGCAGGAAAGATTGAGAACCAATCCACAGGATTTTGATGTCATGTGCTAAATCATTAGGGTGTATTTATGGTGTCTAGGTTAAAAAGAAAACTAAGTTGAATGCACATAAAATTATCTTTTCTGCATCGGTTCCCTAACTTTGCTTTATTATTAATGAATACATTTCTCTAAAATCTTAATTTAAAATACAGTATTATTTCAAACCCTTGAAATTTACATAAAATACACTTATATTAGAATCATTTTGAAACATTTAAAAAAAAATGTTGGTGGCTGTTGACATTTGTAAGGGCTTAGTATTGTATTTCTTCCTGCTTTTGGTAGAATTTCAGTTTTGGTAAGTGACTCCTGTTACTTGTTGCCAGTAACCTTTGTTAGAAGGAATTTCTACGTGGTTTGAAAACCTTATGTAACTGAAGTCTTTGATTTTTTTTTCCAGTGGAACAAAGCTGTTGAGCTGGCTAAAAATCACAGTATGAAAGAAATCGGATCGCTGCTAGCTAGATATGCATCTCATTTATTGGAAAAGAACAAAACCCTTGATGCCATAGAACTCTACCGCAAGGCTAATTATTTTTTTGATGCTGCTAAACTCATGTTCAAGGTATTGCCTGACGATATTGATTATGCGATGGAACGCCTGCTCCAGTAACACGTATTATTCATTCATTCAACTGTTTTTATTGAGTGCTTACCGTGTGCAGAGCACTGTATGAAGTGGTTGGGAGAGTACAATACAGCAATAAACAGACACATTCCCTGGCCATAGCGAGCTAAAATCGTCAAACATTAATATAAATAAATGAATTACAGAAACGTACGTTAAGTGCCGTGGGGCTGGGAGAAGGGAAGAACCAAGGGAGCAAGTCAGGGCGATGCAGAGGGAGTGGGAGAAGAGCCTTGAGTGCTTCGATTCCAGTCTCCTCCTGCCTTCAAAACATCTCTACTTGGATATCCTCCTCTCACCTCAAACTTATTATGGCTAAAACTGAACTTCTTATCTGCCCACCCAAACCCTGGCCTCCCACATCCTTTCCCGTCACTGCTGACGGCACCACCATCCTTCCCGTCTCACGAGACCGTAACTTGGCGTTGTCCTTGACTCCTCTCTCTCATTCTACCCACATGTTCAATCCGTCGCTTAGTCCTGTCAGTTCTACCTTCACAACATTGCTAAAATCCGCCCCTTCCTCTCCTTCCGAACTCCTACCGTGTTAATACGAGCACTTCCTCTCCCGCCTTGATTATTCTATCGACCCGCTTGCCGACCTACCTGCCTCCTGTCTCTCCCCGCTCCGGTCCGTGCTCTGCTCTGCTGCCTTCAGAAATGTTCGGGCCATGTTTTCCTCCTCCTCAAGGAACATCAGCGGTTTCCCATCCACCTCCGCATCAGACAGAAACTCCTCACCGTGGGCTTTAAAGCAGCCCATCACCTTGCCCCCCCTCGTACTCCACCTCGCTACTCTCCTAGTACAACCCAGTCCACCCACTTCGTTTCTCTAGAGTTAGCCTTCTCACTGTACCCCGATCTCGCCTGTCTCGCCACCGACCGCTCGACCACATCCTGCCCCCGGCCCGGAATGCCCTCCCTTCTCGTATCGGACAGGTGATCGCTCTCCCCCACTTCAAAGCCGTACTGAAGGCGCATCTCCTCCAAGAAGCCTTCCCTGCCTAAAACTCCTCTCCTCTTCTCCCACTCCCTTCTGCGTCGCCCCGACTTGCTCCCTTCATTCATCCTCCCTCCCAGCCCCCCAGCACATATGCATATATCTGTAACTTATGTATTCGTTAGTTTATTTATCTATATTAATGTCTGTCTCCCCCTCAAGACTGTGAGCTCCCTGTGGGTGGGGAATACATCTGTTGTTGTATTGTACTCTCCCAAACACTTAGTACGGTGCTTTGCACAGAGTAAGTGCTTGATAAATGCGATTGAATGAATGAAGGAATGAAGATCACGCAGTGCACTTTGCAGTGAGCCACACCCTTGCCCGTCTTGCTCCCGGCATTCCATTCCCCAGTGGGAACGTAACTAACAGAGATGGAAGAGCGCGAATGACACCGAGCAAGCAGTTAGTAGTAAATTGAATTCCTCTGTGCCAGTTTTCCATTTCAGGACTGCGATTCTTCCTGCTGGAGATTCCATTTTTAGTTCACCAAGTTGGTAACTCGTGATTTTTCTCCCAGTTTACTGAGAGGCCATGCATTTGGATGTATAGAAGCCAGGAAGTTTCTATGGGAAGCAGCATGGCCAAGCACAGGCCGGGGAGCCAGAATAATAACGATAGTAATAATCATGGCATTTGTTAAGCGCTTACTACGTGCAAAGTAATGTTCTAAGCGGTGGGGTGGATACAAGGTAATCAGGTTGTCCCACGAGGGGCTCACAGTCTTAATCCTCATTTTACAGATGAGGTAACTGAGGCACAGAGAAGTGAAGTGACTTGCCCAAAGTCACACAGCTGACAAGCGGCGGAGCCGGGATTAGAAGCCATGACCTCTGACTCCTAAGCCCGTGTTCTTTCCGCCAGGCCACGCTGCTTCTCAAGGACCTGAAGGACCTAGGCTGTAATCCCAGCTCCACCATCTGTCTGCTGCGTGACCTTGGACAAGTCACTTAACTTCTGTCCCTCAGTTCATCTGCAAAATGGCGATTAAGACAGTGAGCCTCATGTGGGACATGGACCGTCTCTAACCTGATTAGCTACTATCTACCACGGCACGTAGTACGGTGCCTGGCCCATAAGAAGGGCTTAACAAGTACCATTAAAAAAAAGCATTGTCTCATCACTGGGCCTTTGACCGCCCTGGACTTTGAAGATCGTCCTAAGGCCATCTGGGCTTGCAGTGGGTGAGGAAGCAAGGAGTGAGAATATGGCAAAACCTGAGATGATCTCCACCGTAGCAGATTTCGTAGAGTGAACTCAGAGGTGCAGCTGGTAACGCATGCTTTCATGACTAGGTTGGATATGAACTCTGGGTGGACACTTATTAAGCTCCAAGCTTCCAATAACATTATGGCATATCAACTGAATAATCATCATTGTAATAATTGTGGTGTTTAAGTGCTTACTATGTCTCCAACGCTATTAAACACCCGGGAAGATACAAGAGAACCAGGTCAGACACAGTCCCCGTCCCACACAGGGCTCACAACCCAAGTAGGAGGGAGAACAGGTATTGAATCCCCCTTTTACAGGGGAGGTAAATGAGGTGAAGAAAAGTTACGGGATTTGCCCAAGAGCAGGTAAGTGGCAGGGCCAGAATTTGAACCCAGGTCCTCTGACTGCCAGGCCCCTGCTCTTTCTCTTAGGCAGTGCTGCTCCTCTGAAAAACCGAAACACCGATTCCTGGGAAACCCGCTTGTCTGGTTGAGGTTGTAGTCGTTGACAGAGGCCCAAAGCCCTGAATCCCAGTTACTAGCTTAATTTGCAGGTATTCTATAATTGGAGAAATCTGAAGAGGAAGAAGAAAGGAATGCCTCCGTGGGGGGCATTGATTGATTGATTTATCATTTCTCAGAAGTCAATCCAAGCCCTTTCTCAATTATTGTCAAATTGACTTCAACAGTGTTTGCTATTTTTTAAACCGCCTCATTTGTTTTCAGAACTTAAGCCATGTTATCCAAGATTGCTGCACAACCAGATTTCTGGTTCTTAGAAATCTATAAAACTAGAAGTAATATTTTAAGGAAGCAGTACGTTAAAGAAAATATCATGTTTAATCCCTTGCCTGCCATATTTGATCATTTGTCACTCGGTCACAGTTTATCTTATAATATGATTTGAAGAGAAGTTGTTAATGTTTGTGCCCCTGTCCGTATTCTTTATTTTTTGAGATTGCAGATGAGGAGGCAAAGAAAAGGACCAAACCTTTACGGGTTAAGAAACTTTATGTACTGTCAGCTTTACTGATAGAACAGTACCACGAGCAGATGAAAAATACACAGAAGGGAAAAGCTAAAGGCAAGACTTCAGAGGTAAGAAAGATCAGGAAAAATACGGCCCTCTAGACCGTAAACTCGTTGTGGACAGGGATAGTTTGGTTATATGGCTGTGTCGTTCTATCCCGAGGAATTAGCACAGTGCCCCGCACACAGTGAGCACTCAATACATGACTTATTGTTTGAAAAGAAAGATATGAACCTAAGTTGTCCAAGTCATGCTTTTGTTGGATTAAAAAGTACCGAGCCCTTTCATTTTCAAGAAAGGTAGACTTGCACTGGGTGGTATTTCTCTTCTGAGCGAGGTTGGGAAGAAGTGAAAGGAGTTATGGATTCATTCTCTTGAGAAACTTTTAAAATGAATTTCTGTGTAATAGAGTTTGCCCAATTATTGTAACCGATTAAAATCTTACTGATCAAATCAGAGGTCTGAAGAGACTGAGCATTCAATAAACACTGTTGATGAAGATGATGATGAGGATGATGATGACATTTAGTCTGTCTTGCTTTGCCGGTGTGGGTATTTTAGTATTCATATGTACGAGCTCCATCGTTTTAATATAGTAACGTAATTTTTAATCTTGAATGAGACTCTAACAGTTTTTGTTGAAGTTTCATGAAGTCATATCATTTGCATCGAGTGCTCTCCAAAGTTTCAGTAAAGGAGGACCAGTGAATAGTTTAAACTGGTCTAGTGAGCCATAAAAATCTTTAAAAAATTGCCTATCCTAAAATAACAACGAGCGTGCAGATAAAACATAACTTGGACAACATCCCCGAATTCTGCGTTTGTAAGCCTTTCCCCCAATTTAACCACAAGCATTTATGTACTTTGTAGCCCAGAACATTTGGAATCCATGGCTTTTAATATGTTACTTTATGATAGGAACTGACTGCAGGCTTTTGACTTGAGTAGTGTTTTATGTCCAGGTCCTGTTCCCTCTTACAAAAAAATATGGTATTGTTTTGCCTATAGGCCAATTCTGCTCTAGCTGGCTTGCTTGAGGAGGAAGTTCTGTCTTCAGCCAGTCGGTTCACGGACAATGCCTGGAGAGGGGCTGAGGCTTACCATTTCTTCCTACTTGCCCAGAGACAACTGTATGAGGGCTATGTGGAAACAGCTTTGAAAACAGGTAGGATCTAGTCTTCGGATTAGAGATTCTAAAAGTGACTGATTGGACATACAGAGTCTCATAAACAATTTTCTGCAAGGGGCTGTGTTGCTTTGTACAATAGTATTTTCAGACTTGTGCACACTTATAACCTTTAGAGTCGTCACCTCGGCCCAGTCGTGATTTTGAATGCCTGGCTCCCGACTTCTCTCATTTCCTGGCTATTGTGGTCGGCGGGTACAGTGAGGCTGAGCCTTGTTCCTTTGCAGGTGGGGGTGATGGTGTAACTCTGACAAACATGCCCATATCTCCTGTATCCTAAAAAAAAAAAACAAAACCCCTCCCTTAACCCCATGGCTCCCTGCAGTTATCGCCCCATCTCCCTCCTCCTATTCTTTTCTAAACTCCTTGAGCGAGTTGTCTACACCTGCTGTCTCAAATTCCTCTCCTCCAGTCTCTTTTGCCCCTCTCCATTCTGGCTTCCATTCCCGTCACTCCACAGAAACCACCCTATTAAAGGTCACCGATGTTCTCTTTCTTGCCAAATCCAGTGGCCTCCTCTCCATCCTAATCCTCCTCGACCTCTCGGCTGCCTTCGACACTTGTTGACCAGCCCCTTCTCGTGGAAACGTCATCCAACCTCGGCTTCACTGACGCCGTCCGCTCCTGGTTCTCTTCTTATTTCTCCGGCCGCTCGTTCTCAGGCCGTTTCGCGGTCTCCTCCTCTTTCTCCCACCTCCAACTGTGTGGCTCCTTCAAGGTTCAGTTCTTGTTCCCCTTCTATTCTCCATCTACGCACACTCCTTTGGAGAACTCATCAGCTCCCATGGCTTCAACTACCACCTCTGTGCAGGTGATACCCGCCCTGATCTCTCTCCAGGCTCGCATCTCCTCCTGACTTCAAGATATCTCTACCTGGATTCCTCCTGTCACCTCAAGCTTAGCATGTCCAAAACAGAACTTCTTATCTTCCCAACCAAACCCCGTCCTCCCCGTAACTTTCCCATCACTGTAGATGGCACCACCCTCCTTCCTGGCTCACAAGCCTGTAACCTGGGCATTATCCTTGACTCGTCTCTCTCATTCAGTCCACATATTCACTCCCTCACTAAACCCTGTCGGCTCCACCACCACAACATTTCTAAAACCTGCCCTTTCTTCTCCATCCAAACTGTTACCACATGAATCCAATCATTTATCCTCTCCCACCTTGATTACTGTATCAACCTCCTTGCTGACCTCGCAGTCTTCTGTCTGTCCCTGCTCCAGTCCACACGTCACTCTGCTGCCCGGATCGCTCTTCTACAGAAACGTTCAGGACATGTTTCCGCACTCCTCAAGAGACTCCAGTGGTTGCCCGTCCACCTCCGCGTCAAACAAAAACTCCTCACCGTTGGCTTCAAAGCAATCTCCTTACCCCCTCCTACCTTACCTCGCTACTCTCCTACTACAACCCAGCCTTCACACTTTGCTCCTCTAAGGCTAACCTTCTCACTCTACCTCGACCTCTCATCTGTTTCGTCACCCACCCCTTGCCCATGTCCTGCCTCTGGCCTGGAACGCCCTCCCTACTCAAATCCGACAGACAATTACTCTCTTTAAAGCCTTATTCAAGGCACATCTCTTGCAAAAGACCTTCCCTGACCGAGCCCTCCATTCCTCTTCTCCCACTCCCTTCTGCGTCACCATGACTTGCTCCCTTTATTCCTGTCTCCCTCCCAGCCCTACAGCACTTGTATGCATATCTGTAATTTATTTATTTATATTAACGTCTGTCTCCCCCTCTAGACTGTGAGCTCATTACGGGCTGGGAATGTGTCTGTTTGTTTTTATGTTGTGCTCTCCCAAGTGCTCACTATAGTGCTTTGCACACCGTAACCTCTCGGCAAATGTGACCGAATGAAATTTGAGCCGCCGCCGCTCAGTGTCGTAACTCCCAGGCAATCACCAGCATTGAGGAGGGTGGCAATAGAGTATAGGATCATGGAAAGACAGCACGAAACATCGAACAGGAGAAGAGAAAGGAATAAATGGGAGAATAGGGAAAGATTTCAAAAGAAAAAAGCCGAAGGAAAGTATCAGTGATTGTGAAACAGAACTACCTGGACGTTTAAGCTTCTTAAGGATGGAGAGTCAAGTGTCGCCCTCCGGAGAGTGAGGGAGAGTTAAATTAGTGCGAGTAAAGATACCAGAGAAAAACAGGGCGGGAACAACCCGCCAAAACTAGAGACGTGCTTACACAGAAGCGAAAGCCAGTCAGGGCAGAAAAAGAGAGAGAGACAGACTGCCGTTTTATTTTGGTATAGAAATATATAGTTTATTATATCTTTTAATATAGAAGGGAGAGATCCATTCAAGAAGCCTCAATGGGAGTGAAAGCTAAAGGATAGGACTAAAAAAGGAAGAGAAGAATATTGTCTGTAGAATGTAGAATGTGTGTGTGTATGTGTATAAAATTGACCGTAGGCTTTGAAGATGTGTGGCAGAAAACACATAAGCGTGAACGACAATCTTCATTCAGTCGTATTTATTGAGCGCTTACTGTGTGCAGAGCACTGTACTGAGCGTTTGGGATGTATAACTCGGCAACAGATAGAGACAATCCCTGCCCAACAACGGGCTCACAGTCTAAAAGGGGGGGTCAGACGACAAAAGAAAACAAGTAGTCAGACATCGGTACCATCAAGATAAATAGAATCTTAGATACATACATATCATTAATAAAATAAATAGAGTAATCAGTAATATATACAAATATACACATGTGCCGTGGGGAGGGGAGTCTTGAATAGGAGTACTTAAAAACAGACTTTTAGCTATGTTGATGCATCGGCTGTTGGCAGAACTGGGAACTGTTATCAGTTGTGCTCTTTCACTGGTGGAATCGTCCCAAATCAGCCCTTTCTGATTGCGGCTTCCAAGTGGGTCCATCCACTGCCATTATCTTCTGCAAGTCCTCGGCTGGGCCCTCTGCTTATACTCCACTCTGAAGTTGGTTAGAATATAGACTGCAATTTCATCTGCCCCCTGAGTTCATGATGCGACCAACACAAGCAAGCCACAGAAAATAGGCTGAAGCGATGACAGCTTTGTGGAACAAAGGAAACTTCTCTTCCGCTCATTCCGAAGTAAAGTATTTTTGGATAATTAACTGATCAAAACCTCTGCACAAAACAAAAACTTCTCACTCTAGGCTTCGAGGCTCTCCATCACCTTGCCCCTTCCTACTTCTCCTCCCTTCTCTCTTTCTACCGCCCACCCCGCACGCTCCGCTCCTCTGCCGCCCACCTCCTCGCCGTCCCTCGGTCTCGCCTATCCCGCCGTCGACCCCTGGGCCACGTCCTCCCGCGGTCCCGGCACGCCCTCCCTCCTCACCTCCGACAATCTAATTCTCTTCCCCTCTTCAAATCCGTACTTAAAGCTCACCTCCTCCAAGAGGCCTTCCCAGACTGAGCTCCCCTTTTCCCTCTGCTCCCTCCCCCCCCCCCCCCCCCTCTCCGCAGCTAAGCCCTCTTCTCCCCCCTTTCCCTCCGCTCCTCCCCTTCTCCCGTCCCATCCCCTCAGCACTGTACTCGTCCGCTCGACTGTCTATATCTTCATCACCCTATTTATTTTGTTTAATGAGATGTACATCACCCTGAGTCTATTTATTTGCCATTGTTTTAATGAGATGTTCTTCCCCTCGACTCTATTTATTGCCATTGTTCTCGTCTGCCCGTCTCCCCCGATTAGACCGTAAGCCCATCGAAGGGCAGGGACTGTCTCTATCTGTTGCCGACTTGTACATTCCAAGCACTTAGTACAGTGCTCTGCACATAGTAAGCGTTCAATAAATACTATTGAATGAATGAATGAATACTCCTCGAGAGAGTACGAGCGAGTTAGAAGGGTCACCCCTGCCCTCAAGAAGTTTATAGTCTAGCCAGGGACGGAGTCACAAAATAAAACACAGATAGGAGGAAGAGGAGAATGGAAAGAGAGTTGTGAGTTCTGAAGTGTGACGTTTTCTTCTGGAGAGAAGAAAAATGAATCAGAGAAAGTAGGGAATGGGGTTTCGAAAGAGTTTGAAGATGGGGAGACCTGTAATCTGGAATAATTAAAGTGGGGAGGAGTTCCAAGCTAGAGAAAGGGCATGAGCAAGGGGTGGGGGCAGAATAGATCACACTGAATAAACTAGAGAGGGAGGAAGAGTATACGTTGGGGGTGCAGTGGGAGAAGAGCAGCGATAAATACGAAGAAGCACCTAAAAGTTATTGGTCATTAGTTTCTGCTTAATGTGGAGGGAAAAGGGTCCCCACTGAAGGTTTTAAGGAATGGGGAGGTATGGGCAGAATGCTGTAAAAAAAAAAAGTATCCTGCTAGCAGAACTAAGCAGAGACTGGTAACAGAGAGGCTAGTGAGAAGGCTGATCAAGTAGTCTGGTCCGGATATGACATGAGCCTGGACCAGGGTGGGGCCATTTCGGTTGGAGAAGAAGGGGCAGGTTTGGTAAATATTGTCGAGGAAGGGCCTACGGGAGTGAGTGGCTGACTGAATATGAAAGTTGAAAAAGAAGGAGTCACGGTTCTCGGCTTCAGAGACAGAGAGAATGGCAGTGGTAATTAAACTCACCTTAATACAACTGTCATTAGGTTGAAGCCGTTCTAATTTGGCCCATTTTGATAAATTAGATTTTTCTTATGCCTGTTCATTATCTTGTCTATTAAAGCACAGGGGCAAAAATTTTGCGATATATGTAACTGCTATATATAAATGTAGCTAAAATATATTAAAGTATTTAAAACTCAGATTCTTTCAAGCAAAACAAAATAATCAGCAAAAGCTGCAAATGCAGCATAATACAAAAATGAGATATTTGCGATGCAAGAGTTGTATGACGAACTTTCAATTTCCAGTGGAGATGCTATCGACCGTTAGCTTACCTACTCAGGCTGACCACCTTGATGTAGCACATACCTAAACTTACTTCCTTTTTCTCAAATTTGAATTGAGCTTCACTGAAAAGAAAGCAGAAATCTCTTCCTCCAGAGAAGGAGAGAGTATTAGAACATTCCTTCAAAAATGAAAACTCAAACCCAACCGCAAGAAGTAGGCTCTTAATACCATTAGAAAGTTTTTCTTGTGGTAAGGTTGATGCTCATAAAATGAAAATGTACATTCTGTGAATACATCTCCTGATGTAGTTATAAGTGAAACTGCATTCCCGTAATGCACAATTTTAATTTATATTTAGCATGCCTTAAATAGCCTTTTACATTAGATTACTTTTTAGCAACTCTGAATGTTGAGCAGTATAGTTTCCTCAGTGTGTTTCGTGAATTTTGTCACCATTATGACTTGAAAACATAAACTTCCTTGTGCTCTCTCCCTCCTAGCCCTTCACCTAAGAGACTACGAAGACATTATCCCCGCAGTTGAAATCTATTCCCTGTTAGCTGTATGTGGGTGTGCCTGCAGAGCGTTTGGTACCTGTTCTAAAGCATTTATAAAACTTGAAGCCTTAGAGACCCTCAGTCCAGAACAGAAGCAGCAGTATGAAGATCTCGCCCTCGAAATCTTCACCAAACACGCTCCCAAAGATAGTCGGAAACCTGAATTGGAAGGCCTTCTTGAAGGGTAGGTTGATGAAACCCTTTACGGTTCATAATAGGGGTCTTCTTCGACGCGTGCATCAGTTAGCACGCAAACAGAGCCGGCTCTGGGCCCAGCAGAACCGAGCAGGTACCTGGCCCTGCTGACTCTGAGAGGCCACGGATTAGGGAAACGCTGCATGTGACGTGAGCCGTCTCCCTCTGGTACCTCCGCCAGCACTAGAAGAGGTTGTTCAGCCCATCGGTGGGATTTTTTCAGCACTTACCTTGTGCAGAGCTCTGTACTGAGTGCTGGGGAAAGTCCAAGGGGCGGAGCTATTACCGATAGATAGTTCCTTTCCCGCTCAGACCCCAACTTCACCTTCTCTGGCCAAGCCCAGATGGGGGCTGTCGCCCGTCACCCCGTGGGACCCTGCGATCCTGTGTCGATTCCCCTGGCGGGGCCTCCGAGGGGTAGAACTGGTAGACTGGTTTGAGGGCTTGGGGAACATTCCATTCCTCTCACTTTCCAGTCCTTCAAAATGGAGCCCCGATAGGCAGCTTCTTGTAATCAGAGCCCCGGCAGCTCCGAATTTTTTGTTCTTCTCTCGTAGTAAGGCACATTTAGGTGTATGAGTCATTGTGTTCCTCACAGTACGATGCATGCAGTCCAAATAGATTGAAAGCTCCCCACATGGAAAAATAAATAGTTTTAAATATAGAAATCTTTGTTCCTCTTTGGAGAAATTCCTTTTGAATATTGTACTTCCTCCTGAACTAGAGTTAATTTCACTTCTGTGGACAGGGAACGTGTCTATCACCTCTGTTGTATCGTCCTCTCTCAAGTGCTGAGTACAGTGCTCAACACGTAGTATGTGCTCAATATATACCATTGATTGATCATAACGTCTAGTATCTTTCATTTGTAATCGGCAATTCTCTTAATGGAGCAGAATGGGCGTATGAAAGAAAATCATGCCGTATGGGTTTGCGGGCAACTTTGGAGTATTGCACTCTCCCAAGCACTTGGTAAGGTGCTCTGCACGCCATAAGTGCTCAAAAAATACCATTGATTGATTTATTCTTCTGTCATTCTTGACAGAAGTTGAACCGCCCAAGTAAGATCTCAAGCTACCCCGCTCACTTTAGTACCCACCCTCAGAGCCCAACTTCTGGTATCGTTACCCGGGTAACGCAAAAGAAACGGTCAGAAGTCTGATATTATTCAGAATTCAGTATATTCTGATGTTTGTTTTTCCTCTCATTCCAACAGAGGAGAAGGAAAATTTCCAACATGCGTGGCGACGGGAAGCCCCATCACCGAGTATCAGTTCTGGATGTGCAATGTGTGCAAGCATTGTGTTCTGACTCACGAAATCAGCCACTATAACTTCTGTCCCTTGTGCCACAGCCCTGTGGGGTAACTGAAGAAACCCAAGGACCCAGCTCTTTCACCGTGTAAAATAATCAGCACAAGAGAAACTCTGTTATTCTTCACATCTACAGTGCCCTTTCTTTCCCTTTTAGAATCAATTAGGGCCAAAAGATCAGCCCGAATTTACAAAGACGAAAGAACCGAAGGCATAAGCATCAGTTGAAGCCGGTAAATTCTGGTAGAGGTCTGCATGTAGTTGCTTGTGCTTAATGAATGAGTTATGAGTAATTTTCATAGAGGCGATTGAGAAAAAATGCAGAGTACAAGGATAACCATTTGAGGGCAGTCATTTTCAGAGTGAAGGATTTGGAAATGGTTGAGATTTTGTTTTAATAATCATATAAGACTCTTTTTTGTCCCTGTCATGATGAAAAGGTTCAGGTTTCATTTCTGTGCCATAAAAGAGATACTCCAGAAGTGTTTGCCAGGTAAAATATTCAGCCATATATATAGTTAGGAATCATCCGGACTTCTAACTGGCAGGCTACTTTTCTTTTCATCTAAACTTTTCATCTAAACATCTCTTCGGCCAGTGGTGAATGAAACTTTGTGTTTCTGTTTCAATTCCTAGTTAGTAGTTTAAAAGAAGCAAAGATGGCAGAAATAAAAGAATGAGTGCCATTTCACGAGGTCAATTCTATGGTAAGTAGGTTCCTATCTACACCCCACCTCCTACACACCAAAACTACTGGTATGACATACCCTAGTAGTAATGATAGAGGAAAGGAAAATTATTGAATGTTCTGAGGTCTACTGGAAGGTCAGTGTGCTTAAGGATTATGCTGACATCTTTCTAAATGATGGGAAAATTACACATTGTTAAGCCCATTTATTGTTCTCATTTATAGGTATTAAAGCCATTTGGAAAAATAAATAGTTTTAAATATAGAAGTCTTGGTTCCTCTTTGGAGAAATTCCTTTTGAATATTGTACTTCTTCCTGAATTAGAGTTAATTTCACTGCTGAGGACAGGGAAGCGTCTATCACCTCTGTTGTATCGTCCTCTCTCAAGTGCTCAGTACAGTGCTCAACACGCAGTATGTGCTCATCATATACCACTGATGGATCGTAACGTTTAGTGTCTTTAGTTTTTAATCGGCCATTCTCTTAATGGAGCAGAATGGGTGTGTGAAAGTACATCGTGCCGTGTGGGTTTGCGGACAGAAAAATACGGTTAAGCAATTAATACAATTAATCGGCTTTTGATTTCAAGTTTCTTCTTCAATGATTCCTACCTGAAGAGCTCCCTCCCAAGGGAGTCATATTCCAAATGATCAACCGCAGTCATTTATTCATTCATTCATTCATTCATTCATTCAGTAGTATTTATTGAGCGCTTACTATGTGCAGAGCACTGTACTGAGTGCTTGGAATGTACAAATTGGTAACAGATAGAGACAGTCCCTGCCCTTTGACGGGCTTACAGTCTAATCAGTCTAATTTATTCAGTCTCTGCGGTGTGCTCCGCACCTGACGAGGTCAGGGGAAGAGGTGGCGCCGAAGCATTTTACCGTAACCCCGCTTGGGCGGGAATGGTGGTGGTGGAAGGGGCCGGGCCTTCTGTAGCTGGGAATCACCCATCATTGGAAGTCTGAGGAGAGGGGTGGGGGTGGGGAAAGAACTCTTCACTCCATAGCGACAACTATCCTCCGCTCTTCGTTTTACTTCCAGCTACCCAGAGATGGATTTCCCTTCCCTTCCCACCACGAGGGCCTCCGGCGTTACCCCCAATCTCTGGCAATCTCCCCCATCCCTGGTATGGCCCCAGTATCCCCAGACTCAACTGCTGCCCACACCCCGTGTGGATTAGCCACCATTGTCAAGCATATGCTCACCCTGAGACCTTTCGGGACCTGTATATCATCCCAGAGTTTAACCTCCAATGTTGCCACATAAGCCGCCTGTTCCCCGAGTCACCGACGTGCTCCCCAAAAGTCCCCTTCTCTCTCCAGCGAGTGCGAGCCGACTCACTCTGGCCCGGGCGACCATTCTTCTCCCTTCTGCACCTCCCCTTTCACTGCTTCCGGCCACAGATTCCTCCAGTTGATCATCTCTAGGGCTCTTGAGCTGATTGATTACTATCCCGCTCCAGCTGCTGCACTTCCTTGCTTATTCCATGATTCTTGCCACGGGGGTCTTCCCACAGGCTGTAGCGGTAGGTGATCCTTCCTCTGGGGCCCTCAAGTCACACATCCTGTCATTCAATCTGTCCTCTCATATCCTGCCTTTCCAATTAACAATCTGAATTGAGGTCTTACAGGACCCTAAACCCCTGCCTGTGCCTTAAGGAGTCTTATTGGACTCTAGGATAGTCACTTATCTCCGGTATTGCTGACGTTGCTCTTAGCGTGGCCTGCGGCACTCGAGGCTCATCGGTTTTGCGGGGACCCCAAGTGATGAGCCATCAGCCGCTTGTCAGTTGCGTGACTTTGGGCGGGTCACTTAACTTCTCTGTGCCTCAGTTCCCTCATCTGTAAAATGGGGATTGACTGTGAGCCCCACGTAGGACAACCCCCATCGCCTTGTATCCTCCCCAGCACCATTATTATTATTATTATTGTATGACATCTGATGACGTTGGAGCCATCTCCCCGGCTTCGCTCTGATCTTGCCCCATTCCAAAGTCACTCGTCCGACCTGTATGCGGGGTCTTCCTCAACCTCCCCTACCAACAAACACACATGCACATACTGGAGGGCTTGGGGCAGTTTGTTAGGAAGTGCTGGGCTCTGGTCCTGGTCGGCGAGTGGTGGGTCGGGTGGGAGGCATTCTGGGCGTCACCCCGCCCCCCCCAAAGACTCTCCAGTGGTTGTCTACCAACCTCCATATCAAGGAAAAACTCTTCACTATTGGCTTCAGAGCTCTCCATCACCTTGCCCCTTCTTACCTCACCTCCCTTCTCTCCTTCTACATCCCAGCCCGCACACACCACTCCTCTGGTACTAAGCTTCTCACTGGGCCTCGTTCTCCCCGTCGCGCCGTCGACCCCGGCCCACGTCCTACCTCTGGCCTGGAATGCCCTCTCTCCTCAAATCCATCAAACTAGCACACTTCCCCCCCCTTCAAAGCCCTACTGAAGGCTCACCTCCTCCAGGAGGCCTTCCCGGACTAAACCCCCCCTTTTCCTCTGCTCCCCCTCCCCTTCCCATCGCCCAACTCACTCCCTTTGCTCTGCCCCCCTCCCCGCCCCACAGCACTTGCGTACAAATGTACATACTTTTAATTCTATTTATTTTTATCAATGCTGTGTATGTATCTATATTTCTATTTATTTATCATGATGCTACCGATGCCCGTTTACTGGTTTTGATGTCTCCTCCCTTCTAGACCGTGAGCCCATTCTGGGCAGGGATTGTCTCTATCTGTTGCTAAACTGTACTTCCCAAGCGCTTAGTCCGCACACAGTAAGCGTTCAATGAATGCGATTGAATGACATGTATTCTTGAGACTACAGAGCTCCAAGATAAGCTTCTGGCAAGGAGCCTACCCCACATCGATCCGTGTTATCTTTGGGTGCCACTTTCCGCCACCCCCCGAGGCTGGACGAGTAGGCTCTGCGAGTGGGCCACTTATTTGCCCTAGTGGAGCTTCCCTCACGGTGAACATCAGCAAATCTTCTGGCTATGAACATTAGCTCTAATGGCTGGGCCTACTTCGGATCCACTCCGTGGCCACCAACCTGCAGCCTGGCTGCCCTGGACAAATCGGCTCCCTCACAACCTTTGGTTTTGCGGGAAGGGGAGAGGGAGAGGGGGGGTTGAAAGGGATGATTCCTCCACCCTTCCCACCGCAGGTCTGGTCACTCTCTCCTTCCCGAATTACTGAAGCTAAGCCGGTGTCGTCTGTGCCCAGTTGGTTAAGGCCATGCCTACTGCTCACTCCGGTACCGGGCCAGAGTTGCGGGGAGCAGAGGGGTACTTAAATATTAAAAAAAGGGAGGGGGAGTGATGGTTGGGTGAAGGGAGTGCTTGAGGGTTGGTGGGGTGTGCTGGTCTGCTCCCCTTTGTAGCCCCCCCCACTCCCATCTCCTGATCTCAACTGGTTTCAGCTGGTTTCTTATTTCCATGGGCCCTGTGGAGTCTTCTCTTCTTCTGGTTGTCAATATTTCCCAGGCCTAGCTTTTCATCTTATACCTGGCCTCCTCCTTACATCCTTTTCTGCATTCCCTGCCTTTTAATGCATAAACATACTTCCCCTCTCCTTTGGCAATGTCCCTCTCCAGTGTCCCTCTCCTTACAAGTGACAAGAGCAGACCGGATCTCCAAACCGGCATCAAAAGGCCAAGAACAACTCAGTGATCTTCAGTGGGTCCGCTGCCGCTCCCGAAAGGCGAGCTTGCGTGTCAGGGGCCCCCAGGTGCCGCCTTAGTAGACGAACCACCGTCACAGCCTCAGGGGACGCTCCGCTTCACCCAGAAAAGGCACCTCTCTCGTCACGTCGAAGAACTCGAAAAGGTACGGACACGATCACCGGAAAGGAGAGCGTTTTGACAAACTGGGAACTGACGGGGAGAGTCTGCGATGCCAAGGGGATTTGGTGGCCTCTGTGAGGGCTCCATTGTAAGCAGCGTGGCTCAGTGGAAAGAGCCCGGGCTTGGGAGTCAGAGGACGTGGGTCCTAATCCCGGCGCCGCCACTCGCTTCTCTGGGCCTCAGTTGCCTTGTCTGTAAAATGGGAACAGTGCTCGGCACAGAGTGAACGCTTAACAAATACCGTTACTGTTATCATTATTAACTAAGGGGAGGAGTTGGAGAAACATGTGGAGGAGAAGCCTGGGATTGGGGGTCGCTTACCCGCGGGCGCTTTTAGGATTTACAGAGTAACCACTTAATAAAAACTACTGACTAATATACGTGGCACAATAATAATGTTGGTATTTGTTAAGCACTTACTATGTACACAGCACCGTTCTAAGCACTGGGGTAGATACAGGGTCATCAGGTTGTCCCACGTGAGGCTCACAGCTAATCCACATTTCACAGATAACTGAGGCACAGAGAAGTTCAATGACTTGCCCACAGTCACACAGCCGACAAGCGGCAGAGCCGGGATTCGAACCCACGACCTCCGACTCCCAAGCTCGGGCTCTTTCCGCTGAGCCACGGTGCTTCTCCACAAGTCTTCGCTATTCCTCTCGGTGCCTACTGGTTTCTGGCAGGATGATGCCCACTGGCGGGTGAGGCAGGAGGGAGGTTTTAATGAAGCGTGTGAATCGTGATCCTGGATTGTGACCCCCCTCCCGTTGCTGCTAAGAAGTCTCCCTTTAGCAGAAAGACAAATACTTCCCGAACGGAGCAACGGGAACAGCAGCTTTCAGTAAGGGTGGGGTGTTCGGGGTCCCCACCCCCCTTAGCCTGGGGCCTGAGGCTTCCCTCCTGTGAGCTCCTCTATTAATCGTACCCTATCTGCTCTTCCCCCCATCTCCAGGGGCTTCTCCTCGTTTTGGCTCAGTCTCGGAGCTGGCAGAGAAAGCAGAGCATGAGGGAGGTCGGCGGAAAGAAGATATTGGGCAGGTCTGTAGGGAAAAGAAGCGAAGAGCAGCAACGAGCAACTTAAAGAGCCAAAATAGAACTGAAACTAGAGGAGCTCTCTAGGCAGACCCACAGAATGTTTCAGGTCTAAACCTACTTTTAAAATGAGAATCAGATAAAGCCCCCCAAATCAAAATCATATGTCCGTAAAGATAGGTAGATGATAAATAGGCAGATAGATACATTGATAGATTGATAGGATATGCATATATGATGAAGATGGTATTTTGTTAAGCGCTTACTCTGTGCCAAACGCTGTTCTAGACCCTGGGGTAGATACAAGGTAATCAGGTGGTTCCACGTGGGGGGGGGGGGGGGTCACAGTTTTAGTGCCCGTTTTACAGATGAAGTCACTGAGACACAGAGAAGTCAAGCGACTTGCCCAAATTCGCACAGCTGGCAAGTGGCAGAGCTGGCCCGTGGTCTTTTTACCAAGGCGCGCTGCTTCTCATATACGTATTCAGGGCTCCGTACTAAGCACCTGGGAGAGTACGGTACCATTTGAATTCCCAATCCCTGTTCGCAAGGAGCTCACAATCTAGAGGAATCTTCTGGAAGGACCTGGGTTCTAATCCCTGCTCCCACGCTTGCCTGCTAAGTGACCTTGGACAGGTCACTTAACTTCTCTGGGCCTCTGTTACCTCGTCTGTAAAATGGGAGTTAAGACTCTGAGCCCCACGTGGGACCACGTGATGACCCTGTATCTCCCCCAGCACTTAGAACAGTGCTCTGCACATAGTAAGCGCTTAACAGATACCAACGTTATTATTATTATTATCCTCCGTGCCTCAGTTACCTCATCTATAAAATGGGGATTAAGACTGGGAGCCCCATGGGGGACTTGGATGAGGTCCAATCTGATTAGCCTGTAGCTACCCTAGCACTGAGGACAGTGCCTGGCAGATAGTAAGCGCGTAACAAATACCAAACAGATATAGAGATAGAGCAAGTGCTTAGTACAGTGCTCTGCACATAGTAGGTGCTCAATAAATACTATCGAATGAATTAGAGATAAAAGTTCACCCAGGGTTCATTTAGAAAAATGAAGACAATCATAATCAACTCATATGTTCTTAAGAACAGTCCAAAATTGGGGAACAAGCCAGTTTATTATTCATAGCATTAATATTATTAATATTCACTCTTTCGGTCGTATCTACTGAGTGCTTATCGTGTGCCGAGCACTGTACTAAGCACTTGGGAGAGTCCGATACAACAATAGACAGTGACATCCTCTGCCCACAACCGGAGCGTAGTCTGGAGTTGGGGATACGGAGCATCGATACAGAGAAATACAATTCCAGATATGCACATAAACGCTTTGGGGCTGGAAGGGGGGAAAAAGAAAAAGGGAAAAGGGAAATGTCGGATGTGTACGTAAGTGCTATGGGGCTGGGAGGTGGGGAAAGAGCGAAGGGAGCAAGTCAGGGCGACGCAGCGGGGGATGAGGAAAAGGGGGGCTTAGTCTGGGAAGGCTTCTAGGAGGAGCTGGGCCTTCAGTAATAATAATGATAATGTTGGTATTTAAGCGCTTACTATGTGCAGAGCACTGTTCTAAGCGCTGGGGCGGATACAGCGTAATCAGGTTGTCCCACGTGGGGCTCACCTTTTTTAATCCCCAGTTTTACAGATGAGGTAACTGAGGCCCAGAGAAGCGAAGTGGCACTCCCAAGGTCACACAGCAGACAGGTGGCGGAACGGGGATTAGAACCGATGACCGCCGACTCCCAAGGCCGGGCCTCTTTCCACTAAGCCACGCTGCTTCCCTGAAGGCTCCGAAGAGGGGGAGAGTGGTCGTCTGACGGATTCGAGGAGGCAGGGCCTTCCGGGCCCCAGGCGGGACGTCGGGCTAGGGGTCGGGGGAGAGAAAGGGGAGATGGAGGAGGCACAGAGAGAAGTTTAGCACTGGAGGAGGCAAGCGTGCGGGCTGGGGGAGTCCAAACAAGTTCCTGATATTGTGAGGTTGTGTGACATTGCCATCTGCTGTTCACTAAATCTATAGACCATCATCTTGTCTTCTTTGAAAAGAAAGTTTATTATCCAATCTAATCGAGATTGGATCTGATTCAAACAGCCAAACCCTCTTCTGGGCAGTTTTTGGCAACAGATGTGCAGCCAGGTTTGTTGAGTTGTCAAAGCTTCTTGAAAAAAAAAAAAAATCTCTTCCCCATTTCTGCCCACACCCTGACAGAGGCTGGGCCCCGGACACTCCCTGTAGTTAATAATGTATTTGTTAAGCGCTTACTACGTGAGGAGTACTGTTCTAAGCACTGGGGGAGATACAGGGTAATCAGATTGTCCCACGTGGGGCTCACATTTTTTAATCCCCATTTTTACAGATGAGGTAACTGAGGCCCTGAGAAGTGAAGTGACTTGCCCAAGGTCATCCAGCAGACAAGTGGCGGAGCCGGGATTAGAACCCACGACCCCTGACTCTCAAGCCCCAACTCTTTCCACTAAGCCAAGCTGCTTCTCTTCCCAGCCTGCCATCTCCAACCCCAATACTTAAGGCCCACCGCTCTTGGAGTTTCCTTGGACAGTTTCTCTAGGTAGGACTGAGAGCTCACCTCCTCGAAGAGGCCTTCCCAGATTGAGCTTCCCCTTTTCCCTCTGCTCCCTCTGATCCCTCTCTGCCCCCACCCCTTCACCTCCCCTCAGCTAAGCCCCCTTTGCCCCCTCCTTTCCCTCTGCTCCTCCCCCTCTCCCTTCCCCTCCCCTCAGCACTGTGCTCATTTGGATAGATTTTTATTACCCTATTTATTCCGTTAATGAGGTGTCCATCCCCTTGATTCTATTTATCGTGATTAAGTTGTCTTGTTTTTGTCCGTCCGTCTCCCCGATTAGACCGTGAGCCCGTCAATGGGCAGGGATCGTCTCTATCTGTTGCCGAATTGTCCATTCCAAGCGCTTAGTACAGTGCTCTGCACACAGGAAGCGCTCAATTAATAATATTGAATGAATATTGAATGAAGGAATAGATTGTAAGCTTCTTGTGGGCAGAAATCGTGTCTACAACTCTATTTTTCTCTCCCAATAATAATAATAATAATGATAATGATGATGATGGCATTTGTTAAGCACTGACTATGTGCAAAGCACTGTTCTAAGCGCTGGAGAGGATACAAGGTGATCAGATTGTCCCACGTGGGGCTCACATCCCCATTTTCCAGATGAGGCAGCTGAAGCACAGAGAAGTGAAGCGACTTGCTCAAAGTCACACAGCTGACCAATGACTGAGTCGGGATTTGAACCCACGACCTCTGACTCCCAAGTCCGGGCTCTTTCCACTGAGCCAGCAAGCGTTTAGTACAGCGATCAACACACTGAAAGTGCTCAATAAATATAACTGATCGACTAATAACGGTATCCGTTAAGCGCTTACTGTGCGCCGGGCACTGTTCTAAGCGCTGGGTAGATAGAAGGTGATCAGGTCGTCCCACGGGGGGCTCGCAGTCTTAAACCCCGTTTGACAGACGAGGGAACCGAGGCACAGAGAAGTTAAGCGGCTTGCCCGAGGTCACGCAGCAGACGAGGGGCGGAGCCGGGATTAGAACCCACGTCCTCCGACTCCCACGTCCCCGGCACTTGCCACTGAGCCGCACTGCTTTTCATTCACTGTAGGAATCGAAGGCATCAAAAACACTAAGTGCCAGCTGTGTGCCGGGCACTGTATTAGGTCACCTACTGGGGACGGAGTACTGTACTGGACACCTACTGTGAGCAGAGCAGTTCCCTGAGGCACCTACGTACGCAGAGCACTGTACCAGGACCCTCACTTGCGTGCAGAGCACTTTACTGAGGCCCCTACTGTGTAGAGAGCACTATACTGGGCACCTACTTAGTGACGATGAGGATGCCGATGGCATTTGTTAAGCGCTTACTCTGTGCCAAGCTCTGTTCTAAGCGCTGGGGGGGGATACAAGGTAATCAGGCTGTCCCTCGTGGGGCTCGCAGTCTTAATCCCCGTTTTACAGGCGAGGGAGCTGAGGCTCAGAGAGGTTAAGTGACTTGGCCAAAGTCACACAGCTGACAAGTGGGGGAGGCGGGATTAGAACCCACGACAGTGTAGAGCGCTGATTCTAGCGTCCACCACGGGCAGAAGCCTGAACGAGCCCTGCCGTGCAGAGGGCTTTATTGCGGAACACTGACCCGATTATCTCGTTGCAACGGAAATGCTTAACACCGTGCCCGGCACAGAGAGCTTAAAATATATATATATATATATACATATATATACATATTTAATAGCACATGGTACTGAGTACCAGGAAACATACGGTAAAAGTACAAGATCAAGTCCCTGCTCTGAAAGGTTTAAATGTCATCGGGACATTTAGAAGACCTGAATTTCAGAGGACGGAGGAGAGAAATCCCTGCTCCGTCCTGGAGTCTAGGCCTCATCTCCAGTAGAACCTCAATCAGACGTTGACATGGTCCTCCCCCTCTAGCCGGTTCCTGTTCCTTTACGCCACAGAATTATTCTCATTCCCTTTTCCGAAAGTTCAGAGGAACAGAGCAGAGAGGGGGGTGACCGGACAAGGAGCCGAGGGAGAGAGCAGAGAGCTGAGGGCAGGGAGCTGCCGGACGGAGAGGTGAGGGTTAGAGAAGGGAGGCGGGGAGTTGAGGGGCAGCAGGGAGCCTGGGGGGGGGGCCGGGGCAGAAAGAGTACAACTGGGGGACAGAGACCAGAGAGACGGGGGCAGAAACCGGGGAGGGAGAGGACTTGGAAGCGGGGGGCGACCTGGGGACGGAGAGTCGGGAGGCAGAGAACCGGAGCCGACGGTCGGGGAGCCGAGGGTCGCGGAGCAGAGAGCAGAGAGAAACAAGGGGCAGAGAGCTGAGGGGCAGAGCGGAGGCGGGGAGAGGGAAGGGAGTTGAGCGGGACAGATCAGAGAGGTGCAGAGACCAGGGGAAGAGGGACCGGGAGGGCAGTTAGCCAAGGGCCACGGAGCAGCGAGCAGGGAGACAGAGTGAAAGGTCAGAGAGCCGAGAGCTTAGTGGCAGAGGGCAGAGAGCCGAGGGGCCCGGAGCTCGGGGGGCACGGAGAACCGGGCCCAGGGAGCACGGGGGCAGGTACCGACGCGATACGGACCCGGGTGGGGAGCCGATGAGCGGGGAGGCGAGGGACGGGGGAGCGGAGAGCGGAAGGACAGAGAGCGGAGAACTTGGAGGCGGAGGGTGGGGAGTTGAGGGGCGGAGGGCGGAGAGCTGGGGGGGAGACAGACCTCGGGGGGCGGACATCTGGACACGGTGCTGGGGGGCGGAGAGCCGAGGGGTGGAAAGCGAGAGCCGAGGGGCAGAGGGCAGAGAGCCGAGGGGTGGTGAAACGAGAGCTGAGGGGCAGAGGGGACGGGGCGGAGGGGCGGAAGGCAGAGAGCAGAGGGGCAGAGAGCTGGGGGTCAGGTACCTGCGGGACCGGGGCGGAAGGGACCTGGGGGGTATGGATCCTCGGGGTAGAAGCGTTCAGGGCCTGTCACCGGTCTTTTCCAAAATCTCCACTGGTTGCCTGTCCGCCTCGTATCAAACGGCAACTCCTCTCTCTTGGCTTCGAGGCTTTCCATCACCTGGCCCCTTCTTCCCTCATCTATCCCTCTCTCCTACAGACCAGCCCACGCGTTTTGCTCCTCCGGTGCTAACTTTCTTACTGTGCCTCGAACTCGCCCGTCTCGCCACCGGCCTCTAGTCCGCAACCTACCTCCGGCCCGGAACGCCCTCCCTCTTCAAAGCCGCCGGACGATTACGCTCCCGCCTTCAAAGCCTTACCGAAGGCACACCTCCTCCAAGGGGTCTTCCCAGATTAAGCCTCACTTTTCCTGATCTCCCATTCCCTTCCGCATCACCCCGACTCGCTCCCTTTGCTCTTTCCCCGCCTCCCCGCCCCAGGGCGCCTGTGTAGCGTGGCTCGGGGGAAAGAGCGCGGGCTCTGGAGTCAGAGGTCACGGGTTCGAATCCCGGCTCCGCCACTCGTCAGCTGCGTGACTTTGGGCCGGTCACTTCGCTTCTCGGTGCCTCAGTCGCCTCATCTGTAAAATGGGGATGAAGACCGTGAGCCCCACGTGGGACAACCTGATTCCCCTGTGTCTACCCCAGCGCTGAGAACAGTGCTCGGCACATAGTAAGCGCTTAACAGATACCAACATTATTTTATATATATATATATATGTAATTTTATTAATTTATATTGATGTCTGTCTCCCCTCCTCCAGACTTGGAGCTTGGAGCTGCCTCGTTGTGGGCAGGGACTGTCTCTTTTTATTGCCGTATTGTACTTTCCCAAGTGCTCGGTACGGTGCTCCGCACACGGCGAGCGCTCGATAAATACAATTGAACCGACTTGAACGAATGAATGTAAAATGGAGATTTTTCCACCTTTCTCACGGCATTCCTGTGAGGGCGAAATGAGATAAGTGGTTTTAAACCACTTTGGAAAAATAAGTGATAGAAATTCAAGGTGATATTATAAAGATACTATTTTAATAAGAAGTAATAGCAAACTAATTTGTGGAGAAGTGCAAATAAGTTGTGAATATTTTTCTCTCTTTCTGAGGAATCCTGTTATGAGGAACGGTAGGTAAAATTCAGATACCTTCTCAAATTGAATTCTGACGAAGGTAACTTCTAAGTTTTCCCTCTGAACAGAAGTGAGGCATGATGTCCATTTCAGACATGTATTTATTGCTCAAGTGGGCGAGAGGCGGGTTTCTTGGCCGAGGTTGGCCATTCCAACTGGTGCACTCTGGGGCTCTTTGCTGTTCATCGTTTCAACCATTTCAAAATCTTTATTCTTTACTTCCCACTCCTGTCCCCACTCCTCTAGCTCTCCTCCCCTCTCTCCTTTTCCCTTCTTCCTTTCCTGCTTTCCCTCTTTGTCTTTCCCGGAGTGACTCCTAAGGGAGTCCCGGAGGGACGGAAGCCAATTCACCTAAGGGACCTGTCAGCTCCTCGTGGGCGGGGATCTCATCTACCCACTCTATTGTTCTGGACTCCTCCAAGCACTTAGTATAGCGATCCGCAAAAAGGAAGCGTTCAATAAATGACACCGGTTGAGGGACAAGGGTAGAGCCAGAGCCGGGGGGAGAGAGGAGGATAGGGAAACAAGGGAGACTTTGTTGGGTAGGGATCGTCTCTGTCCGTTGCCGAATTATACTTTCCAAGCACAATGCGTAGTGCTGTGCAGGCAGTAATCGCCCAGTAAATATGATTTAATGGATGAATGAATGAGAGAGAGCAAAAGGAGAGGTAAGGTCGGGGGGTAGGTAGGAGGTCACCCATGACCTCCTTCTTGCCAAATCCAATGGCTCCTATTCCATTCTGATCCTCCTTGACCTCTCTGCTGCCTTTGACGCCGTCGACCATCCCCTCCTCCTCCATACCTTATCTCACCTCGGCTTCACGGACTCCGTCCTCTCCCGGTTCTCCTCTCACCTCTCTGGCCGGTCATTCTCGGTCTCCTTCGCTGGCGCCTCCTCCCCCTCCCATCCTTTAACTGTTGGAGTTCCTCAAGGGTCAGTTCTCGGCCCTCTTCCGTTCTCCATTTACACTCACTCCCTCGGTGAACTCATCCGCTCTCACGGCTTCGACTACCATCTCTACGCAGATGACACGCAGATCTACATCTCTGCCCCTGTCCTCTCCCCTCCCTTCAGGCTCGCATCTCCTCCCGCCTCCGGGACGTCTCCACCTGGATGTCTGCCCGCCACCTAAAACTCAACGTGAGCGAGACTGAGCTCCTCATCTTCCCTCCCGAACCCGGTCCTCTCCCAGACTTCCCTATCACCGTAGATGGCACGACCATCCTTCCCGTCCCGCAGGCCCGCAATCTCGGTGTCATCCTTGACTCGTCCCTCTCGTTCACCCCACACATCCTATCCGTTACCGAGACCTGCCGGTTTCACCTCTACAATATCGCCAAGATCCGCCCTTTCCTCTCCACCCAAACGGCGACCTTACTATTACGGGCTCTCGTTATATCCCGGCTAGACTACCGTGTCAGCCTTCTCTCTGACCTCCCTTCCTCCTCTCTCACCCCGCTCCGGTCTATTCTTCACTCCGCTGCCCGGCTCATCTTCCCGCAGAAACGATCTGGGCCTGTCACTCCCCTTCTTAAACAACTCCAGTGGTTGCCCATCGACCTCCGCTCCAAACAAAAACTCCTCACTCTAGGCTTCGAGGCTCTAAGTCACCTTGCCCCTTCCTACCTCTCCTCCCTTCTCTCTTTCTACCGCCCACCCCGCACGCTCCGCTCCTCCGCCGCCCACCTCCTCGCCGTCCCTCGGTCTCGCCCGTCCCGCCGTCGACCCCTGGGCCGCGTCCTCCCGCGGTCCCGGAACGCCCTCCCTCCTCATCTCCGCCAAACTGATTCTCTTCCCCTCTTCAAAACCCTACTTAAAACGCACCTCCTCCAAGAGGCCTTCCCAGACTGAGCTCCCCTTCTCCCTCTACTCCCTCTACCGCCCCCCCTTCACCTCTTCGCAGCTAAACCCTCTTTTTCCCCTTTTCCCTCTGCTCCTCCACCTCTCCCTTCCCATCCCCACAGCACTGTACTCGTCCGCTCAACTGTGTATATTTTCATTACCCTATCTATTTTGTTAATGAAATGTACATCGTCTCGATTCTATTTAGTCGCCATTGTTTTTACGAGACGTTCTTCCCCTCGACTCTATTTATCGCCATCGTTCTCGTCCGTCCGTCTCCCCCGATCAGACCGTGAGCCCGTCAGACGGCAGGGACCGTCTCTATCTGTTGCCGACTTGTTCATTCCAAGCGCTGAGTACAGTGCTCTGCACATAGTAAGTGCTCAATAAATACTATTGAATGAATGAAAAAGAGAAAGAAGCATCCTCCAGTGTTTCTGCTCAGGGCCTGGCTAGGCCAGAACTGGTCATCATCTGGGTCCGGGGGCAGCGGCAGCTGGGAGAACTGGCAGGCACCGGAGCGGGTCTCGGCTAGGCCGCAGCTGGCGGCTTGGAGGCTCGGAGGGGGCTACCGGGCCCCCCAATCCCTTCCTTGTCACGGCAGGCGAGCGGCAGAGCCGAGATTCGGACCCACCTGTCCCGACCCCCAGACCTAAGCTCTCTTCACACGGTTTCTCTTTTGCCTCCTCCTCTCTCCTTCCTTATGAAGATTTTTGTTCGAATAGATCCGGTCCTTTCTTAATGGCAGCGACCCTTCGGGTTCGTCCTCAGCAGAGGACTCCCGGTCTTCAGCTAGGATGTTGCCATGTCTGAAGCTAGGCCTCACCGGGTCCTCAAAGGTTGCCCCGCGCTCTCCCCGCTTTCGCTTTCCCAATTTATCTCTCCACACAGCGGCTGTATTCACTGGGCACCTAGAGGGTCCAGAACGCTGGACGGGATGGGATTCTGAAGGGCCCAAAGAGAGGCCCTGAAATTGCAGGTCTGTCCCGCTGAGACAAAGCTATTCGGTCACTTGAGCCCTGCTGCCACCGCTGCCCTCCGACTCCCCGCGGGCCCTTCGGACAGCTCCGGACGGGCGCGCTGGGACCCCTGGGTGCTCCGTCCCCGACCTCCCGGGCTGGCCCTCACGATGGCACCTCTCAGAACAGGGCGGAACCCCCGGGGCGAGGGGCCCGGGATCGGTTGAAGTATCACGGGGCTGGGGGGTGGACGGGATGTGGCCGGAGCGTCAGCCTCCCCACCCCGTCTGGCCAGAGCCAGTTCCAGGAGCTTAACGATCGGTGGCGTTTATTGAGTGCTTACTCTGTGCGGAGCACTTTACTTAGTGCTTGGGAGAGTTCAGTAGACCGGAGTTGGTCAACGGGTTCCCCAGGAGCACCTGGGTGAGGCCTCGGGGTATCCCCTCGTCAGCGGGACGTCGTGCAGACCCAGAAGTCGGGCTGGCAGTAGAGGTGAAAAACGGGAAATCTTCCACCCCTGAGAAGCGTCGTCCGAGAGAGCCGGGCCCAGGGAGGGAAGCCAACGGCTCTGGAGCGAGATCCGGGGGTGGGCGTCCCCCGGAAAAACGCTCCCGGTTTGGGGGTTCAAATGGACTTCTGCATGGTGTCGCGATGTTGCGTGGCAGACGCCTGCGGAGCAGCGCAATCCCTCCGTCGGTCGTATTTCTGGAGTGTTTGACCGTGTGCGGAGCACCGTACCCAACGCTCTGAGGAATACGACAGAGTCGGTGGACACGTTCCCCGCCCTCAAGGACCTTACAGTTTAGAGGGGGAGACCGACGTTAATATGAATAGATAAAATACAGAAATGTACATAAGTGTTGTGGGCTGAAGGCGTGATGAATAAAGGCTACGAAGCAGCGCGGCTCAGTGGAAAGAGCCTGGGCTTCGGAGTCACAGGTCATGGGTTCGACCCCCGGCTCTGCCACCCGTCAGCTGTGTGACTGTGGGCGAGTCACTTAACTTCTCTGTGCCTCGGTTCCCTCATCTGTCAAATGGGGATTAACTGTGAGCCTCGCGTGGGACGACCTGATGACCCCGTATCTCCCCCAGCGCTTAGAACGGTGCTCGGCACATAGTAAGCGCTTAACAAATACCAACATCATTATTATTAGTTGCCATTATATTAGTTGCCATTGTTTTTACGAGATGTTCTTCCCCTTGACGCTGTTTAGTGCCATTGTTCTTGTCTGTCCGTCTCCCCCGATTAGACTGTAAGCCCGTCAAACGGCAGGGACTGTCTCTATCTGTTGCCGACTTGTTCATCCCAAGCGCTTAGTACAGTGCTCTGCACATAGTAAGCGCTCAATAAATACTATTGAATGAATGAATGAATATTATTATTACGAACCCAAGCGAAAGGGCAATGCAGAGGGGATTTGGAGAAGAGGAAATGAGGGCTCGGTCGGGGAAAGCCTCCCGGAGGAGGTGTGCTTTTTCGAAGGCACCGAAGGTGAGGAGGGCGATGGTCTGACGGATATAAAGGGGAGGGGAGGACGTTCCAGGCCAGGGGCAGGAGGTTGGTGAGGGGTCGGCGGTCAGATAGATGAGACGGAGGTGCAGCGGGTCGGTTGGTATTAGAGGAGCAAAGTCTCCGGGCCGGGCGGTGATAGGAAATCAGAGAGGTGGGGCACAGGAGAAACAGAACACGGTTCCTGGCCTGAGGATGGCAGTCCTAGGCTGTCCCCCTGGCCAGCCTTCCCTGGAGAAGACAGCTAAGGTATTCCGGATGGGAGGCTTCCCCCATAGCAGTAGGAGATTGAACATTTTGTTCAAAATCGGTTTAAACACGAACTGGTTTGGCAGTCTTGGATTGGGGGCCGGAAAGAAGGTAACAAGAGGAATCGGAGGCCCCCGGCCTGGGCTCATCTAGCTCCTGGCAGGCCGGGAGCCCAAACAGAGCCGCGCTACAGCGGCGGGCGTGGATGCGGCAGGGGGTCCAGGAGCTCGGGGAGGACTGGGTTCGGTGAGCCTGGGACCGAGGGGATTTCTGCTGGAGGGGGCGAAGCTCCGGCCTGTTGGGCAGCCCAGCGGACGAGGGGACCCCACGGATTTCTGTGGGGCCAGGTCCTTCCAGCGCAAAAAGCGGGAACGGCCGGAGGGCTGACCGGCTAGCCCACTGTCCTCCCCCTTGCAGCGCTCCCCCCTCAGCCCGAGACCCTGCCCGGAGACCAGCTCGTCAGAGACGAGGAATTCCACAGTATCGTTCTGGAGGTTTTGGAACAGATCCCAATTCGCAGCATGTACGTCCACGGGCTAAAAACACCCCGCGATGAACAAGCACACCACACCTCCAGGTTACAGTAAGTGATGTTTAATCTTCGTTCAAACGATTCGGAGCATTAATTCACAACCTTACCTACAGATGATTACGAACCTTTGCACGGAGGTGCAAAAGTTGAAGCTTGTTCTCATGACTGGGCCGGGGGACGGTTTTTCTACATCGGCGGTGAATTTATCCAACACGTATTGGAACACAGCCTTCTTGCGGTCAAAACTATCTCTTCCCAGCTTTGAACTCCTTTTGCAGTCGGGATCTTCTTCTCAATTGTATAAAATCTTCTCCTTTCCTGAAAACTGAAGCAGCCTGGCCTAGTGGAAAAAAGTGGAAGTCAGGGAATGTGACCGCCGAGTCCGTTGATATCGTACGCTCCCAAACACTCAGTACAGTGCCCTGCACACGGTAAGTACTCAATAAATAGAACTGATGGATCGATCTGGGTTCTAATCCCGGTTCCACCGCTTGCCCGCTGCATGAACTTGGGCAAGCTTCTCTCTTGGAGATTCAATACCCGTTGTCCTTCCCACGTAGACTGTGAGACAGGACCTGGGTCCAACCCGTTCATCTGGTATCCAGTGCTCAGACAGGGCTTAGCACGTAGTAAGAGCTCGGCGAATCCCGTCGGTATTCTACGACTCCTCGATTCCCCCAAATTCAGCGGCTGGTGGAAAGTCTGTAACTTATTCATCCGTCCTGGCATCTTGCAGCACGGCATCGGATTGTCCAAGCGTCAACTAAGACGGGCTGTTCCCCTGGGCTGTATGTATCATAGGGTGGATTGAACCGGGGCCACGCCTGTATCAGATCGTTCGATGCCCGCTCCAAGTCTCGCGTGTAGGATGACTAATTCAGAGAGAGATTTCTTTAGAAACGTTAACTGGAGTTTGCAAATCCCACAGAGTTCCAAGGAAACTCACAGTAGTGCAGTTCTACTTGCTCATTCAGAGTCAGACGATCGTTCCCTAAATTTCCTGCTTCGGCGCGAGGGATCTGTGTTCTCGAAATCTGAGGCATCTCCACGGCTGTGGGGTCAAAGGAGAAACCCCGGCCTCCTCCGTGTGCCGGAGAAGCGGCACGAACGGAAAGAGCACGAGCACGGGAGTCAGAAGACCTGGGTTCTAATCCCGCTCCACCGCTCGCCTGCTCGGGCAAGTCACCCACCTTATCTGGGCAACAGTTTCTTAGACTGGGGATCTCCCAAGGGATGAGGATCAAACCTAATTCCCTCTCAAATATTCGCTCCCAGTGCTCGGTACAGTCCTGCGCACGCAGTAAGCACTTAGTGACGGATGCTATCACTACTATTATGACTGTAAAATAATAATTATGGCATCTGTTAAGCGCTTACGATGTGCCGAGCACTGTTCTAAGCGCTGAGGGGGATACGAGGTAATCAGGATGTCCCTCATGGGGCTCGCAGTCTTAATCCCCATTTAAAAATGAGGTAACCGAGGCCCAGAGAAGTTAAGTGACTCGCCCAAAGTCACACAGCTGACAAGTGGCAGAGCCGGGATTAGAAAATGGGGATGAAATGACCGTTCTCCTTTCCTCTTAGACCTAGAGGTGGGACGGGGACCGTGTCTGACCCGGTTATCTTGGATCTAGTACAGGACTTGCCATTTAGTAAGTGCTTAAGTGTTATTATCAGTAGGGATGATAACAATTAAGATGCTTCACGGCCAAACTCGGTGCACAGGGTAAAGGGACCTCCAAAACCCCCAGACGGCAATGATCAACAGGTGGACTTCAGATCGATCGGGGGATCCGAACTGGAATGAATGGCTCCCGGCTGCTCCCCGAAATATTTCCCCCAGTTTATCCTTTCCCCATCTCCCTTTGGCTTGATTACTGATGTGTGCTGCTTCTTTTGACCCAAGTAGTAGATTCTCTGCCCCTCAATTCTCCTCTCTATAAAATTGGGATGATTGAAAAATTGGAAGCAAATTAGATGATTTAAAAAAAACCCCCACTATAAGCATCTTAAATTTTCAGTGCGTAATTCGGAAAGGCTTCCACGTCCATGAGCAATTTGTTAATAACACTCCGGTTAGTTACGCTGCGTTTCCGACGTGTTGATAATTTAGCTAACTCCGTAGCCTCCGTATTCGAAACCAAAAGGAGGAGCTGTAAGCTTTCCCCTGACTCCGCCGCCCTCCGCCGAGAAAAAGTGATGAAAGCCACAAACAGGTTTTGGTTACCACCCCAAAGATGAAAGCAGTAAGATGATAAAGTAGCAGATGCAGTGTAGACGGGATATCAGTATTTACCCACCCGTCAAATGAATAGAAAATCCATCCACATTTGACATGGCAAATTCAGTTGCCAGTCTCATTTTTTTTCCTCTTGGGTAAAGAAAAGAATCGCGGCCCAAGAGTGAAACTCTTCTTGACGACCTTTCTCAAACGTGGATTTCCCACACCGATATTACACACCGGGGAGATTATCCCACCTCTCTTCCAGGATGTTATTTGAATGGGCACAGCGTAGCACCCACTTCTCACGTAGGCAGACTGCTGAAATGAGCGACGCAACCCCCTAAGTTCCATATCGTATTCTATCACGACCGTCTTCTGCTGCATCTCTGTTTTCAAATCGGTCTCTTGAGCTCCCAACCTTCTCGACCCTCTGGTCTCCCAAAGCCACCCTCTCCCGATGCCGCCCGCCGGGAAGGCCGGTCTGTCTCTCTGTCTGCCTGCGGTGGTCGTCTCCCGGCCGTCCACCGTCCTGTCACGTCATCTGAGACTATGTCTCTAAGCATTTATTCTGCACCCTCGGCCCGCGCGTGTCCCAATTTAATGCATCGGTGGGAAATCGAAACCCTTCATCGTAATAATTCTACCCGCATAAGAGGATAAAAAATGCCATCTCTGGGTTGGATCGATGGCTCGTCCAGCTCAGGATTCTGCCTCAGACAGTGGCTTGGAGGGAGATGTATGCACAATAATGATCATTCATTCATTCATTCATCCGTTCATCCATTCAGTCGGATCTATTGAGCGCTTATTGTGAGCAGAGCACTTGCAAAGTACAATTTGGCAATGAAGAGAGACAATCCCTGCCCACGACGGGCTAATTAATAGTCAGGGTATTTGTTAAGCGCTTAGTATGTGCCGGGCACGGTACTAAGCACTGGGCTGAATATGAACTAATCTGGTTGGACACGGTCCCTGTTCCACAAGGGGCTCGCGGTCTAAGCCCCCATCTTTCAGACGAGGTAATTGAGGCACGGGGAAATGAAGCGACTTGTCCGAGGTCACGCGGCGGAGAAGCGGCGGGGCCGGGATTAGGACCCACGGCCTTCTGACTCCCGGGCCCGGGCTCTATCCATTGAGGCAGCGGTGCGTTGGAATGCGGGGAGACTCCGTGCCACTCCATGCCCCGGGCTTCACTGCCCTCAGGTCCGCGTCCTTAGATTCTGCCACTCCTCCATCTGTCATTTCCTTTAATGTCTGTCTCCCCCATGAGCTTGAAGCTCCTTGGGGGCAGGGATGGCGTCTGCCGACTCTACTGTATCGTTCTCTCCCAGTAGCGTTTAATACGGTGCTCCGCATCCCCTAGGCACTCAATAGATACCAGTGTTTGGGCCGGAAGCTCCCCGACTGTTGTCTATCCTTCTAGAGAAGCAGCGCGGCTCGGTGGAAAGAGCAAGGACTTGGGAGTCAAAGGTCTTGGGTTCATATCCCGGCTCCGCCACTTGTCAGCTGTGTGACTGTGGGCAAGTCTCCACATCAAGGAGCGATTCCTCACCGTCAGATTCAAGACACTCCATCTTGGAGAAGCAGCACGGCTCAGTGGCAAGGCCCCGGGCTTGGGAGTCAGAGGTTGGGGGTTCTAGTCCCCGCTCCGCCACTTATCAGCTCTGTGACTTGGGGCAAGTCCCTTCACTTCTCCGTGCCTCATTTGCGTCATCTGTAAAATGGGGATTAATGAGCCCCACGTGGGACACCCTCATTACCTTGTATCTACCCCAGCGATCAGAACAGTGCTTGGCACAGGGTAAGCGCTTAACAAATACCATTCTTCTTCTTCTTCTTCTTCTTCTTCTCTTGTCCTTTCTTAACCTAGATTATCTTCCACCCTCCAACCCAGCCCACCCTCTTCATTCTTCATTGAGAAGCAGCGTGGTTCAGTGGAAAGAGCCCGGGCTTGGGAGTCAGAGGTCATGGGCTCGAATCCCGGCTCTGCCGCTTGGCAGCTGGGTGACTTGTGGGCGTCGCTTCACTTCTCTGTGCCTCAGTTACCTCATCTGTAAAATGGGGATTAACCGTGAGCCTCATGTGGGACAACCTGATTACCCTGTATCTACCCCAGGGCTTAGAACAGTGCTCCGCACATAGTAAACGCTTAACAAATGCCAACATTATTATTATTATTATTATTCTGCTCATCCCCACCTACTCACTGTCCCTCGCTCTCACCTCGCCCACAGTTGACCTCCTCCTCTATACCCTCCTTCGGGTTTGGAACATCCTCCCCTTCTACATCCATCAGATCGCCATTCTACCCATCTACGTAGCCCTTCTGAAATCATATCTCCTCCAGAAAGCCGCCTTCGACTAGATTTTCATCTCCCCTGCACTTAGTCCCCCCTCTGAGCACTAAGGTGCTCACCCTCCTCCCCACAGAATTTAGGTACATAGCCTCGTTCTCAGTCGCTTTTCTTAGGCGTCATTTATTTCAATGTCCGTCTTCCCCGTTAGACCGTAAACTCTTGGAGGGCAGGGATCGGGCAGACCGACCGTATTTTATTCTAAGCGACCGGAAGAGCGATCTACCCAAAGGAAGCCCTCGATTAGTACCGTAGATAGAATGCTGCAGGCCGCTCCGCGCTTCTGCCTTGGACTCCTCCTCCCCCGTAGATCACGGTGACCCGGGCCGAGGTCTTCCTCACTGCCTCCCGGTCCCCCAGGCCCCACTAGAACCGAAGCGTTTCCGGAATCGATCGATGCGCCGTATTTACCCAGCGTAGTCACCGTGCGCAGACCGCTTTGGTAGGCGTTGGGGAGAGTGCGATATATAACAGAGTGGGCAGACGCATTCCCTGCCCACAGTGAGCTTAGAGGCCAGAGGGGGAGACAGACGGTAATATAAATAAATAAAAGAAGGGATAGGGACGCCAGTGCTGTGGAGCGGAGGGGCGAGGTCGATAAAGGGTACAAATATAAACGCAAGGATGGCACAGAAGGGAGTGTGAGAGGAGGAAACGAGGGCTTAGTCGGGGAGAGTCTCTCGGAGGAGGCGTGCTTTCAATAAGGCTCTGGAGGTCGGGGGAGCGACTGTTTGTTGGATACGAAGAGGGAGGGAGATACAGGCCGGAGGCCGGATGTGGGAGAGAGGTCAGCGGTGAGACGTCAGACAGACCGAGGTACCGTGAGCGAGTTGACGTCAGAGGAGCGGAGCGTGTGGGCTGGCTTCGGTAGGAAATCGGGGAGGTGAGGTATGGGGGGGCAAGGGGATCGGGCGCCCTGAAGCCGACGGTAAGGAGTTTCCGTTTGATGCGGAGGTGGACGGGTAACCGCCGGAGATAGTCGAGGAGCGGGGAAACGCGGACCGAACGGTTTCAAAGCAAACTGACCCGGGCAGCAGAGCGAAGGATGGACCAGAGGGGGGAGAGACGGGACGCAAGAAGGTCGGTGAGGAGGCCGGAAGTAGCAGCAGGGCAGAGCCGGGAATAGCGATTCTCTGGGCGATTAAAGGGACTTTTTGGGCCACGTAGTTTTTCATCATCATCATCATCGCATTTGGTAGGGGTATGTGCTCTGCATATAGTAATAATAATAACGATAGCGGCATTGGTTAAGCGCTTACTACGCGTCAAGCACCGGGGTAGATACAAGGTAAGCGGGTCGTCCCACGTGGGGCTCGCAGTCATAATCCCCGTTTTACAGATGAGGTAACTGAGGCACAGAGAAGTGAAGTGACTCGCCCACAGTCACACAGCTAAGTGGCGGGGCCGGGATTAGAACTCACGACCTCTGACCCCCAAGCCCGGGCTCTTTCCCCTAAGCCGCGCCGCTTCTCTAGTAGTGAGCGCTTACGTGTAGTAAGCCCCCGGGAGAATTCGGTCCCGCAGAGTCGGGAGACACGTTCCCTGCCCACGGCAAGCTTACGGTCTAGAGGGGAGACATACGAATATAAATGAATAATGTACGATACGTAATTTACAGCTTCTGCAGGAGTGCCCTTTCCTGTCGGTCACCGCGGGGCCCCAGAGCAATCCGGCCACTCTCTCGCCCGCCTCGGGCGGATCGAGGGACGGGACCGTGACTGCCGGCTCCACGGCACTCTCCCAAGGGCTTAGCGCGGGACTCTGCACAGAGTGAGCGCTCAATAAATAGGGGTTCGCTCCCACGCGGGGACGATCCGCTCTCCGGCGCTCTTCCCAGATGCAGCCACAAGGTGACACCAAGCTCCAGCGGAATTCCACGAGTCTCCCTTGAATGGGAAGGGGCCCAGCATCCGGCGGCCCGGAACCTGAAATTATTCAGAAAACCCCTCAAATCCTGTAAAGGAAACATGCCGTTCCCGGCACGACGGCTTCCTCCGTTATCATCCGGGTGGGTCTGCCCGTTGCCAAATGATTCGCCTTCCACGATAGGGGGCGAGGCGCCAGAGCTCACGATAAACCGACCGACCCTCGAAAACCCCTCTCCCGGGCGACGTCCGGCTTCAGAGCGGAAACGCTGGAACGTCCGTCCCGCGAGCGGTTACGGGAGGTCTACGACAAGGAGGCCAAACCGGCCCCTGCCGTTTCCCCTCCCCGCCCACGGCCTCGATGACCGACCCCTCCGCCGCCAAAGACACCCCTCGGGTCCCCCACATCTGGACCTTCCGCACCCCGTCTCCCGTTCCCTCCGCTCCCGACTCCCGACTCCCTTCTCATCTCTCCCACCCCCACCCCGCACATCCGCTGCATCGGGCGCCGTTCGGGCCCCCTCGTCCCCAAGGGCCCTCAGCTGTCGGGAGTCGGGAGTCGGGGGAGCAGAGTGGGGTTTGGGGACTATGGCCAGATGTCGGAAGCTCCGGGGCGCTAAGGGGACGGTCACCGATTAGGGGCTACGCGTTGGGGGCAGAGCGAATTGGGGGAGGAGGGGGCGGGGGCGGGGAAGGAGGGGGCCGTTGGGGCGCGGTGTTGGGTCGAGAGACCGGAGTCAGGAGGTGCAGGGATTTGGAGGGTGGGGTCCGAAAGAACGAACCCCTCTGCCCCTGCCTCGACGGCCTCTGGCCTGGCCCCAACTTCCCAGCCGACGGCACCTCCCCTGTGAGAACACTAGGAGTTGGGAGAAGGCCTTAACCTCTTCCCCTCCTCTCCCGTGCCGTCCTTCCCTCCCCTCTCCCGTCCCCCCGTACAGGCAGCCCCCAGATCCCCTCCGTCCCGCCCCCGGGGGCTCCTGGCAGACCCAGACCATCCCTCGATCCATTTCGGAAAAGCCGTCGGGCGGCTGGTCCCGGCGCGCGGGCCGGGAGGGACGACCCCCTCGGCCGGAGCCGAACCCGGCGACGGGATCTGGCTTCCGGCAGGGCCGTCTTGGGACGGCCGGGGCAGCCAGCTCGCCGCGTCGGTCTTCTTCGATCGACCGGATCCGAGGAGCGCCCGCCGCGTGACGAGCGCCGTGCTGAACGCTCGGCGGGCGCGGCGTGACCGAGTCGGTAGACGCGTTCCCGGCCCTCTCCGACCCTCAGCGGCAGATCGCCCCGAGGACACGGGAAGGGGCTGGTTTGCTCGTTTCGCCGATGCCCCGCGACACCCACCCACCTCCCCCCAACAGACACCCACGCACACCCACCTCAGTCGGGACATTAAGGCGGGCTCCCGCGGGGAGGAGGGTCTGGGCAGGGAGGCCGGACGCCGACTGCGCTCCGCAAGGTGCTCGGAGTCAGAAGGACCCGGGTTCTAATCCCGACCCCGCCACTTGTCTGCCGGGCGACCTCGGCAGATCGCTTCGCCTCTCCGCGCCTCGGTTCCCTCATCTGTAAAATGGGGGTGGGGACCGCGAGCCCCACGTGGGACGGGGACTGCGTTCAACCCGTTTCTCCCGGATCCACCCGAGCGCCTAGAAGAGAGCTTAACGGATGCCAGAAGAAAAGGGGGGAAAGCACGCCCGGCCGCCTCTGAGGTGGGTTGAGCGGAGGACCGCCTCGTGTTGGGTTGGCTCCCCGGCCCCGGGGACTTTCAGAAGCAGCGTGGTCCGGCGCAAAGGGCTCGGGACCGAGTGGCACAGGGCCTGCCGTTTGTTTTTCTTTTTACTGAACGGTATCTCTTAAGCTCCCGCTCTGTGCCGGGCACCGTACTGAGCGCTGGGCTCTGCGCGGGACCTCGGACAGGTGGTTTTACCGCCCTAGGCCTAAATTCCCTTACCTTCAAAATAGAGATTCAATACCCGTTCTCCTCCCTACGAGGGACCCGATCATCTCGCGTCTACCCCAGCGCGTGGGACAGCGCGCGACACATACCGCTTAACAGATGCCATCGTCATTCATTATCATTTCTGGAAGACTCTGGGGAGAGCTACTCCTCCCCTAACTCGAGGGAGGTCGGACCCCCGGACGCCGGGCCACGGCCGGCGGGCGGGGGGGAGCCCGGAGCCGGGGGGAGGTGGGAGACACCGCTCAGGTGGAAGGGGCGGACGGTTTGGCGGCGGCGGGGCCGAGAGCAGGTCGGGGGCCACGAGGTCGGGGCCCAAGGTGAGAAATCAGCTAAGAGCCCCAAACGCTCCTCACACGCTGTCACGGGAGGACCGACTTACATTCACACCCAAATCACATCCATCCCCAGGCCGGTACGGACACGCGTTCTCGCACACGCACCCGGACGCACAGACAGTCACCTGATATTCACACACAGATCCACACGGACAGTTTTACGTACACACACACTCCTAATCCTATTACTTTCACACACAGACCCACGTGATCACTCATTGTTTCACACACACACACACACACACTCCCAGTCGCATCACATCCACACACAGACCCTCATCCTTACACACACGTACCCGCCGTCACATCACAGTCACACACGGATCCACATCATCACTCAGACGCTCTTTCACACACACACACACACACTCACTCCCCATCCCATCACGTTCACCCACAGACCCCCGCTCTTATACGCCGTCACATCACCTTCACACACAGACCCACACGATCTCACTCACACTCTTTCACACACACGCACACGCGCGCGCCCGGCCGGTCACACACAGATCCTCACGCTCGTCCTCGCACACGCTATCACGGCACATTCGCACACAGACCCACGCGATCGCTCATTCTTCCACACGCCCACACGCCCACGCGCTCCCGGTCACGTATCGCCTCCGTTGCCGAACTGTACTTCCCGAGCGTCCGGCACGGTGCTCCGCACACAGTCAGCGCTCCATAAATGCGATGGGACGGGACGAACGGATTCACACACGGACCCTCACGGACAATCATCCTCACACACACACACACTCCCGGTGATGTGCCATTCACACAAAGACCCTCCCAATCCTTCTTACACACACAGACACAGTCTCACTCAGTGCCATTCCACCGCCCCCCAACTCTCTTATTCTGTGCCATTCCACACACACACACACACATACACTGTCTCACTCTATGCCATTCCACACACACACACACACACACAGTCTCACTCAGTGCCATTCAGTGCCATCCCCCCCCCCCGCCCCCCACACACAGTCTCACTCAGTCCCATTTCCTCCCTCCCCCCCACTCTCTCCCTCTCTCTCTCTCTCTCTGTCCCATTCCACACACACACACACATGCACACAGTCCCACTCAGTCCCATTCCACACAGACACACACACACACACAGTCTCAGTCCCATTCCACACACACACACACACACACACACAGAGTCTCAGTCCCATTCCATACACACACACAGAGTCTCAATCCCATTCCATACACACACACACACACACAGAGTCTCAGTCCCATTCCCCACAGACACACACACACAGTCTCAGTCCCATTCCACACACACACACACAGAGTCTCAGTCCCATTCCATACACACACACACACAGTCTCAGTCCCATTCCCCACAGACACACACACAGAGTCTCAGTCCCATTCCCCACAGACACACACACACAGTCTCAGTCCCATTCCCCCCCCCACACACACACTCAGTCCCATTCCCCACAGACACACACAGACACACAGTCTCAGTCCCATTCCACACACACACAGTCTCACTCAGTCCCATTCCCCTCCGCCCCCTCCCGGTGCCATTCTCCCCCTCCCCGCCCCCCCCCCGCGGAGCTCCCCTTTGTCCGCGCGCCCCCCGTGGGGTGGCCGGGTGTCTCCCGGGGGGGGGGGGGGGGGGAGGGGGGAATCGGGGACGCGGCGGGCCGTCGATCAGGCCCCCGACCCTCCGACCGACCAATCCGGCGGGTCCGGCCCCGCCCCCGGGACCCCCGACCGACCAATCGGAGAGGGGCGGCCCCGCCCGGGGGGGGCGGCGGGCGCCGACCAATGGGGGCCGGCCTCGCCTCGGATGAGCTCACCTCGCCGCCTCCCATTGGTCGGCTATATTAAGAAAGCCGCCGAGCCCTTCAAATAGCGGCCGCCGGGGGGGGGGGGCGGGAGGGCCGAGCCGAAGCGGAGTCGAGCCGAGCCGAAGCGGAGCCGAGGCGGAGGACGGAGCCCGAGGCGCCCGCTCCGGCTCCCGCTCCCGCTCCCGCTCCGGCTCCGGCTCCCGCTCGGCCATGGCCGCCATCCGCAAGAAGCTGGTGGTGGTGGGCGACGGCGCCTGCGGCAAGACGTGCCTGCTGATCGTGTTCAGCAAGGACGAGTTCCCCGAGGTGTACGTGCCCACCGTGTTCGAGAACTACGTGGCCGACATCGAGGTGGACGGGCGGCAGGTGGAGCTGGCCCTGTGGGACACGGCCGGCCAGGAGGACTACGACCGGCTGCGGCCCCTGTCCTACCCCGACACCGACGTCATCCTCATGTGCTTCTCCGTCGACAGCCCGGACTCGCTGGAGAACATCCCGGAGAAGTGGGTGCCCGAGGTGAAGCACTTCTGCCCCAACGTGCCCATCATCCTGGTGGCCAACAAGAAGGACCTGCGGCACGACGAGCACGTGCGCGCCGAGCTGGCCCGCCTCAAGCAGGAGCCCGTCCGCGCCGAGGACGGCCGCGCCATGGCCCTGCGCGTCCAGGCCTCCGACTACCTGGAGTGCTCGGCCAAGACCAAGGAGGGCGTGCGGGAGGTCTTCGAGACGGCCACCCGCGCCGCCCTGCAGAAGCGCCACGGCGCCCGGACCGGCTGCGCCGGCTGCTGCAAGCTCCTCTGAGGGCCCCGCGCCCCGGCCGGGCCGCCGGTCCGTCCGGCCGCCGACGCATCCGCCGGTCCACACACCGACGCATCCGCCGGTCCATCCGCCGACGCATCCGCCGGTCCACCCGACGACGCATCCGCCGGTCCATCCGACGACGCATCCGCCGGTCCATCCGCCGACGCATCCGCCGGTCCATCCGACGACGCATCCGCCGGTCCATCCGACGACGCATCCGCCGGTCCATCCGACGACGCATCCGCCGGTCCATCCGACGACGCATCCGCCGGTCCATCCGACGACGCATCCGCCGGTCCATCCGACGACGCATCCGCCGGTCCATCCGACGACGCATCCGCCGGTCCACCCGACGACGCATCCGCCGGTCCATCCGTCTACCGATGCATCCGCCCGTCCATCCGTCTACCGATGCATCCTCCGGTCCACACACCGACGCATCCGCCGGTCCATCCGTCCGCCGACGTATCCGCCGGGCCATCCATCCATCCCCCGCCCGTCCGTCCTCTCCCTCCCCTTCCCCTCCTGACCTCGCCAAGGCCCCGCCGCGGCGGCGGGAGGGGCGCCGGCTCCTATAAATATATACGTATAAATCGCTTTATTTTTTTGGAAGCGGAGGGCCTCCGTCCCGAGGCGGCGGCGGACGGAACCTCGTAGGCTCCGAGGACGCCCTCGGCCCGGCCCTGCCGAAACCCCCCTCCCCTTCCCCCCTCCCCGGGTCTCGACCGTCGGGACGGAGGCGGCGACGGACCCGAGGCGACCCTGACTCCGGTCCACCGAGGACACGGGGCAGCGACCGGACTTCCCGACGGGGGCGGGAGGGAGGAGATCGGGCGGTGCTTTTGCTCGGCCTGAGCTCCGCGCCCGTTGTGAAACGGTGGGAGTTCGGTTTATTTAAAAACCAGACCCTTCTCTTTCAGAAGTTTCTCTTTTGCACAACCTGAGTGTTTCCTCGTTTTGACACCTGCACTTGCCATCTGCATCTGTAGCATTTTAAACGCACTCTGTTGTAACCTCATGGACTTCTGACTTTTTTTTTTTTTTAAAAAAAAGATTGTAACTTAGGGAGAAAAACCACTTCCCCCCCTCCCAAAAAAGAGAATACCACACTTATAGTGTTTTAGATTTTTATTTGTGCGGATCGTGCGCGCTGCTCGGATCGAGGCAGCGAGGAGCGTTGGGAATCTATTAACGTTTCCACGAGCAGTCTCGGAACTGTGTGGAATCGATTTACATCTCTGTACAGAGAACAGACCCACTTGTGTTCTTTTTTTTTTTTCCCCTCCCCCTTCTCCCTCACACACAGTGGTACTGCTAAGTTTTTTTTTTTTTTGGTCTGTTATTTTTTAAAGAAACTGACAAATGCAAAAGTGATGAGATGTATATGTTGTTTACATAAAATTCTATAAACTGTGCAAACGGTTTTCTATGTAAAATATTAAAAGACTCTAAGACGATCCCGTGTTCCCGTGGCTTGACTCGTTCGTCTCTTGACTGCGGCTGGAGGCCCCGGCGGGGGGAGGGAGGATTCCAATCCGTAGTATCTATCGAGCGCTTACTCTACGTAGAACGCCGTCCTGGGCACCGGGGAGAGTGAAGTGGAATCGGTAGGCGCGATCCCTGCCCGCCACGTATATCCGGGTGCGTTGCCTGTCACGTTCGTAGAAACACCGGCGACGGTGAGATTCCCCTAATGAAACCGCACCGCATCTCTCTGGAAGGTCTAAAGAGCTTCTCCCGTGACTACGCTTCTCTTTTAGTTGCTTACTACGTGGGGTGACTTGTGCCCTCGACTGAAGGACCTCTGACTGGAAACTGAGGCGAGGATGGAGGTCATTTGCCCCATCTGAGGGGTGCGGGTCGGTCGGGTGGGGTGGAGAGGTGAGACGGCGGTTTAGAGCCCGGCTAAAAAGCTCAAAGCTTCTGTCTGTAAACTAACATTTCCACCACTTATAATAATGATAGTGGTATTCGTTAAGCGCTTACTATGTGCTGAGCGCTGTTCTGAGCGCTGGGGTAGATACAAGGGAATCAGGTCCCCAGTGGGGCTCTCAGTCTCCATTTTACAGTCGAGGTGACTGGGGCACCGAGAAGTTAAATGACTTGGCCAAAGTCACGCAGCTGACGGGCGGCGGAGCCGGGATGAGAACCCGTGGCCTCTGACTCCTGAGCCCGGGCTCTGTCCTCCGAGCCGCGGATCAGATCGGCTTCGCCACCGTGAACTGAGCTGGTCCGACGGTGAGACGGTTCCTATTTAGATGGTGTAAACTCTTGCCTGAGTTTGGCCACCTAGGGCCGAGAGGTTAGCTTGTTCTGATAAATTAGGGAACTGACCCTTTTTTCTCTATTAGAGGGGAAAAAAAAAACTTTTTTTATAAACGCGAGCAGTCCGTTTTTTGAGTTTTGTCTCGTGGATGATCATTCTGGCCACTTAAAATTTGGCGCGTGTCTCCAGAGATGCTAGAGCCACAGCTCCAAACCGCTTTTCCACCAATAGCGATACTGAAGTTCTACCCCGGTTCCTTCTCCGGCAAGTAAACCCCGAATGACTCCTTCATTCTTTCATTCCGTCGTATTTAATGAGCGCTCACTCTGTGCAGAGCACTGTACTAAGCGCTTGGAAGGTACGGTTCGGCCACAGATAGAGACGATCCCTGCCCAGTGACGGGGCTCACAGTCTAAACGGAGGAGAGAGCCGGCAAAACAAAACAAGTAGTCTGGCGTAAATGTCATCAAGAAAAATAGAATCGTAGATATGTACACATCGTGAACAAAATAAATAGGTATAAATGATATAGACAAATAGGCACAGTGCTGTGGGGAGAAGGGAAGCAGCGTGGCTTAGTGGAAAGAGCGCGGGCTTGGGAGTCGGAGGTCGTGGGTTCTAATCCCGGCTCCGCCACTTATCGGCCGTGTGACTTAGGACGAGTCACTTCGCTTCTCTGCGTCTCTGTTACCCCATCTGTAAAACGGGGATTAAGATCGTGAGCCCTGCGTGGGACAACCTCATTACCTTGTAACTACCCCAGCGCTTAAAACGGTGCTTGGCACACAGTAAGCGCTTTAACAGATACCGCCATCGTCATCGTCAAAGGGAGGGCTCAGTCTGGGAAGGCCTCCTGGAGAAGGTGAGCTCTCAGTGGGGCTTTGAGGAGGGGAAGAGAGTTAGTTTGGCGGAGGTGAGGAGGGAGGGCGTTCCGGGACAGAGGGGCCAGGGGTCGACGGCGGGACGGGCGCCAACGGGGGACGGTGAGGAGGCGAGCGGCAGAGGGGCGGAGCGTGCGGGGTGGGCGGTAGAAAGAGAGCAGGGAGGTGAGGTAGGAGGGGACGAGGGGATGGAGAGCCTTGAAGCCAAGAGTGAGGAGTTTTTGTTTCGTGCGAAGGTCGACAGGCGACCGCTGGAGGTTTTGGAGGAGGGGGCTGACACGCCCAGAGCGTTTCTGTAGAGAGATGATCCGGGCAGCGGAACGAAGAATAGACTGGAGCGGGGAGAGACGGGAGGAGAGGAGATCCGAGAGGAGGCTGATGCGATAATCCGGTCGGGATACGATGAGAGCTCGTACCGGCGAGGCGGCGGTCCGGATGGAGAGGAAGGGGCGGATCTTGGCGATGTTGGGAGGGTGAGACCGGCAGGCGTCGGCGACGGATCGGACGTTCGGGGTGGATGAGAGAGCGGAGCCGAGGGCGGCGCCGAGGTCGCGGGCCCGTGAGACGGGGAGGATGGCCGCGCCGTCCGCGGTGACGGAGAAGTCAGGGGAGGGAAGAGAAGGAGCTCGGTCTCAGACGTGTTGAGTTTTAGATGGCGGGCCGACAGCCGGGTGGAGACGTCCCGGAGGCGGGAGGAGATACGAGCCCGGAGGGAGGGGGAGGGAACCGGGGAGGAGATGGAGATTTGGGGGTCATCTGCGTAGAGGTGACGGTTGAAGCCGTGGGAGCGAATGAGTTCGCCGAGGGAGCGAGTGTAGATGGAGGAGAGAAGGGGGCCGAGACCCCCGAGGCACCCCTACCGTCAGTGGACTTCAATCTACCGACCGCCCCTATCTCCTCTCCGCCATCACACGCAAACACCCGCACTCACCTCCAGGTTCTACAAGAGCAACTGGGCTATGCGGTCAGTCGCATCTATTGAGCGCTTACAGGATGTAGAGCACCGAGAAAGTAAAACCCAACAGAGTCGATAGACGCGTCCCCTGCCCCGATGGAGCTTACAGCCCAGAGGGGGAAGACAGGCGTTGCGTTGATGACTATGCGCACGGGCGCCGAGCGGTGGAGGGTGGGGCGGCTGAAGGGTTCACGTCACAGAAGGGAGAGGGAATGGCGAGACGGGGGTTTAGTCGGAAAGGTCTCTCGGAAAAGATGTGATTTTGATAAGGTTTTGAAGAAGGGAAAGGCAGCGGCCTTTCAGATGGGAAGAGGGAGGGAGTTCCAGGCCAGAGGCGGGGCGCGGTGCCGAGATGGGCAAGATCCAGGTACGGCGAGTGGGCTGGCATTGGCAGCGAAGCGTGCAGGCTGGGTGGAGAAGAAAATCGGCAGGGTAAGATAGGAGGGGGAAAAGCGAGCGAGTTCTTCAAAGCCAGAGGTGAGGGCTTTCTGTTCGACGCGGAAGAGAACGGGCAACCTGAGGTGCGGGGAGATGTGGCACGATTTTTTTTTTTAGAAAAATGATCTGGGAAGCAAGCCGAGTCCGGACTGGAGTCCGTCAGCGAGCACCAGGTTGGATGTGGAAGCAGAATGACAGTGAGGAGCTGGGGAGGCTTCGAAGGTCCCGGGGAGGACGGCGGCGGCGCCGGCAGAGAGGGGGAAGTGGGGAGGACAAGAGCTGTGTGACTTTGGGCGAGTCACTTCACTTCTCTGGGCCTCGGTTACCTCGTCTGCAAAATGGGGATTAAGACTGTGAGCCCCACGTGGGACAACCTGATCACCTTGTATCCCCCCAGCCCTCAGAACAGGGCTTTGCCCATAGTAAGCGCTTCGCAAATGCAAACATTTGCAAGGATCCAGGAGGGAGAATGAGACGTTCCGCTTGGGACGCGAGTCTGTGGCGCCGGCAGGCCATTCGGGGAAAGGACATCCTGGAGGCAAGAGGAGATGCGGGATCCACTATCTGGAGCCTGGTCGGGACTGAGAGGGGGAGGTTTAGGGGGTCAACCGCGGAGATGGCCGTACGAGCCTGGAGAGCGGGGGGTTCCCCCAGAGAGTGAGCGTAGCGGGAGAAGAGCGGGGGACCCAGCCCGGAACCTTGCGGGACCCCCACAGTGAGTGACTCGCGCCTGCTTCTTACTAAAAGTCGACCGCCCTCCGTCGGGCTGCCGGATTTGCCGTTCACGCTGCTTAGTGCTCTCACAGTCCTTTTGAAACTTCTGCTCCCAAAGAGCCGCTCCTTACCGGTTTGCGGGCGGTGTCCGACGGGCTCCCGGACTGCAGCGCCATTGCCTGAGGCTTCGTTTCAGCGTATCCTTAAAACGTCTTCTCTGCCCTCCTCCCTTTCGGTTTCCCAGATTCGCTTCGCCACGCAGCGCCTATTTAGGTCTCCTGCTGATCTCCGGTTCCCACGTGGATCCCGCCTAGTGAGGTTGTACCGAACCGAGCACAGCCGCTGGCAAGGAGGAGGTCCGGTTGATTTTGATGTTGAGGAGGACCCCAAGTATTGCCGCTGGAACTGTTGGAGTTCCGTCGCCTCCTCCTACCTCACCTCGCCGCTCGCCTACTCCGACCCGGCCCGCACGTTCATTCATTCATTCAATAGGATTTATTGAGCGCTTACTATGTGCAGAGCACTGGACTGAGCGCTTGGAACGTACAAATCGGTGACAGATAGAGACAGACCCCGCCCTTTGACGGGCCTACAGTCTAATTTGGCTTCTCTAACGCTAACCTTCTCACCGTGCCTCCATCCCGCCGCCGACCCCTCGCCCACGTCCTGCCTCCGGCCCGGAGCGCCCTCCCTCCTCAAATCGGACCCTCCCCAGCTTCAGAGCCGAATTTGAAGGCACGTCTCCTCCGAGAGGTCTTCCCGGACTAAGCCCTCTCCTTCCTCTTCTCCCACTCCCTTCTGCGTCATCCAAACTTGTTCCCTTTCTTCTTCTTCCCCTCTCCCAGCCCCACAGCACTCGTGTACATAGCTGTCATTTATCTATCGAGTCGATCGAGGTCCGTCTCTCCCCTCTAGACTGTGAGCTCACTGTGGGCGGAGAATTGTAGCCCTACTGAGAGCTCACCTCCTCCGGGAGGCCTGCCCAGACTGAGCCCTCCCTTTCCCTCTCCTCCTCCGCCCCTCCCCATCGCCCCCGCTCCCTCCCTCCCTCCGCTCTACCCCCATCCCCGCCCCGCAGCACTTGTGTATATTTGTACATCTTTTATTGCTCTATTTATTTTATTGATGATGCGCATTTATCTATGGCTCTATTCAGATGGTAGTGACGCCTGTTTACTCGTTTTGTTTCGTTGTCTGACTCCCCCTTCTAGTCATTCATTCATTCAATCGTATTTATTGAGCGCTGTGTGCAGAGCACTGTACTAAGCGCTTGGAATGTACAATTCGGCAACAGATAGAGACGATCCCTGCCCAACGATGGGCTCACCGTCTAAGAGGGGGGAGACAGACAACATCCTTTCATTCATTCAGTAGTATTTCTTGAGCACTAACTATGTGCAGAGCACTATACTAAACGCTCGGAATGTGCAATTCGGAAATGGATAGAGAGGATCCCTGCCCGACGGCGGGCTCACAGTCTAATCGGGGGAGACAGACGGACAAAAACAAGGCAACATAATCACGATGAATTGAATCAAGGGGACGTACACCTCATTAAGAAAAAAAATAGGGTGATAAATAATATATACAAATGAGCACAGTGCTGAGGGGAGGGGAAGGGAGAGGGGGAGGAGCAGAGGGAAAGGGGGCTTAGCCGGGGAGAGGTGAAGGGGGGAAGGGGGAGGGAGCAGAGGGTGGAGGGGGAGCAGAGGGAGAAGGGGAAGCTCAGTCTGGGAAGGCCTCTCGGAGGAGGTGAGCTCTCGGGAGGGATTCGAAGAGGGGAAGAGAATTAGTTTGGCAGATGTTAGTTTGGATGGACAGCGAAACAGAGCAAGTAGACGGGCATCGATACCATCAAAATAGATAAATAGAATCATAGATGCATACACATCATTAATAAAATAGAGTAATAAAAAGTATATACACAAGTGCTGTGGGAAGGGGAAGGGGGTAGAGCCGGGGGGGGGGGATGGGGAGGGGAGGAGGAGCGGAGGGAAAGGGAGGGTTCAGTCTGGGAAGGGCTCCTGGAAGTGGGAGGTGAGCTCTCAGGAGGGCTTCGAAAAGGGGAAGAGAGTTAGTTTGGCAGAGGTGAGGAGGGAGGGCGTTCCGGGCCAGAGGTAGGACGCGGGCCAGGGGTCGACGGCGGGACAGGCGAGAACGAGGCACGGCGAGGAGGTGAGCGGCGGCAGCGGAACGGAGTGTACGCGCTGGACTGTAGAAGGAGAGAAGGGAGGTGAGGTAGGAGGGGGCAAGGAGATGGAGAGCTTTGAAGCCGACAGTGAGGAGTTTTTGCTTGATAAGAAGGTCGATAGGCAACCGCTGGAGCTTTTTGAGGAGGGGAGTGACACGCCCAGAGCGTGTCTGTAGGAAGATGATCCGGGCAGCGGAACGAAGAATAGACTGGAGCGGGGAGAGACGGGAGGAGAGGAGATCCGAGAGGAGACTGATGCGATAATCCGGTCGGGATGCTATGAGAGATTGTACCGGCGAGGCAGCGGTCCGGATGGAGAGGAGAGGGTGGATCTTGACGATGTTGTGAAGCTGAGACCGGCAGGTTTTGGTGAGGGGTCAGATATGTGGGGCGAATGAGAGAGCAGAGTCTAGGACAACACCGAGGTCGCGGGCCTGTGAGACGGGAAGGATGGTCGTGCCGTCCACGGTGATGGGAAAGTCAGGGAGAGGACAGGGTTTGGGAGGGAAGATGAGGAGTTCGGTCTCGGACATGAGAGCCCGTCGTTGGGTAGGGACCTGTTGCCACACTGTACTTTCCAAACACTCCCGGCTCTGCCGCTTGTCAGCTGTGTGACTGTGGGCAAGTCACTTCGCTTCTCTGGACCTCGGTTAATAAAATGGGGATTAACTGTGAGCCTCACGTGGGACGACCTGATCACCCTGTATCTCCCCCAGAGCTTAGAACAGTGCTCTGCACATAGTAAGCGCTTAGCAAATACCAACATTATTATTAGTACAATGCTCTGTACACAGTAAGCGCTCAATAAATAAGATTGAATGAATGAATGTCTACTGTTGTAATGTGATCTCCCAAGTGCTTAGTGCTCTGCACACCGTATGCGCTCAGTGATGATGATGATGATGGTATTTGTTAAGCGCTTACTCTGTGCCAAGCATTCTTCTAAGCGCTGGGGTAGATACAGGGTCATCGGGTTGTCCCACGTGGGGCGTGCAGTCTTCATCCCCATTTTACAGATGAGGTCACTGAGGCCCAGAGAAGTGAAGTGTCTTGCCCAAAGTCACACAGCTAAGTGGCAGAGGCAGAATTAAAACTCGCCACCTCTGACTCCCAAGCCCGGGCTCTTGCCACTAAGGCACGCTGCTTCTCTAAATAAATACGGTTGAAAGAATGAATGATTGGGCGTAGCATCCGGGGGGATTAGCGATGTGGTAAAGCGGCAGAGTGCCGGCCTGAGTCCCGGGTTCGAGTCTACGTTGCGCTGCCAACCGACTTGTGACTGAGGTACTTCCCTGTACCTCGGGTTCCCCATCTGTCAAATGAGGATAATAATACCTGCCATCTCTCCGTACCTCACAGGGTTTGTGAGACTAGAAATGAATTAATCAGTGTGAGAATGCTTTGGTAATAAAAGCACTGGAGAATACCAAGTTATTAAGTATGATTTACCTCTAGACTGTAAGCTCATTGTGGGTAGGGAATGTGTCTGCTTATTGTTGTATTGCACTATCCCAAGCGTTTAGTGCAGTGATCTGCCAACAGTAAGCACCAAATAAATACGATTGAGTGAATTTATTTACTTATTTTTATTATGGTGAGTTTTGAGCACTTTTTAATGTGCCAAGTGCTGCTCTAAGCATCAGGTAGATAAAAGTTAATCAGGTCATACGTAGTCCGTGCCCCACGTGGAGCGCTCAGTTTACATCAGAGGGAGAACAGGCATCGAATCACCATTTTACGGTTGAGGAAACTGAGGCGGGGAGAAGCGAAGTGACCTGCCCAAGGTCACACGGGGGCAACTGGCAGAGCAGGGATTAGAACCCAGGTCTTCCTGCATCCAGCCCCTCGCCCTTTCCACGAAGCCCCGCAGTTTGGTCTGGAGCCTTATACGCCTCTGACGCCACATTCCCCCGCCAGGAGTTGCCCAGAGGGAGCACGGCCTAGTGGGTAGAGCATGAGCTCGGGAGGCAGAAGGACCCGGGTTCTAATCCCAGCTCCGCCGCTAGTCCGCTGCGTGACCTTAGACAAGTCACTAAACTTCTCGGCGCCTCGGTTACCTCATCTGTAAAATGGGGATTAAGGCGGCGAGCCCCCTGCGGGACAGGGACTGTGTCCAACCTGATTAGCTTCTATCTGTCCCAGAGCTTAGAACGGTGCATTATTATTATTATGGTATTATTATCACGTTGGCCCTCTTAATCTGATTTTCTACTTTTCTTCTATCACTCCTTCTTGGCCAGGATGCTTCCTCGGTGATAGAGTTCCGTGACCGCGTCTGACTCCGTGTCGCCGATGTCGATTCTGTTTGTGCGGCTTGAAACTCCCTCCTCCTTCTTGTCTGCCAGACCACCACTCTCCCCGTGTTCCAAGCCCTACTAGAAACACATCTCCTCCAAAGAGCCTTCCCGACTGACCCCCTATCTCCCCGTCCTATTTGCCTGCCCCTCTCTGTCACCTATGTCCTTAGGTCTGTACCCTTTCAGCACCTTGATGGTGCTCATCCCCAGAACTACGAAATTTATACTCATCCCTTTGTACTCTGCCATTTCCCTTCTCTGTACCCTGTGGGCAAGGATCATGTTTGCCCACTTATTGTATTGTCCCTCCCCAAGTGCTTAATACAGGGCTTTGCACCCAGCGAGTTCTCAATGAATACCATTGCCGAGGGCTGACACTTCATTTTTTTTTTTCAGTTTTACTGTTAGTTCGTAACATCCGGCTGAATCGGTGAAGGGAGATCTATCATCAATCTATTTTCCTCGTCAGTCAGTCAAATCATATTTATCGAGTGCTTTCTGTGCGAAGAGCACTGTACTACCTGGCTTAGTGACAAGAGCACGGTCTTGGGAATCAGAGGACATGGGTTCTAATCCCGGCTTTGCCACTTGTCTTCTGTGCGACCTTGGGTTAGCCATTTAACTTCTCTGTGCTTCAGCTACCTCATCTGTAAAACGGTGATTAAAAATGTGAACCCCACGTGGGACAACCTGATTACTCTGTATCTACCCCAGAGGTTAGAACAATGCTTGGCACATAGCGCTTAACAAACGCCATGATTATTGTTATTATTCCGGCGCTTAGAACAGTGCCCAGCGCTTAGAACAGTGCTCTGCACATAGTAAGCGCTTAACACATACCAACATTACTACTAAGAGCTGGGAGAGTACAATATAACAGTAGAACAGACACGTTCCCTGCCCACAGTGACCTTACAGTCTAAAGGGGGAGACAGACATTAATGTAAATAAATACAATTTCAGATACGTATGTACACGAGTGCTGTGGGGCTGGGGAGGGGGGGATGAATGGAGGGAGCAAGTCAAGGGGGCGCAGGAGGGAGTGGGAGAAGAGGAGATGAAGGCTTAGGGAAGACCTCTTGGAGGAGGTGTGCCTCCTATAAGGCTTTGAAAGTGGGGAGAGACACTGTCTGATGGATATGAAGAGGGAGAACGTTCCAGGGCAGAGGCAGAACGTGAGCAGCAAGATAGACGAGATCGAGGCGCAGAGAGAAGGTCGGCATTAGAGGAGCAAAGTGTGCGGGCTGGGTTGGAGTAGCAGAGTAGCGAGGTGAGGTAGGCGTGGGGAAGGGGGTCGGGCACCTCAGAGTGGCCGGAAGTTCTTGGACGGCTGCCTCTAGGACTCGGAAGGTATCCACGGTCCATTGAGTTGAAACTGTTTCTCAGAGGGCTTGGAATGTATCCTAACGCCCGCATCCGGGTCCCTAGTTGCATCTCCCAGTGTGGCCAAGTAGAAGAAAGGGAGCAGGTCTGGGTATTCTGTGAAGTCTGTGACATCTGACTGGCCTTGGGGATGGAGCAGGCAGGGCAGCCCAGCCCTCACAGACCACCACGAAGCAGTCTCAGAAGCGTAATGGATTTCTCAGGGCAACCACACTGGGCAAGCAATCTACTACTTGTTGTCTTATGCCGTTGAGTCGTCTCTGGCCCACGGAAATGCCACGGACACATCTCTCCCGGAACGTCCCCACCTCCGTCTGCAGTGGTTCCGGTAGTGGATCCGTAGAGTTTCCTTGGTAAAAATACGGACGGGGTTTACCATCGCCTCCTTCCGCGCGGTCGACTCGAGTCTCCGCCCCCGACTCTCTCCCGGGCCGCTGCTGCCCAGCGCGGGTGAGTTTTGACTTGTTGCAGATGGCCTTCCACTCGCTAGCCACTGCCCAAGCTGGGAACGGAACGGATACGTCTCCGCTTGACTCTCCCTCCCCTAGTCGAGACTGGTAAAGTGCTGGAAACTCTCCAGGTACAACCCCGAGCGGGGAACTCTCCTACTGCAGACGCTAATAATCATAGTGGTTTTTGTTAAGCGCTTGCTATGTGCCACACACTACACTAAGCGCTGGGTTAGACACAAGATAATCGGGTCCCACAGGGGGCTCCCAAGTAGAGTGGAGAACAGAGATGGAATCCCCACTGTGAGGCACAGAGAAGAGAAGTGAATTGCCCAAGGTCACACGGCAGGTAGAGCAGGGATTAGATCCGAGGTCCTTCGCCTCCCGGGCCCGTGCTCCGTCCACTAGGCCGTGCTGCTTCTTAGTTGGTAGAACTGGTAGAGATATTCCCCGCCCCAAGTGATTGCATTTAATAATAATAATTATGGCATTTGTTGAGCGCTTACTACGTGTCAAGCGCTATAGATACAAGGCGATCAGGTTGTCCCACGTGGGGCTCAGAATCTTAATCCCCATTTTAGAGATGAGATAACTGAGGCACAGAGGAGTAAAGTGACTTGCCCAAGGCCCCACAGCAGACACGCGGCGGAGCCGAGATTAGGACCCATGACCTCTGACTTCCAAGCCGGTGCTCTTTCATTCATTCATTCACTCGATAGTATTTATTGAGCGCTTACTGTGTGCAGAGCACTGTACTAAGCGCTTGGAATGTACAATTCGGCAACAGATAGAGACGATCCCTGCCCACTGACACGCTGCTTCTATTTTCTTAAGTACCTACTATGTGAGAGGCAAGCAAATTGGGTTGGACGCGGTCCCTGCCCCACAGGGGGCTCACAGTCTTAATCCCCATTTTACCGATGAAGTAGCTGAGACCCAGAGAAGCAAAAGGACTCGTCCAAGCTCACACAGCAGACGAGTGGAGGAACGGGGATTAGAACCCGTGAGCCTTCTGACTCCCTTCTAAGTGCACATAAATGATGTGGGGCTCTGGGCTATTATTATGATTATGAATATTATTATTGGATCCCAACAGTCACGGGTGGAGCGGAGTCCCGGAAAAGTGATTACATTGAAAAGTGGTCTTCGAAACACCCAGAGATCTCCAATCAACAGGCTCCAGGCCCATGGAAACATCTGCACGGGAAAATTACGACCGGCCCGATGAAACCAGAAAACCCAACGGCAGGCTCCGGGATCTGCAATGAATGGACATTTCTCTGTGATGCCGTCAGCCAGGCAGCTGCCGAGGCACCGGACATAATAACAATAATAATAATAGTAATAATAACGTTGGTATTCGTTAAGTGCTTACTACATGCAGAGCACTGTTCTAAGCGCTGGGGGAGATACAGGGTCATCAGGTTGTCCCACCCGAGGTTCACAGTTAATCCCCATTTTCCAGATGAAGTCACCGAGGCCCAGAGAAGTGCAGGGACTTGGCCACAGTCACACAGCCGCCAAGTGGCAGAGCAGAGATTCGAACTCATGACCTCTGACTCCCAAGCCCGGATTCTTTCCATTGAGCCACGCTGCTTCTCTTACATTCTTCTCTTACCTACATGGAAAATATAGGTAAATTAATCAATATCATATATGTATAACTTCAAGGTATTCAGATTTTTTTTTCCTTTTAATTTATTTTCAATTGAAAGTCCACTTTTTCAAACGGAATTTAGCATCCTTCTGTCTTGTATTTTCCTTACGGGTAGGGAATGTTTCCGCCAACTCTGTTATACTGTAACTCTTCCAAGCGCTTAGTGAAGTTCCCCGTACACAGCAAGCGCTCCATAGATACCACTGATTGCCCTTAAAACGAGTGTCGGCATTCATGAAACCTATAATAAACCACTGCCAAAGCACTTCAGAGAGAAACCCATTTCATTCTAAAAAAAAAAAATTAAAAAATGGAGCTTCGTCTCCCGGTCTTCTTGGGCTCATTTTGAGTTTCTTTTGCCCATTGAAAGTCAGATCACCTTCTCCCTCCACTCCTTCCCCCGCCCACCTCCCCAGAGTTTGCTTTGTTTGATCACTGCATTTTCTTCTACTCTTATCTAGAATCCATTCTTGTGCTGAACCGAGCTTCACACAAGCTTTCCACATTTATTTCTCCTTTCATGCCATCGGTCAATTTCCACTTGTAGTGGCTTCTCGGAGAGAGAAAATCTCTTTGCTCATCTGCATGGGAATAGCCAATGTGGCCTACCGATTTGCAGTTATTCCAAAGCAGTGTTTGCCCCTGAGCTCCGGAAAACAACTCCGCAACTGAAAGCCTGATGCCGTTTGGGGTTTTTTTTCCCAGCCCACAAGCGCGGGACATTACTCTGTTCACGTTCAGCCTTTTGACATTTATTTATTCTTATGAAGAAATATCATCACCCAAAGACAAATTAAACATCACCTCACTAACTGCTCAGAAAAGATGGGAATCTGAGAAAATATTCCAAGCTAAGTAGATCGATACTGAGTTGTATATATACGGTTTTGCTGCTTCTGACCTTTTCAAGGTGGTTGTGAGATTACTTCGCGGAGGCTGTATTTTACGTACTTTAGTACTTCTGCGCTTATCTTTATAGTCTTAAAATTCTACTCTCCCAAACACTTAGTACAGTCCTCGGGCACACAGAAAGTGCTAAGAAAAACAACATCGATTGATTGCTTGGTCGTTTCTCCCACCTCAAGTTTATTTTAGTGTCGATCTCTCCTGCCAGACAGTAAAGTCTTTGAGTTTAGGGACTGTGTCTATCAGTGCTCTTGTACTCTCCCAAGCATTTAGCACAGTGCTCTGCTCAGAGTAAGTCCTCGATAAATCTACCGACTGAGAGAAAACACGCTGTATAAAATTGGTGTCACTGTTACAGGATTGTTACTGTTATTATTGTGATTATGATTATTGTAATGCAGAGGACTCTACTGACATTTTCTTATTCTAATCTTCTGGTCTAAAACGTAGATTATTTGTTTTTATGCTCTCCGTTGGGGTGAATGTAAGAAATACCAGCCACTGCATCAGCTCTTAATTTGGATCTGTATCCTTTAAGCACTTGATATTCACCTCAGCCCTACCGACTTAGGTAAACATCATTATATTTTATTGTTTCCCCTATCTGTAAGGTATTTTAACATCTGTCTCCCCTGTAGATTGTAAACTCCATGTGGGCAGGGTTCATATTTACCGACTCTTGTTGCATCATGCCCTCCCAAACGCTGATTATAGTGCTCTGCATTCAGTAAGTACTGCACGACATACCATCGATTGATGGATTGATTGATTGATTGCTGCCTGGATAGAAAGATGATGCTTTTCCTGAGATTCCTGCCCTAGGGAAACAAGGTCTCTTCCTCTGTGAACACGTGTAGAGACGGTGACGTGTGCTGTCTTGCCCTTGTGTCCTACTAGAAGGAGTCCAGAATACCAAAGAATCTGCCTAAAGCTGCCGCTGGATCCCCTGATTGAGAGAGACCCTCCCCCAAGCTTTAGTTAGGCTGGGGGAGGAGGGGATGAAGGAGGAGGGAGAGGAGGGGATGGAGGAGGGAGTGAGGAGGAGGGGATGGAAGGGGGTAGAGGAGGGGTGGAGGAGGGGATGGAGGAAGAAGAGAAGGAGGAGGAGATGAAAGGGGATGGAGGAGGGAGTGGATGAGGGGATGGAGGAGGAAGAGAAGGAGGAGGGGATGAAGGGGCTGGAGGAGGGAATGGAGGAGGGGACGGAGGGGGAGGAGTGACTGGGCTGCATGAGAGATGCTCTGTTGTTTGTTCCGTGAGTAGCGGAAAGTTGTCCCGAGCCCCTAACCTCTCGTGCTTGGTCACTCCATAGCCAGCAGGCTTGCGCTATGAGGCACTTGGCTGTCGGATGCAGTCCGTGGTGGCAAACCCCCAAATCTCTGGAAGACTCTGACAACAGACATGAGAGAACCAGCACAGCCTAGTGGAAAGAACACAGGTTGGAGAGTCAAGGGACCTGGGCTCTGATCCCGACTCCGCCATTTGCCTGCTGTGTGGCTTTGGGCAGGTCACTTCGTTTCTCTGGGCCTTATTTTCTTCATCTGTTCAGTGAGGATCGAATATCTGTTCTCCCCTCTTCGTTAGACTTGTGAACCCCACGTGGGACAAAGACGGTGTCCGATCTGATTTTGGAGCATTAGCATTTAGTGCAGTGCTTGGCACATAGCAAAGACCACCGCTATTACAGTTATTATCCACTTGTCTCTTTGCTAAGGGTCACACTTTGGTTGACTGTTATAAGGCTGGAAGTGTCACTTTTTACCAGAACATGTGAAACTTAAAATGGACTCAAAATGAAAACTGAAAAAAAAAGGGAAGAAAAATACGAGAAAACTAGGAGCTTCTCCTTCATCTCCAATCTTTGAGCCAATTCTCACTTTCTTCACAGGGTGAGAAAACTTACCCTACTCTTTTTTTTTTTTAAATGGTATTTGTTATATGCTTACCCTGTGCCAGGCACTGTACTAAACGCTGGGGAAAATACAAGTTAATTAGGTTGGACACAGTCCCTGTCCCACTTGGGGCTCACAATCAATCCTCCTTTTACAGCTGAGGTAACTGAGGCACGGAGAAGTTAAGTGACTTGCCCGAGATCACACAGCAGACAGTGGCAGAGCTGGGATGAGAACCCAGGTCCTTCTGACTGCCAAGCCCATGCTCTATCCACTAGGACATGGATTCGGTGCTATCTTTGAATTTTCTCTTTTTGGGGTGAAGATTTGCAAGTAGGCAGAAGTGCTGCTCATTAAATGTGTCTAGGACTGGTGCTCGATCCCGGAAACTTCCAGAAACCTGGTCAAAGATAGCAGGGACAAACACTACTCTGATGAAAACGTAGTCTCGGAACCTTCTGATATCCAACCGGAGCCTTACTCTTGAAACCATTAACTGAAAGACACCCTCTCTGCTACTCACCCACTCCAGTTTTCTCAAATATATCAACTTGGGAAGCAAAACTCTGCCTCTGCTTACTTAACTCACACAAGACGCAGGTAGAAGAAGAATCAGCGTTTCCCAGGGCTCCTGGAACTCATGACCGTGTGAGCCATAGAATTGTTCTTGTCTGTCCGTCTCCCCCGATTAGACTGTAAGCCCGTCAAACGGCAGGGACTGTCTCTATCTGTTGCCGACTTGTTCATCCCAAGCGCTTAGTACAGTGCTCTGCACATAGTAAGCGCTCAATAAATACTATTGAATGTGTCAGACCTCTAAGAGTTCAAGCATTGAGTTCACCCTCTAACTTACAATTAACTTTCTTTTAATTTCAAAATCAAAGACAGTTTTGAGGTTTGGGGTTAGTTTGAGGGAAGGTTGGGACATCACTGTGCCCATGGATTTTCCTTTGGGAAATCTTGTGCACAGAGCTATCAACTTTGGAAAGGGATATTAATCAGTCAGTCGAGCACCTTACCGCACCTACCTAATGGAGCACTTATTGAGCACCTACCGTGTTGAGGACACTAACCTTACTAAGCACTTCTCCGGCTCCCTTCTCCTTCGCTCTTGTACTTGAAATAGCACCGTTTATCTACCCCGCCCTCAAGCCCCACGGCACTTATGTACCTCTCTGTAATTTATTTATTTACATTAATGCCTGTCTTTCCCTCTAGACAGTAAGCCCCTTGTGAGAAAAGACTGTGTCTACCAACTCTGTTACATTGTACTCTCCCAAGTGCTTAGTACAGTGCTCTGCACATACTAACTGCTCAATAAATTGCTCAATAAATATGATTGATTGTTGACTAATTGATTCAGAGAGTACAGTTGGACTAGTAGACACCATCCCTGCCCTCAGACAGCTTATAATCTTATCTGTAATTGCACTGGAATGATTTTCAGTCAATTAATTACTGGTATGTATTGCTCACTTACCCTGTGCACGGCACTCTACTAAATGCTTGGGAAAGTACAAGATTTTGTAGAAATGATCCCGGCCCATAAGGAGCTTACAGTCTATGGGGGGAGAAAGACACTAAAATAAATTATAGATAGAGGAATTTTTGACCTCCTCTGAAAAGGAAAGAAACCCATGTGTTCTAGCTAATTTTTCAAGCTTTACCAAATTATCCTCAGAGTTTTCCGAGCCCTTATCTGACACATGGATCTGGTGGAGTTGCTTAAAGCTAGGAAAAAATGCCTTCGGTTCTTCCTGATGGAAAGGCCCAGTCCAGGAGGCCCCCCCATGATCAGTCTTTCGAAGGTGGCCACGCCAAATGGAAGCGAAGCAGGATTTAAATGAGTCCTGAAACGCTTTTATTAAAATGCATCTTCAATCTATGGCAACCAAATTTGGGATAGATGGGCCCTTGAGGCTTGACTGGACTGAGTTGAGAACTGGGAAGCTACTTAGCCCTCCTAAAGCTTATCCTGGGGCCAAGAAATCAACTCTAGGCCAGGGATAGGGAAGTCAAGTCTCTCGAGTCATATGGCTCAACTTAGAGTCGAATGGGTGGAAATTTGCTCTTCCGCTCCTCCCAGGGTGAGTTCTCATCCCTTGTGTCAGCTGGAGGGGGTCAGGAGGTGGGGGAACAGGGGAAGACCGTATGTGCTGGAGGCTCAGGGGGTGAGGGCAGAAGCGGGGGTGCTGGGACAGGGGTGGGAATGGGACATAACCCCAGGAAGCCCTCCCGCTGCCCCTGTAACCAAGGCACCTGGCAGGGGTTGTTGTCTCAGGCCAGGGAGAAGGGAGGGGCAGCGTCCCGCTCCGAGCTGGGGACAGAGTGGATCCACTAGGCCCTGAGATCTCACTGTGGCCCCTGTGGGGAGGGGCCCTTTTCCTCCAGTGGCAGGCCCCGGTGCTTAGGGTGGGGGGGAACAGGGGGAAGAGGATAGTGCCAGGGCAGCCCATCAGACCCCATCCTCCCTCCCCCACCTCAGTAATAATAATAATGATGGTATTTGTTAAGTGCTTACTATGTGCAAGCTTACTATGTTCTAAGCCCTGGGGTAGATACAAGGTAATCAGGTCGTCCCACGCGGGGCTCACAGTCTTAATCTCCATTTTACAGAAGAGGTAACTGAGGCACAGAGAAATTAAGTGACTGGCCCAAAATCACACAGCTGACAAGTGGCAGAGTCAGGATTAGAACCCATGACCTCTGACTTCCAAACCTGTCCTCTTTCCACTAATCCACACTGCTTTCCCATTCTCTTCTTTCCCTTCCTCTTCTCCTTGACACTTTACCCTTTCTACTTCTCCTTTCTCATTGCTCCTTCCCCTTTCTTTTCCCCTTCCCCTTTCTTTTTCCCTTCCCCTCCACCTTCTCCTGGCCCTCTCCTTCCCTCTTCTTTTTCCCTTTCTTTTACCTTGGCCTCCTTCACCTCTCCTATCACCCCCACTAGCCGCAACGGCGGCCGTTACTAGGAAAAACTGTTGCTATGAAGCAGCTGCATGGCATCACGTTGTGCTGTTTGACTTAATGGCATCACGTGGGGGAGCCCATAAATCGGACGATTGGTTCTTTGTGCCCCGACTGCTCAAAGGTTATCGGTCACCCATTCCTCTCGGCATCAGGAAGAAATTCCTGACCGTCGGCTTAAGGCACTCAATCGGCTCTCTCCCGCCGCGTATCCTCTCCCACTACAGTCCGACTTGCCCTCTTCATTCCCCTACCACCAGTCTACCCAACTGTGTCTTGCCCTCGTCTTTCTCACCGTATAGTATCGATCATTTATTTATATGAATGCTGTCTTCCGCGCGGACTGTCAGCTCATTCTGGACGGGGAACATTTTACCAACTCAGGTATACTGTACTCCCCGCAGTGCATAGTACAGGGCTCTGCACATAGTTAAGAGCTCAGTGAATACCACTGGTTGATCGATAGGTTGGTTGATCCCTTTTTCCCTTTTTCCCTCCTCCTTGAATCTCCTCCTTCTTGCCATTCAGCAGAGCACTGCTCTCCCCATCTCCAAAGCTCTCCTAAAATCCCATCTCCTCCAGGAAGCCTTTTTTGACTGATCCCTCATCTCCTCACCCTATTTTCTCTCCCTTCTGCATTACCTAAGCACTTGAGTCCATACTCCCTAAATGAGTATTTAGGCACTCGCCTCTTCACCCACCCCACAACGCTTACGTACAGATCTTTATACCAGTGTCTTCAGCTACTCGTAATATATTTTAATATTTCTCTCTCCCGCTAGATTTTAGCTTCTTGAGGATGGGCATCGTATCCATTCATTATGGTGCTCTCCCAATCACTCTGCACCCGGGAGGTGCTCAGTGAATACCGTTGATTTATCGGTTGATTGTCCACATAGATGGAATCATTGAAACTGTGGTGTTACTGAAAGCTTCTCGATTAAACCCGGAAAGTGTAACTTTATCAGCAAATCAATTTACAAAACCCTTTTTCAGGACAGGGAGGGTGTTGTGTCGCACCAGTGCAGCTCCATAAAGAACGAGTCCATTCTTTTATGGCATCTGTTAAGTGCTTACTATGTGCAGACACTGTACTGAGCGCTGGGGTAGATATAAGTGCTTAACACATACCATCATTATTATGGTATTATTATTATCATTATTATAATCATCATCAATATTACTAATATAATCTGGTTGGACACAGTCCGTATCCCTCACGGGGCTCACCGTCTTAATTCCCATTTTCAGATGAGGTAACTGAGGCTCAGAGAAGTTAAGTGACTGGCCCAAGGTCACACGCAGCAGACAAGTGGCGGAGTTGGCATTAGAACTCAGGTCCTTCTGGCTCCCGCATCACTGATCTATCCTCCAGGCCATGCTGTCACTCTAACCTCATCTTTCAGTGACGGAGTGAAGGGCCCAACAGCTCAAGGAGACCAGGAATGTGGACCTATCTGGGCTTGTAGTGAATCTTTGGATTCTCTCCTGCAGACACACTCATCAATAAAGTCAGGAAGCCCGGTCTAGACAGCGCAGCTATTAGCTGGCTCTGTAATTAGCGGGGAGACCGTGCCCAGAGAGTAGTTGTCAGCAGCTGCGATAAGTGCCGTTCCAGACCGGGATGGGGGTGGGGTATCTCTGTTAATTATCGTCTTCGCTGGGATTTGAAGATGGAATCCAGCGCAGGCTCCTGAATGGGGAGGGGCGGGGGAGGGGGCTTCTGCTGGGAACGTGGCCTTGAGTCATTTTGGTATTTGCCCCACCCTTAACCCCACAGCACATTATGTACATATCCATACATTATATATTATCAATTACTTATTTATATCGATGTCCATCTCCCCCACTAGATTGTAAGCTCGCTTTGGTCAGAGAACGTCTGCCAGCTCTGTTGTATTGTACCCTTCCAAACACTTTTATATTAGTGCTCTGCACGCAGGAAGCACTCAGTCAATATCATTAATTGACTGACTGGCTGAAGAGAAGACTAGAATTCCAAGTGACTTGAGGCAAGCGGGAGACTGGTCAGAACGAGCCCTGCTCCGGCAGCGCTGCTCTGCTGCTCTGCAGGGTGGCTGGCCCTATCACCACCTGGCCAGGATCGCCAGATGAATTCCAGAAACGTTTCCAGAACCGTTCAGGGCTGCCCAGTCCCTCCTGCTCCCCCCCTCCTTGGCTGGACCCTGGAAAACCTTGGCAGTGGCCTTCACTAATGGACCATTTTCTCCATCTCCACTGAGCAGGAAACTAGAGGAAACGGCTGAAATGGCTACAGATTTTTTTTTAAATGGTATTTGTTGAGTGCTCGCTATGTGTCAGGTACTGTACTAAACGTTGGAGTAGATACTAGCTAATCAGGTTCGACACAGTCCATGCCCCACAACAAGAATAATAATAATAATTATGGTATTTGTTAAACACTTACTATATGTCCAGGACTGGTCCAAGTGCTGGGATAGATACAAGGTAATCAGGTTTTAGCAATAATAAAAATGTTGCTATTTGTTAAGCGCTTACTATGTGCAGAGCACTGTTCTAAGCGCTGGGGTAGATACAGGGTAATCAGGTTGTCCCACGTGAGGCTCACAGTATTTATCCCCATTTTACAGATGAGGTGACTGAGGCCCAGAGAGGTGAAGTGACTTGCCCACAGTCACACAGCTGCCAAGTGGCAGATCCGGGATTCGAACCCATGACCTCTGACTCCCAAGCCCGGGCTCTTTCCACTGAGCCATTCTGCTTCCCTCATGGCGTTCACACTCTTAATCCCCATTTTACAGATGAGGTCACTGAGGCACAGAGAAGTTAAGTGGCTTGGCTAAGGTCAACCAGCAGACAAGTGGTTAATCCCCATTTTACAGATGAGGTATCTGAGGCATAGAGAAGTTAAGTGGCCTGCCCAAAGTCACACGGCTGGCAAGCGGCAGAGCCGGGATTAGAACCCATGACCTCTGCCAGATGACCACGGAGACATTGCTGAGGATGAGCCTGGCGTCTCCCAGGGAGCTGAAGGAATGAACCTCAGGCCTGAGTCTTTGGGAACGAGAACCCGTGAGAAGTAATTGGTTGTCATCGGAGTGGTTTGGGCAGTGACACTCCTGCTATGTCGTCCTGCCATCCGCATTCCCGCTGGAGATGGAAAACCACAAGCAGGTAGGAGGACACGGACCTGTGCAGAGCTGCTGTTGCCTACCAGGCTGCCGGTAGCAGGAGGAGCGAACGGGCCCCCCGAATGGCCAAGGAGTCTCTCCCTCCCGGGTCGCATTGCAGCCGAACGTGAGACGCGGCATGGCTTAATGGATGGAGCACAGGCCTGGGAGTCGGAAGGTCGTGGGTTCTACTCCTGGCCCTGTCGCATGTCCGCCGGGTGATCTTGGACGAGTCCTGGGCCTCAGTTCCCTCATCTGTAAAATGGAGATAAAGACCGTGAGCCCCATGTGGGACAGGGACTGTCTCCAACCTGCTTAACCTGTATCTACCCCAGCAGTTAAAACAGTGCTTGGCACATAGTAAGCGGCTAATAAGGACCATTATTCTTATTATCATTCTGTATGCTTTTGTAGTATAATGCGTGAGTCTGTATGCACAGAGACGAAAACTTACAGTGTTTGACACGTAGTAAGCTCTTACCAAATGTCGTAAGAAAGTGCCGTGGGTGGTTTGGAGTGCGTAAAGGCACAGGTACCCCCGATCAGACGGTAAACCCGTCAATGGGCAGGGATTGTCTCTAGCTGTTGCTGAATTGTACAGTGCTCTGCACATAGTAAGCGCTCAATAAATACTGTTGAATGAATGAATGAAATATGTCGAGGTGGAAATCGGGAGGAAAAAAACCGAGGTAAAGAAAAATTAATAAGGGAAGTGTTTTGGGATTAGATGGAATTTCAGAAGGACTTTGAAGATGAGGAGAGCTGAGGTATGGTGGATTTGAAGAGGGAGGGAGTGAGCGAGAGGTAAGGGAAGGGAGAGGGGAGAAGGAGGCACAGAGAGGTTAGCTTCAGGGGACTGAAAAGGGCAAGCTGTAGTGTAGCGGTTAAGTCACGGGGAGAGAGCTGAATGAGATCCTCAAAGGTAGTCTGTCAGACCTTTCTGATTGCCGTGGAGAAGAATGACTAATCCCTGAAGGTTTTTAAGGCGGGAGATGTGGGGAGAATGATGCTTTAGGCAAATGAGCGGGGTAGTGGAGTGAAGCAGCATGGCCCAGTGGATAGATCATGGGCCTGGGAACCAGAAGACCTGAGTTCTAAACCCGGTTCTGCCTCTTGCCAGCTGCGTGACCGCTTAACTTCTCTGGCCTCAGTTTTCTCAACTGCAAAGTTCATTCATTCATTCATTCATTCATTCATTCAATAGTATTTATTGAGCGCTTACTATGTGCAGAGCACTGTACTAAGCGCTTGGGATGAACAAGTCGGCAACAGATAGAGACAGTCCCTGCCGTTTGACGGGCTTACGGTCTAATCGGGGGAGACGGACAGTCAAGAACAATGGCACTAAACAGCGTCAAGGGGAAGAACATCTCGTAAAAACCGATGGCAACTAAATAGAATCGAGGCGATGTACAATTCATTAACAAAATAAATAGGGTAACGAAAATATATACAGTTGAGCGGACGAGTACAGTGCTGTGGGGATGGGAAGGGAGAGGTGGAGGAGCAGAGGGAAAAGGGGAAAATGAGGCTTTAGCTGCGGAGAGGTAAAGGGGGGATGGCAGAGGGAGTAGAGGGGGAAGAGGAGCTCAGTCTGGGAACGCCTCTTGGAGGAGGTGATTTTTAAATAGGGTTTTGAAGAGGGAAAGAGAATCAGTTTGGCGGAGGTGAGGAGGGAGGGCGTTCCAGGACCGTGGGAGGACGTGACCCGGGGGTCGACGGCGGGATGGGCGAGACCGAGGGACGGCGAGGAGGTGGGCGGCAGAGGAGCGGAGCGTGCGGGGTGGGCGGTAGAAAGAGAGAAGGGAGGAGAGGTAGGAAGGGGCAAGGTGATGGAGAGCCTCGAAGCCTAGAGTGAGGAGTTTTTGTTTGGAGCGGAGGCTGATAGGCAACCACTGGAGTTGTTTAAGAAGGGGAGTGACACGCCCAGATCGTTTCTGCGGGAAGATGAGCCGGGCAGCGGAGTGAAGAATAGACCGGAGCGGGGTGAGAGAGGAGGAAGGGAGGTCAAAGTGAGGATTCGATACTTGTTCTCCCTGCTACTTGAATGTGAGCCCCGTGTGGGACAGGGACTGTATCTGGCCTGATTGACTTATACCTACCCCAGTGCTTAGAGCAGTGCTTGACACATAGTCAGCACTCAACAAATATCATAAAGAAGTAGTCTCTGGTGGAGGGAGAAACTGAGTCAAAGGCACAAGTGACGCGGAAGGGGACGGGAGAGCCGAGAACCATAATGTCCAGTGGTGACTGGTCGCTCCAGATGGGAGGGAAGACACAAATAGACACAAATTGAGAAGCAGCGTGTCTCAGTGGAAAGAACCTGGGCTTGGGAGTCAGAGGTCATGGGTTGGAATTACGGCTCTGCCACTTGGCAGCTGTGTTTCTGTGGGCAAGTCGCTTAACTTCTCTGTGCCTCAGTTACCTCATCTGTAAAAATGGGGATTAACTGTGAGCCTCACGTGGGACAACCTGATTACCCTGTATCTACCCCAGAGCTTAGAAGAGTGCTCTGCACATAGTAAGCGCTTAACAAATGCCAACATTAGACACCACTACCAGCTCTCTTCCTGAGGCGAGGTGCCCGGGAGGGAAATGCCCAGCCTGGTCACTGACATGGAGGAAGAGGGGGAGATGGAGGCCCAAAGTCAGGTCTGGTAGTGGCCCCAAATCTCTGGACCAGTGAGTCACAGACCCTGCCAGCTCTCAAATCTATAATTCTGTTTCTCTAGCAGTGGTCCTTGGGAATGTCTGAAATGTCCCACCCACAGAAGGGAATTTTGTAGGGAAAAGTTGTAAGAATAAATCCTCCGGAAATTCTTGGAGGCTCTCACCCAGTTATAATTTGTTTCTCATATAGCAAATAAGATGTCATCTCTTTCATTGTAGGAGCCAGTGAAAATCCATTCATATTCTACTTGAAAGGTTTCAGTCGTGAGGAGGCCCTGGTCGAGGCCACAGATCTAAAGGGAGATCAAATCCGAGAGCCGTAGAGAGGGAGGGAGGCAGGGAGCTGGGGAGAGCCGGACCTCACCGGTGCTAAATTAGGGGCTTTGAAGGGTCCACCGCTGTGTGAAGAAGAAAAATGGAATCACATAGGCCGCTGCCTTGGGCGTGTAAAGGGCCCAGTGATTCCATCTGTTCCGGGATCTTCGAAAGTTCATCCGTGCCCCCTCCTACCTCACCTCACTACTGTCCTTCCGACTCCCAGGCCCAGGTTTCCACCACACCGCGCTGTGGGCTTCGGGTTGGGCAGGGACAGCGTCTGACCCGATAGGCTTGTATCTACTCCAGCACTTAGTAGGGTGTTTGGCACATAGTAGATGCTTAACAGGTACAGCGATAATAATAACAGTAAGAGCAATTTCCATTCTTCTTCTTATTACTAATAAACAAAGCTGTCTGAAGCTTACAGAACACCAAGAGTTCTGTTAATGATTGCAGCTGCGGTGTTTATTAAGTGCTTATAAGCACTGGGGTCCATTCAAGATCAGCAGTTTGGACACAGTCCCTTTCCCGCATGGGGCTCCCCGTCTAAGGGGAAGTGAGAACAGGCATCGAATTCCCATTTTACAGATGAGAAAATGGAGGCATGGAGCAGCTGGACTGTGAACCCCATGTGGGACGGGGACTGTGTCTGACTGAATTGTCTTGTACAATAATAATAATAATAGTAATAACGATGGTATCTGTTATGCGCTTACTATGCGCAAAGCATTGTTCTAAGCACTGGGGAGGATACAGGAGATCAGGTTGTCCCACGTGGGGCTCACAGCCTTAATCCCCATTTTACAGATGGAGTAACTGAGGCACAGAGAAGTCAAGTGGTATTTGTTAAATGCTTACTATGTGCAAAGCACTGTTCTAAGCGCTGGGGGATACAAGGAGATCAGATTGTCCCATGTGGGGCTCACAGTTTTAATCCCCATTTGACAGATGAGGTAACTGAGGCACAGAGAAGTTAAGTGACTTGCCCACGTCACACAGCTGACTAGCGGCGGAGCCGGGGTTAGAACCCGTGCCCTCTGACTCCCAAGCCTGGGCTCTTTCCACTGAGCCACGCTGCTTGTATCTACCCAGCCTGGCACATAGTAAGTGCTTAACAAATGCCACTATCAAGTGGCTTGCCCTAGGTCACCCAGCATGCAGTTGGTGGACCTGGGATTAGAACCCAGGTCCCTTAACTCCCAGGACACGCTGCTTCTCTTCCCGTTGCACCAGGATGACGGACTGAGCCTTCTGCTTCTACCTACGTCCTTCCTCCAGGGAAGCTCAAAATGGTGGCCCCCAGAGACCCCAGCTGCGATACCAGAGCCCCAAGCCCCGTTCTCCTGCTTTTCAGTCCTCTGAACCCGCAGGCACAGGACGGCTGCCCCTAGCTCTGCTCGCTATGGTGTTTTCCATCTCTAACCAAACACTTTAGGTGACTCTCCAACCCGCAGACACCCAGCTGCAGCATGGAGGATCAGTTGAGTTAGTTGGTGAGAGAGTTGGAAGGGAGAATGAATAGGATGTTGGGTTAACCCAGATGAACCTGGGTTCTGATCCTGGCTCCACCACATAATAATAATTATGGTATTTGTAAAGCGTTTACTATGTGCAGAGCACCATTCTAAGCGCTGGGGTAGACACAGGGTAATCAGACTGTCCCACGTGGGGTTCACGTTTTGTTTTTTTAATCCCCATTTTCACAGATGAGGTAACACCACATGACAGCTGTGTGACCTTGGGCAAGTCACTTGACTTCTCTGGGCCTCAGTGACCTCATCTGTAAAATGGGGATTAAGATTGTGAGTCCTGTATGGGACAGGGACTGTGTTCAACCTGATTAGGTTATATCTATCCCAGTTCTTGACACGTAGTAAGCGCTTAACGAATGCCATCATTATTAATGTCTGTCTCCCCTTCTAGACTGTAAGCTCACTGTGGGCAGGGAATGTGTCTGTTATACTGATATATTGCAGAGAAGCAGCGTGGCTCAGTGGAAAGAGCACGGGCTTGGGAGTCAGAGGTCGTGGGTTCAAAACCCGGTTCAGCCGCTTGTCAGCTCTTTGACGTGGGGCGAGTCACTTAACTTCTCTGTGCCTCAGTTACCTCATTCCTAAAATGGGGATTAAGACTATGAGCCCCACGTGGGACAACCTGATCCCCTTGTATCCTCCCCAGAGCTTAGAACAGTTCTTTGCATGTAGCGACAAATGCCATAATAATAATTATTATTATTGAATCCTCCCAAGAGCTTAGTACAGTGCTCTGCACACAGTAAACCCTCAACAAATATGATTGATTGACTGATTAATAGCACCCTTTACAATGAATAATAATAATACTAATCAGAAACTATGGCATTTAAGTGCTTACTAAGCACTGAGCAATGAACTAAGGTAGGACTCAAGTTAATCAGGCTACTCCATGGCCCTGTGAGGGGAAAAAAATCCCCCAAGATGAGGGTCGAAACGAATAAATTGGTCATCACCTTTCATATCTCTACAGCCTTGGCTTGCAGAACATTATGCCAATCCCTTAATTGGGCCCCATGAGATCCTGGAATAAAGGAGAGTGTCGTGGACTAGCAGAGCAGACCCTGACCTTGCCGACCCGGTCCGGGGGCTCGTGGTCCTGTTCCCCTAGAACATGGACCGGGTCGGCCGAGAACTGAGGCTGGCAGGGTTGGGCTGGATTTGAGGGGTCCCAGCCAGCCCCCGTCCAGTGACCGGGAGCCATAGAGGAGGGGGGCATCGTAGCTGGGAGGTACGGAGAGCTATTGAGCAGGATGGGCCGTTGCCGTGGCTCAGGGCTTCCCTGGATTTATGGGAGTGTCAGATTCAGCCGCACGCTGGGGGCCACTGGGCACATGCCTTAGGCCGCTGGGTGTGGAAACCGGGGCCACTTCTGATTCAGCTTTGGCCCACTTCCAACCCAGCCCGAGCTGGGCTAAGCCCTGCTTGCCCCTGCCACCAATTATTTCCGAGAAGGAATTCAGTCTGCAGAAAAGATGCGGTTGACCCTCCTGGATTAGACTGCCGACTCCCAGAAGGGCTGTGTCTCTTCTCGTGAAGGGCACACTCTTGTGCTCGCTTATTGAGTTCCAAGTCTTTCACGCAGGAGAGAGTCAAGAAACTCTAGACTGTAAGCTTGTTGTGTCTGCCGATTCAGATGTATTGTCCTCTCCCAAGAGCTGGAGTATAATGCTCTGCGTATAGTAAATGCTCAATACATGTGATTGATTGATCGAAGCGAGTCGATGATGATGTTGAAGAAGCTGCGGTGTGGGGCAGGGAATGTGAATGATTCCCTTTTGTTCCACCATGACAGCTCAACTGTGGTCGCCTTGTGTGTCTCCTACTCTTCCCCTGAAATTCCCTCCCTCTTAAAATCCACCAGACCTCAGCCCTTCCTATCCTCAAAGCCCACCAACATTCTATTATAATTATTACATTTGTCCTTACGATGTGTCAAGCACTATTCTAAATTGGGTTGATACAAGTTAATCAGACTGGCTATATAGTCCCTGTTCACATCCAAGTAGGAGGGAAAAACAGACATTAGAATCCCCATTTTACAGATGAGGAAACTGCGGCAAAGAGAAGTGAAATGACTTGCCCAGGTTCACAAAGCAGGTATGTGGCAGAGCCGGGGTTAGAGCCCAGGTCCTCTAACTCTCAGAACCGGGCTCTTTCCACTAGGACCACATCGCTCCCCATTTCAATTCTTGTGTGGTATTAATAGGCATAGAATTGATTTTTTAAGGATTCACTTTGGGCGAAGCCCTGCTCTAAGTACTGAGGAAGAATTCACAGAAGCGGTTAGAATTAGACAATTAATTTTTATTCTCCTTCGGTATGACATCCCCAAAGCCTCCGCTAGCATTTATGTATATATTGATCATCATCATCAATGGTTCGTACTGAGCGCTTAACTGTGTGCTAAGCCTTTGAGTGAGCACAATATAGCAGAGTTGGTATATACGTTCCCTGCACGCAGTGAGTTTACAGTCTGGAGGGGGCGGACACAGACATTAAAATTCCTAAATAATTTATAATAGATAATGCATATCTAATTATTTCTTCACTTATTTCTTCTATTTATTCATACACTCGCTATGACCACCTTTATTTCTATGTTTCCTCCAGCTGTTGCAGCGTGTATTCAGTTTTGCACATCCCGAGTGCAGGCTCGATATACAAGTTCTTCTGTTTTTATCGTATTCTTCCAAGCACCTACCACAGTGTTCTGTGCACAGTGGACACCCTGAACAGTACTCTGCACTCAGCAGCCAGTAGAGTCTCTGTACCAACTAGAATCACGGTACACTATTCTGCAGTCAGATTCAAAATAAAGTGCTCATCACACACCAGGCAGTCAATGTAATAAATCAGTTAATCTATCAACGATATTTGTTGAGTGCTTTCTGTGTACCAAGTGCTGTATTTAGCACTTGGAAGAGTATGATACAATAGAGTTGGTAGAGCGGCAGACGGGCATAAAATACTTAAAAATAATAATAAATAAAATAGAGGAAGTGGCATTGTGTAACGCAGTACTGTGGGGTTGTGGGGGTGGAGTGACTATCAAGTGCTTAAAGGGTACAGATCCAAGTACTTAAGGTGACACAGAAGGGAGGGGGAATAGGAGAAATTAGGACTTTATCCAGGAAGATCTCATGTAAGAGATCTGGTTTTAGAAGGTCTGTAATACATTATTATTATTATTATTTCATTCGTTAAGTGCTATGCGTTACGCACTGTTCTAAGTGCTGGAGTAGATGCAAATTCATCAGATCGGTCACAGTGCTTGTCCCACACTCACAGTCTAAAGAGGGAGGGAAGAGAGATCCTGAATCCTCATTTTCCAGATGAAGAAGCTGATCCAAAGAGAAGTTCAGTGATTTGCCCAAGGTCGCACAGCAGGCAACTGTCAGAGCCGGAATTAGAACTCAGGTCCTCTGACTCCCAGGCCCGGGCTCTTTCCCCTAGGCCACACTACATGGAGGGAATGGGGGGGTGAAGAATCAGCGGTGAGATAGAAGAGATTGAAGCACAGTTAGTGGGTTGACATTGGAGGAGCAAAGTGTGCGGGGCTGGGTTGTGGTAGGAAATCAGTGAGGTAGAGAGTAGGGGGGAGAGAGCTGAGGGAGTGCTAAAAAGCTGATGGGACGGGGTTCTGTTTGATGCTGAGGTGGATGGGAAACCACTGGAGGTTCGTGGGGAGTGGAAGATGAAATGTTTATTTCGAAAAAATCATCTGGCAGCAGAGGAAAGTAAAGATTGGAGTGGGGAGAGACAGAAGGCAGGGGTGTCAGCGAGGAGGCTGACATACAGCAGTGAAGGGGAGCTGGGATAAGGACACAGTCCGAGTGTGTGGAGCACTGTCCTGGAGCCCTTGGGAGTGAAAATCAAGACATTTGCACCTGAACCTTTGGACGAAATGCTTCAGGTAATTTGGGAATTCCAGCCCCTGTCCTGACGTCAGGTTTGATGCACTGAGCCAGCCAACGAGGATAGGCTGGGACCATTTTTCTCTTCTATCTTAAGCAGGGGATCAGATTCTTGGGTTTTAATAATAGTAATAATACCAACGTTGGTATTTGTTAAGTGCTTACCATGTGCAGAGCACTGTTCTAAGAGCTGGGGGAGATACGGGGTAATCAGGTTGTCCCACGTGAGGCTCACAGTCTTAGTCCCATTTTCCAGATGAGGTAACTGAGGCACAGAGAAGTGAAGTGACTTGCCCACAGTCACACAGCTGCCAAGTGGCAACGTCAGAATTCGAACCCATGACCTCCGACTCCCAAGCCCGGGCTCTTTAGAGAGCAAAGACCTGGCCAACAATAGCCTAACTCGGTTGAAGTTTGACTAAGGCAAATAAGAGTTGGTTGTGACCTTGGGTTTATTCATAAATCAGAGAGGTCAAGGCGGCTTGAGCTGAGGAGGGAAGGTTTAAGGTAAGATACGGATTTATTTCTGGGAGAATGAACTAGGCGGGAACTAGCCGGGGGCCCAGGAGTTAAGAATGAACAGTGTGCTGTCAGAGGGGCTTGTCTGTTGTTAATTGCCTTAATTGTGAATTATCTGGGAGGAGCCTGGGTGAAGACTATTTTATTAATCAGTCCCAGGGACCTGGGACTGAACGGGATCTATTCCTGGCAATGTGTAACAAAAATACTAATAATACTAATGGAACTTGTTAAGTGCTTACTATGTGTCAAACACTGTACTCAACTACGGCTAGAGCATGGGGCTGGGAGTCAGACGGTGCTGCGTTCAATTCACGGCTCTGCCACGTCTGCTGTGCGGCCTCGGGCAAGTTACTTAAGTTCTCTGGGCCTCAGTTACCTCATCTGTAAAACGGGGATTAAGAGCGTGAACCCCATGTGGCACCGGGACTGTGTCCAACCTGATGTGAACCCCATGTGGGACCGGGACTGTGTCCAACCTGATTAACTTGTATCTACCCCAGAGCTTAGAACGTAGTTTGGCACGTAGTTTAAGCGCTTAACAAGTACCATTATTATTATTACAAGGAAGCAGCAAGATATATCGAAGCAACGTGGTGTAGTGGATAGAGCACGGTCCTGGGAGTCGGAAGGTCATGGGTTCTAATCCTGGGTCTGCCCCTGGTCTGCTGTGTGACCTTAGGCAAGTCACTTGACTTCTCTATGTCTCAGTTATCTCATCTGCAAAATTGGGAGTGAGACTGTGAGCCCTATGTGGGACAGGGACCGTGTCCAACGCGATTTTCCTGTATCCGCCCCAGCGCCTGGCACGTAGTAAATGCTTAACAAATACCATAATGATTATACCCAGTTGTAGTCCCTCACGGGACTCAAATTCTAAGTGGGAGGGAGATCAGGTATTGAGCCCTCTACCCCCCCCATTTTACCATGAGGAAACTGAGGCCTAGAGACTAACCTAGGTCACATAACAGGTTAGTGGCAGAAGCAGGATTAGAACTCAGATCCTCTGACTCGCAGACCTGTGTCACTTAGCCCACACTGCTTCTCAGCTTGTCAAATCAAATAATCAATCAATGCTATTTATCGAGCGCTTATTATGTACAGAGCACAGTAGTACTAAGTCCTTGAGAGAGCACAATTCAACAAAATTAGCAGACAGGTTCCCTGCTCACAATGAGCTTACAGACTAGAGAATAATGAATAAACGATGAACAATGAATAATAAATCGGGGATACTCTTCGTAAGAGATCCCTAGATATGAAGGGGATCTTTGTTACAGATCCTGCCGCTTTATCGGCTCCGGGCTGCAAGGCCGACATCGGGAAATCAATTTCTTTGATTTACGTGAGGCGGGAACCAATATGAATACAGGATTTACGGGCCGGGAGCGTGTCTGCTAATTCTGTTGTACCGTCCTCTCCCGAGGACTTAGTATAGTGCTCTGCACACAGAAAGTGCTCAAAAAATACGTCCGATTGATTGACTGCTTCAATTCCAGGTTACAGGGCCTGGGCATCTGGTGCGGAGAGAGTTGGCAGACCTTACCTTCTTTTTCCTACCCTGTGCGTTACTGATCAAACGTGCTACTGCAGATGAGGGCGAAGACCATCTGTTTAAAGATGTTTTCGCCTGGCCCACGGAGCAGGTGGTGATATGGAGTCTAACCGCAGGGCGAGAGTGCAGGGGGCCAATGCTTTAATTGCTTTCCATTGTTTCCGGCCTGGGACATCCAAGGAGCGTTGTGTACGTGGGTTTAGAAGCAGCCAGAAAAGGCTGACTTTGCCCAGATGTATGAATTTGGGCCAGCCTTGCCTGGTTCAATCACTTGTGGCGTTTTCCAGAATGGAAAATTATTTTTCTCGGTGACTTCGCCGTCAAACGCGTTTGTCTGTCATCCCCAGCTACCCCTCTAACACCAAGCTCTCTTTCCTAACTGGGGCCTTCCGCGTCTGATCCTCCCCGGCTGCTGGTGGGAGAGCCAGGCTGTGCCGGTTAGTTGCGGCGGGACGGGAGATGTGTGCGATCGGGCGGGGAAGGGAGGGGGCGGCTTTAAGATAAAAGGCCTCCCAGGAGTCTAAGTGAGTATGCTCTCTTGGGTTCCTTTCCCTTTTTTCTTTTTCTTTTGCTGAACACATCCCAACCATGTCTGGTGGGGCCAGGTCTATTTCCTGAAATGTATTTTTTAATGGAAAATTCCTGTATGGGGAAACCTAAGTGTGAAAACAACCTTTATCAACCTCATGATCACCAACCATACCTAATCGGCGACTACTCCGTGCTGAGCACCGTGCTGGACACCTAGCAAGTGTCCTGAATACCTATTGAGTAAGGGCTCTGTACTGGACATTTACCATTTACAGAGTGCTGTACTGGACACCTGCTAAGAGGAGCGCACTGTACCAGACAGCTAACATATACAAAACACTGTACTGGACACCTACTGTGTGCAGAGTTCTTAGTAGGATCCTACTGAACTGGTCTCCTAATGTAGTAGGGGGGTCTGTTCTGAGCACCTATTGTAGAAGCAGCGAGGTTTAGTGGATAGAACATGGGCCTGGGAGTCATGGGTTCTAATCCTGACTCCTCCACCTGTCTGCTCTGTATCCCTGGGCAAGTCACTTCCCTTCTCTGTGCCTCATCTGTAAAATGGGAATCGAGACTGTGAGCCCCTCGTTGGCCAGGGACCGTGTCCAGCTCGATTTGCTTGTATCCACCCCAGCGCTTAGAACGGTGCCTAACACATAGTAAGTGCTTAACAAATACCGTAATTATTATAATTATTTTTGGGAATATTCAGAGTACTATATTGGCGGCTTCCTTTAGATAGTAAACTCGCTGCGGTCAGGGAATGTGTCCAACAGCTCTGATGTGTTGTACTCTCCCCAGCTCTCAGAACAGTGCTCTGCACACAGTAAGCACTCAATAAATGTGATTGATAGGTTAGTCTGTGCAGAGTGCTGTAAGGAGTGTCTATTGGGTCCAGAGCACTGTAGACATTTAGGAAATATACACCATCCATCCCAACAAATTTACATGCAGATTCCTTTTCCCTAAGGAGAAGGCAGGCCCATAGAAGGTGATTAATATTTAGAAGTTCAGCAAATCCTAAAATAGAGCAAAATGACAAGTCCAAGTGAAAAAAAATAACTAACAGTTAAATACAAAGATACTGAAGTGGCACCTGAGTGGTGAGATGATGTGAGTGGAATGATGGGGGAATTAATCAGGGAAAGCCTCCCGGAGGAGGTGGCTTTTGAGGAAGGCTTTGGACAGAAGGGAGAGGGCAGCGTGGCCTAGAGGAAAGGGCATGGGAATCAGGGGACCTGAGTTCTAATCCTGGTTCTGCCACCTGTTGCTGCATTACCTTGGACAAGTCATTTAACATCTCTGTGCCTCAGTCTCCTCATCTGTAAAATGGGAATTCAATACCTCTTCGTCTTCCTTAGACTGTGAGTCTCACATGGGACAGGGCCTGAGTCTGACCTGATAAATTTTTATCTGCACCAGTACTTAGGAGATTGCTTGGCACATGGAGAAGCAGCGTGGCTCGGTGGAAAGAGCCTGGGCTTGGGAGTCAGAGGTCATGGGTTCGAATCCAGGCTCCACCGCTTGTCAGCTGTGTGACTTTGGGCAAGTCACTTAACTTCTCTGTGCCTCAGTTACCTCATCTGAAAAATGAGGATTAGGACTGTGAGCCCCACGTGGGACAACCTAATCACCTCGTATCCCCCTCAGCACTTAGTACAGTGCTTGGCACATAGTAAGCGCTTAACAAATACCATCATTATTATTATTATTATAGTAAGAGCTTAACCAATACCATAATTAAGAGAAGAAGTGAAGCCAGGTGATGTTTATAACTCATTTGAGGGCGGTATCAAGGTCAAGGGAGAAGGGGTAAATCAGAAGGGTCAAAGCACATCAAGAGATGGTCTATGGAGGGGAGCCTTGGATAAGTTTGAGGGCAGAGGGAAGGAGCTGTAAGAGACGTCGCGATTTCCCCCGCTGCTCTCTCCGGAGGGCTCCTCATCTTCTCTATTCCCCAAGAATCCCTGGGAAAGGAGGAGGTGTTGGCTTCCTTCCTGTGCCCCGATGCCGCTTTGGCACCATTCCTCCCACCTCTGAAGCCCATATCGTCCCCCTCCGCCACCCCCTCCAGATTCTTGGCGCTGGCATCAACCGCCCCCTAGTTCCCACCTCCAACTTCTTTAACCATTTTGCTCCCTTTCTCACATTCCTTCTCTCTTTCTCGGTGCCCACATTGATCCCTGGGGACTTAATAGCCACAAGGATGTTCCTGACGACTCCGCTGCTGACCGCCTTCTATCTGCTTCTCGACTCCGCCGACCTCCTGCTCCACCCCACCTCGCCCACTCATCAACTCAGAAACACACTCGATATCATCTCTAACCTCTTCTCAGTCTCTACCTTCACCAACTCTGAAATCCCTCTATTCGACCACAACCCCATCACTTGCCTCCTCTCCCCTACACCTCCTCGTAGATCTGTACTATTACCGTACAGACACCTCCAATCTTTTGACCCCGTCCAATTTTCTCAATTCATCATGCCCCATTTAGCTTCCATACTCAAACTACTTTCCCTTGATGACCAAAATGCCACTCTCAACACCACCCTCTCTACTGAACTCAACTCACTTGCTCGCCCATCCCTTTTTTGATCTCGTACCACTCACCGACAGCCCTGGATCACCTGCACAGTCCTCCTCCTTTGCTCTTGTCTTCGAGTCTCAGAGCTCTGCTGGTGGAAGTGTAAATATCAGGCTAACTTCATCCACATCAAGTTTATCTTTGCATGCTTTAAAAACTCTTCTCTCTCCTTTGTCCAGCAAAATTACTTCTCCACTCTTATTGACATCCACTGCCAGTTGTTCTAAACATTTAACTCCCTTCTCAGGCCCCCCGCACCCCTGCCTCCCCCATCCCTTGCTCCCACTGACCTGGCCGCCTACTCTGTTAAGAAAACTGGCGCTATTAGGTGTGAGCTCCTGAAAAACTTTCTGGCCCCTCCTCAATCCCTCCTCCTTCCTACCCCTCTTCAACTCTCCCATCCTTCCCATCAGTATCTCTAGAAGATATCTACCCCTTCCACCTGCACATCCGATCTCATTCCTTCGCATCTTGTCAAAACTCTCTCCCCCCAACCCTTAGTCCCTCCCTATCAGCCATCGTCCCAGCTCTGCCACATGCCTGCTGTGTGACCTTGGGTAAGTCACATAACTTCTCTGTGCTTCAGTTACCTCATCCATAAAATGGAGATTAAGACTGTGTGCCCTATGTGGGACAGGGACTGTATCCAACCTGATCAACTTGTATCAACTCCATTGCTTAGAACGGTGCTTGGCACATAGCACTTAAGTACCATGATTATTATTATTTTCTTCTACTGTTTTTTTTCCGGTGACTTATTCCCCACTGTTTTCAAACATGGCCATGTCTCCCGTATCCTAAAAAAACCCTCCCTTGACCCCACGACTCACTACAATTATCACCCCCTCTCCCTCCTCCTCTTCCTCTCCAAACTCCTTGAGCAAGTTCTCTACACCCGCTGTGTCAAATTCCTCTCCTACAATTATCTTCTTGACGCCCTCCAATCTTGCTTCCGTCCCCTTCACTCCACAGTAACCACCGTCTCATACGTCACAGATGATCTTCTTGCCAAATCCAACGACCTTTACTCCATCTTAATCCTTCTCAACCTCTCAGCTGCCTTTGACACTGTCGACTCCCCTTTCGCTGTCCACTACCCTTTTCTGGAAACATTATCCAACCATGGTTTCCATGACACCGTCCTCTCCTGGTTCTCCTTATCTCTCTGAGCATTCATTCTCTGTGTCCTTCACAGGCTCCTCCTCTGCCTCCCACCCCTTAACTGTGGGGGTCCCTCAAGGTTCAGTTTTGGGTCCCCTTGTATTCTCCATCTACACCCACTCCCTTGGAGAACTCATTTGCTCCCATGGCTTCAACTTGCACCTCTAGGCAGATTATACCCAAATCTACATCTCCGGCCCTGATCTCTCTCCATCTCACATTTCTCACATTTCCTCTTGCCTTCAAGACATCTCTACTTGGGTGTTCTTAGGTCAAGCTTAACATATCCAAAACAGAAGTCCTTATTTTCCCATCCAAACCCTGTCCTCTCCCTCACTTTCCCATCAGTGTAGACCACACCACCATCCTTCCTGTGTCACAAGCCCGTAACCTTGGTGTTTTCCTTCATCATCACGGTATTTGTGAAGCACTTACTATGTGCCGGGTACTGTTCTAAGCACTGGGGTAGATACAAGTAATCAGGCCGGACACAGTCCCTTTCCCACATAGGGCTTATAGTCTTCATCCCCATTTTATAGATGTGGGAACTCAGCCTCAGAGAAGTGAAGTGATTTGCCCAAGGTCACCCAACAGATAAGTGTGGAGCCGGCATTAGAACCATGACCTTCTCATTCCCAGGCCTGGGCTCTACCCACTAGGCCACGCTGCTTCTCGACTCCTCTCTCTCATTCAACCCACATATTCAATCCATCACTAAATCCTGTCACTTCCACCTCCACAACGTGGTTAAAATTGGCCCTTTCCTCTCCATCCAACCTGCTACCATGTTAATATAATCACTCATCCTATCCCACCTGGATATGCTGTGTCACAAGCCCGTTGTCCTTCATCATCGAGGTATCTGTTAAGCACTTACTATGTGCCAAGCACTGTTCTAAGCACTAGTGTTGATACAAGATAATCAGGTTGTCTTACGTGGAGCTCACAGTCTTAGTCCCAATTTTACAGATGAGGTAACTGAGGCACAGAGAAGTGACAACCCAACTCACACAATTTGCTCCTCTAATGCTAACCTTCTCACTGTACCTTGATCTCATCTATCTCACCGCTGACCCACATCCTGCCTCTGGCCTGGAATTTCCTCCCTCCTTAAATCCGACAGAAAATTACTCTCCCCCTTTTCAAAGCCTTATTGAAGGCACAACTCCTCCAAGAGGCTTTCCCTGACTAACCCTCTCCTTCCTCTTCTCCCACTCCTTTCTGCGTCACCCTGACTTGCTCCCTTTATTCATCCCCCTCCCAGCCTCACAGCACTTATGTACTTATCTGTAATTTATTTATTTATATTAGTCTGTCTTCCACCAGCTAAACTGTAAACTCTTTGTGGATAGGAAATGTGTCTTTTTATTGCTGTAGTGTTGTACTCTCCCAAGTGCTTAGCACAGTGCTCTGCACACAATAAGTGCTCAATAAATACTATTGAATGAATGAATGAGAGGAAGGAAATGGCCATAGCAGCAAAGGAGGCCAGAAAGGTGGGAGTAGGTATTACTCAGAGGTGAGTGAAATGGAGATGGGATCCAATTTACAGGTGGAGAGGAAGAAGACCCGCGTCTTTGGAAGAGCCTGTATGGAGCCCCCGTCCTGGCTCTGAGCTCACCAGGAACCCTCTTATCTACAAAATTACTGGGTTGGCAGAGGGATTTCCAGGCCCAGTCCTGCCACAGCACCAACTGTTCCCCCTGGGCCGGGGAGGAGGGGCTCAGAGCTCTCCCTTAGGGGCCAGATAATAATAATAATAATCATGATGGTATATTTTTTAGGCTCTTACTATGTGCCAAGCACTATTCTAAGCACAGGGGGAGATACAAAGTTATCAGGTTGTCCCAGGTGGGGCTCACAGCCTTAATCCCCATTTTACAGATGAGGTAACTGTGGCACAGAAAAGTTAAGTGACTTGTCCAAAGTCACACAGCTGACAAGTGGCAGATTCGGGATTAGAACCCGCAACCCTGACTTCCAAGCTCTTGCTCTTTCCACTAAGCCACACTGTTGGGATGGAAGTGGGGGGCTCTTAATGGGACAAACAGCATTCCCGTTATTGGGAAGCAGCGTGGCTCAGCGGAAAGAGCACGGGCTTGGGAGCCAGAGGTCATGGGTTCGAATCCCGGCTCCGCCACTTAGCTGTGTGACTGTGAGCAAATCACTTAACTTCTCTGTGCCTCAATTCCATCATCTGTAAAATGGGGATGAAAACTGTGAGCCTCACGTGGGACAACCTGATGACCCTGTATCTACCCCAGTGCTTAGAACAGTGCTCTGCAGATAGTAAACACTTAACAAATACCAACATTATTATTCCCTGTGGGTCAGCGGTGGTGCGGTATTTCCCAGCCACTACAAGTCATCGGGTCAGAGGAAGATGTAATCTCATAAAATCCTGCTTTCACAAGATCTGCTTTTAGGACAACCGGTCTAACCTGATTAGCTTATATCTACCCCAGTGCTTAGTACAGTTTCCGGCACATAGTAACCTCTGAACAAATTCCATTAAAAAAAAAACCCAAAAAAGTGTTCTCTAGAGAGTTATTCTCTCATTAATTGGGAAAAGGAAAAAATTTGGGAGAGGTTAATTAAAAATGTTTGTGGATCTGACATTTCTTCCCCCCAAACGTTCTGTTTTCTCTGTCCATACTCACATGTGCTTCCAATTGAAAGAAACTCCAGAGCTTCATTCCTGAGGGTCCTGACTGAAAGCGGTTTGTTTGTAGTGAAAAATAATAATACTTGTGGTATTTGTTAAGCACTTACTATGTGCCAGGCACTGTACTAAGCGCTGGTGTGGATACAAGCAAATCAGGTTGGACACAGTCCCTGACCCACATGGGGCTCATGGTCTCAATCCCCAGTTTACAGATGAGGTAACTGAGGCACAGAGAAGTGAAATAACTTGCCCTTGGTCACATAGTAGACACATGGCAGAGCCAGCATTAGAACCCATGACCTTCTGACTCGCAGGCCTGTGCTCTATTCACTACACCAGAATAATTCTCCCCAAGACTCTTAAACATCTCAATTATCATTCCCACTACGATACACTCATAAAGCAATTATTATGATGAGGAGCAGTGTGAGCTGGTGGAAAGACCACAGGTCTGGGAGTCAGAGGACTTTGGTTCTGCCAGTTGCCTTCTGTGTGACCTTGAGCAGCTTACTTAACTTCTCTGGACCTCATCTTACTCATCTGTAAAATAGGGACTCAATACCTATTCTTCCTCCAATTTTGACTGTGTCCCATCAGATTATCCTGTATCTTGAGAAGCAGCATGGCTTCGTAAAAAGAGCACAGGTGTGGGAGTCAGAGGACATGGGTTCTATTCCCGGCTCCGCCACTTCTCTGCCAGGTGGCCTTGGGCAAGCCACTTCATTTCTCTGGGCCTCAGTGACCTCATCGGGAAAATGGGGATTAAGGCTGTGAGCCCCACATGGGACAACCTGATTACCTTGTATCTACCCCAGGTCTTAGAACAGTTCTTGGCACATAGTAAGCGTTTACTAAATACCACTATTATTATTATCATTATTGTATTTTTCCCAGTGTTTAGAACGGTGCTTGAAATATACAAGTGCTTAACAAATATTGTAATAATAATAATAATAATAAAATATTCTGAGAAATAATTAGATGGTGAAAGATGAACTCCCCAGTTCAATAATAATACTGTTTAAGTAAACTTTTTAGTGAATAGTGGTAAAGATCATTTCTAGAAATATGTTTTTTCACGTGAGAGAACAAATGGCAGGAGTAGATTGAAAAAAGAAACTGAAATGAATGAAAGTTCTTTCAAGGTAAATCATGCTATGGAGTCTAGAAAGGACGTGAGAAGCTTAACATTTTGGGCCCCAATTAGTCTATGGCTCTCAGAGATATGTGAAGGAGAGGGGCCTGTGTATCTGAAATCTCTAAAGCTTGTTTCCTCACAAATAATATGTTCCAGCTTAAGCAGAGGTCCTCTGCTCCATGTCTGTGAGCAGAGGAGGCTGACTCGGTAGATAAACGATCTATTTGGTATCTGCCAATTCTGCTGAAGAGTCAAAGGCAGGTCTGCTGGGGTGATGGACTTATAATCATGCACTCAGAAGTAATTCTGACCCAGTCCAGCCATTAGGCCTGTCTCCAGTTCAAATACTCAAAAAAATTACCATCATTATTGTCAAAGAGCTCTGTGGTCCTCTTATGCTAAAGATGAATTAGGCTCCTTGTGCATTTAATTGGTACAAAAACGGTACGATCGGCAGATGTTGTAATGCAGGCTTTCCATGGCTGGATAGATTCTTTATGGAAGAAGAGCAGTTATATTTTTATTTGAAAATTTCTTCTCTCTAGCCCAGGTTTGGTAAGTATTTAAATTTGAATCGATCACATTTTGAGCTATATGGAGTGGCTTGAATGAAAATCTTGCCATCTCATAAAAATCAATCAATCAATGTATTTATTGAGCACTTATTTTTTTCTGAGCACTGTACAAATGCGTGGGAGAGTAGACAGGCATAACTCTGCCCTCAAAGAATTTGCAGAGTCCCTCCCCCACCAACTTATTCTCCACAGCACCAGAGAAGTGAATTTATAAACCATTTTAAAGTTGGTATTTGTTAAGCGCTTACTATGTGCAGAGCACACTTCTAAGCGCTGGGGTATACAAGGTAATCGGGTTGTCCCACATGAGGCTCACAATCTTCATCCCCATTTTACAGATGAGGTAACTGAGGCACAGAGAAGTTAAGTGACTTGCCCACAGCCACACAGCTGACAAGTGGCGGAGCCGGGATTCGAACCCATTACCTCTGACTCCCAAGCCCGGGCTCTTTCTCCACTGAGCCACGCTGCTTGAGAATCAAGATTATTGACTATAAATTGATTCTTGAAAAAAAATCTTTTTAAAAACTGTTACAGTGAAACAAGCGATCATAAATGTAAGGCTTTCTCCTTCTTTTGATAAATTAACAAGGCTCAGTTAACAATGAGCACCTGCTGTGTGCAGAGCATTGTACTGAGTGTTGTGGAGAGTACACTAGAGTTTGATGAATCTCTTTAAGGAGTTGAATCTAGCAGGGGAGACAGACACACAACATACTTTGCAGATAGTAAGAAGAAGTGCCCGAATGATTGAATATGTAAATCGATAGGTACCTAAGTGCTGCTGGCATTCTCAAGTGCCCATGTTGAGGAGGCAGTTGAGAGGATACAGCTTGAAGAGAGGAAAAAGTATTAAGAGGAAACCTCCTAGAGGCGGAGGATTTCAAGAGAAAGGGTGGCTTTGAAAAGAGCTGAAAAGCAGAGTGGCCTAGTAATAATAATAATAATGATGATGATGTTGGCATTTGTTAAGCACTTACTATGTGCTCTGCGCTGGGGTAGATACAGGGTAATCAGTTTGTCCCACGTGAGGCTCACAATTAATCCCCATTTTACAGATGAGGTAACTGAGGCACAGAGAAGTGAAGTGACTTGGCCTCAGTCACACAGCTGACAAGTGACAGAGCCAGGATTTGAACCCATGACCTCTGACTCCCAAGTCCAGCCTCTTTCCACTGAGCCATGGTGCTTCTCTAAGTGAAGAAGCAGCTTGGATTAGTGGAAAGACCTCAGGCCTGAGAGTCAGAAGATGAATCCTGGCTCCATCACTTGTCGGCGTGTGAGCAAGTCACTTGACTTCTTTGTGCCTCAGTTACCTCATCTGTAAAATGGGGATTAAGAATGGTAGTCCTATGTGGGATGGAGACTGTATCCAACCTGATTTTCTTGTTTCTACCTCTGCGCTTGAGTGCCTGGCACACAGTAAACACTGAACAAACACCAGAGACAAGACGTCTGACTGATTTGAAGGGCGAGAGAATTCCAGGTAGGAGCATGGTCAGACAGGGGAGATGTGAGAACGAGGAGCGGAGAAGTTGCGCTTGGGAGGAACGAAGAGTGTGAGCTGGCGTGTCATGGGAGGAGAGAGTGGAGAAGGAGTGGGAGCTGATGGAGGTTCTTAAAGCCACCATTGAGGATTTTCTGCTGGAAGCAGAGAGGAAATGTGTAACCACTGAAGGTTTTTGAGGAATGGATTGATATGTGCAGAATGGTATTTTCAAAATACAACCTGGGCAGCAGAGTGAAATAAGGACTGCAGAGGGGAGGGACTTGAAGCCGGGAGCCCACTGAAGTGGCTGATAAAGTAGACTAGACAGAATAGAGTAATAATACTACTACTAATAATAATAGTGGTATCTGTTAAGCACTTACTAAGGGCCGAGCACTGTTCTAAGCACTGGGGTAGATACAAGGTAATCAGGTTGTACCATCTGGGACTCACAGTCTTAATCCCCATTTTACAGATGAGTTAATTGAGGCCCAGACAAGTTAAGTGGCTTGGCCAAGGTCACCCAGCAGACAAGTGGCGCAGCTAGGATTAGAACCCACATCCTCTGACTCTCAAGTCTGTGGTCTTTCTACTAAGCCACGCTGGGCCCAGATCAGGGTGTCTGATGTTTGCTTGGACAGGGTGGGCCAGAGTTTGGAAATGTTGTAGAGGGACAACTGACAGGATTTGGAGAGCCACAGTACTGGGGTTGAAAGACAGTGAGGAATCAAAGATAAGGCCAAGGTTGCAGGTTTTGGAATTAGGCGGGATGGTGGTGTTATCACTGTGATAGGAAAGTTAAGTAGTGGAGTGGATTTGGGAGGGATGACGAGGAGTTGGGTTTGAGATATATTGAGTTCAAGGTGATGGGGGACGTCCGTGTGAAGATATTGTTCTGGAGGCATGAGGAAGTGTGAGCTTTGCAGAGGAGATGAGAGGATTGAGCTATTGAGATAGATCTGGGAGTCGTCTGCTCGAAGGTGATAACTGAACAGAGGAAACGGTTGAGCTCCCCGAGGGAGGGAGTGCAAAGTGAGAAGAGGGGGGATATTGAGCAGAGCCTTGGGAGTGAGAATCAGAAGAGGAATGAAGGGAAGGAGACTGAGAAGAGGTGACCAGAGAAAGAGGCAGAGAACCAGGAGAGCACAGTGTAAGTAAAACCAAAGTTGGAAAATATATCCATGACACTTATGTCTTGTCTTATGCCATCGAATCGTTTCTGACCCATAGCGACCCCACGGACACATCTCACCCAGAACGTCCCACTCTCCATTTGCAGTCGTTCTGGTAGTGGATCCATAGAGTTTTCTCAGTAAAAATAGGGGAGTGGTTTACCATTGAGTCCTTCTGCTCAGGTAACTTGAGTCTCAAGTCTCCGCCCTTGACTCTCTCTCGTGCCGCTGCTGCACAGCACAGGTGAGTTTTGACTGGTAGCGGATTGCCTTCCACTGCCTAACCACTGCCCAAGCTAGGAATGGAATGGGTAGGCCTCTGCTTGCCTCTTCTTCCGGAAGCTGAGACTGGTAGAGTACTGGAAATTCTCCAGGTGCAACCCTGAGAGGATGAAATTATAATAATAATAATGTTGGTATTTGTTAAGCGCTTACTATGTGAAGAGCACTGTTCTAAGCGCTGGGGTAGATGCAGGGTAATCAGGTTGTCCCACGTGAGGCTCACAGTTAATCCCCATTTTACAGATGAGGTAACTGAGGCACAGAGAAGTGAAGTGACTTGCCCACAGTCACACAGCTGACAAGTGGCAGAGCCTGGGTACATATCATTAAATTATATATTAAAAATTACTTATTTATATTAATGTTTGTCTCTCCCTCTAGACTGTAAGTTCCTTAAAAGCAGGGAATGTGCCTTCATTCATTCATACATTCATTCATTCATTCATTCATTCGTTCGTTCGTTCGTTCATATTTATTGAGCACTTATGTGTGCACAGCACTGGACTAAGCGCTTGTGAAAGTACAATACAGAAATAGTGACAATCCCTGCCTACAACAAGCTCACAGTCTAGAAGGGGGCCGAGAGATAAATCAATACAAATAGACATCAATATAAATAAATACAATTACAGATGTATACATAAGTGCTGTGAGGTGGGGAGAGAGGAGAAGAGCAAAAGGAACAAGTCAGGGTGACGCAGAAGGGAGTGGGAGGTGAGAATAAGTGAGGCTTAGTCTGGGAAGGCCTCTTGGAGGAGATGGGCCTTCAGTAAGGCATTAAAGGTGGGGAGAGTAATTGGTAATTGACAGATTTGAGGAGGGAAGTCATTCCTGGCCAGAGGTAGGATGTGGGCCGGGGGGCGGTGAGACAGGTGAGATCCAGGCACAGTGAGAAGGTTCCCAAGCGCTCAGTACAGTGCTCTGCACATAGCGAGTGCTCAATAATACCAGTGATTGATTGATTGATACCCAGAAAGCAGATGAAGAGGATTAGGCTTTGTCAAATAACATGTTTTGCTAAAGAAAAAAATAATTGAAGTTGGTATTAGTAGAAATGTTTCAAAAGAAAAGTGGCTTGAAAGTGACATCCAGTAAACACCAATAAAGAAGCATCTTTCTAGGACTTGAGGGATGGATAGTATAAAAATTTAAAATGAGGAAGCCCATTAGTTAGATCCGACCTAACACTAAACATGTTTCTAATGTTGGTTAAAGAGCAAAGGGATGGAGATGGAGATCGAGTTGTATATCCTCCACCCCCTCAGAAATACACGGACTCCATTCAGTCCCTCTTTCTTACCCTCCCCTTCCCCCCAACCTTCTCTTTTTCTCTATCCTCCCAGAGACTCTTGATCTTGGACATAAATCAACCCATCCATACCCACAGGGCAAAAAATTTAATGTCTGCTTTCCCTTCTAGACTGCGAGCTCCTTGTGGGCAGGGATAGTGCCTATCAACTCTACTGTACAGTGCTTAGTACAGTGCTTTGCACAGTGTAAGTGCACCACAAATAACACTGATTGGTTGATAGAGAAGCACTCAGTACAGTACTCTGGACATAGTAAGTGCTCAGTAAAGACCAGAGAGGATGCTAGTCTCTGTGTGGAGCTGAAGGGAGTAGCAGAATTCATTCATCCATTCATTCGTTTGTATTTATTGAGTAGTTACTAAGTACTGTGCTAAGTACTTGGAAAGTACAATAAAGCAATAAAGAGAGACAATTCCTGCCTACAATGGGCTTATAGTCTAGAGGAAGGGAGACCGACATCAAAACCAGTAAACAGGCATTAGTATAAATAAATAGAATTATATTACATATATATATATATATATATATATATATATATATGTAAGTGCTGTCGGGGGCGGAGAGATGGGGAAGAGCAAAGGGAGCCAGTCAATATGACACAGAAGGGAGAGGGAGCTGAGGAAAAGGGGGCTTAGACTGGGAAGGCCCCTTGGAGGAGGTGTGCCTTCAGTAGGGCTCTGGAGGGGGGAAGAGTGATTGGCAGATTTGAGGAGGGAGGACCTTCCAGGTCAGAGTTCGGATGTGGGCCAGGGGTCGGGGAGTGCTCAATAAATTCCATTGATTGATTGATTGATTGATTGATACCCAGAAAGCAGCTGAAGAGGATTAGGCTTTGTCAAATAACATGTTTTGCTAAAAAAAAAAAAAATTGAAGTTGGTATTAGTAGAAATGTTTCAAAAGAAAAGTGGCTTGAAAGTGACATATCCAGTAAACACCAATACAGAAGCATCTTTCTAGGACTTGAGGGATGGACGGTATAAAAATTTAAAATAGAGAGCCCATTAGTTAGAACAGACCTAACACTAAACATTAGACCCCTGTACCCTTCTCTAGTGCTGTTTCTGGCTGCTTAGAATTTCTGGCCCAGAATCTTTAGGAGCTGGAAGAGATGATAATGTTGGTATTTGTTAAGCACTTACTGTGTGCAGAGCACTGTTCTAAGCACTGGGGTAGATACAGGGTAATCAGATTGTCCTACGTGAGACTCACAGTCTTTTGAGGCATACCTGGACTTCCAGCAGTGGCAGCAGCACAAATGACAACTCACTGAGGAGTCGAGTCGAGCAGCCAAGATGGAAAAAGGAAAATCAAGCAACAGATGTAGCTGCTCCCGCACCCCTCATCCCCAGCCATGACCTCAGACGCCATTCATTCATTCAGTCGTATTTATTGAGCACTTACTGTGTGCAGAGCACTGTCCTGAGCGCTTGGGAGAGTACAATACAACAATAAACAGCTATCCAGATTTTCCACTTCTGCTGGGGTCACGCAGGTCGTCCCCTGGAAATACAAGGCCGCTAGCTCGGTTGGCGATTTCAGTGGCAGCAACCGCCTCTGGTCGGAGTTTCACTCAACTTCTTGCGGCAGTCTGGGCTGGGGTCGTGGAGAAGTGGGGAGGAGAGTTTCAGGGGAAGGCTGGTAACTGGGATCAGGAGGGGAAATAATCCAGGTGGGAAGGAACCACTGAGGTTTGGGGGATGCTGCAAAATGCTGCAGTCAAACCAAGTGTCTTAGCTGCAATGTTGAACCAGCGGTTCGGGATTCAACACAAGAGCTCCAAAGATTAACAGCTTCGATTTCCACATCTCTTTCTTTGGGCTCTGGTGATTTTAACCAGAAGGTAGGCATTTTGAAGCTTAGGCGTTGGGGAGGAGAAGGAGGAGAAGTCTATCTCACCACCAGCAGGACGGAGTTCTGGGGGCAGGAATGGTGATGGGTTATGCTGAGCTCCCATTGTATATTTGCTCCTGTTCTTACATTTGCTCCCTGTTTTCACCCTCCCTCAGCCCTACAGTAATTATGAACATACCGTAATTTATTTATTCGGTATTAATGTCTGTCTCCCACTCTAGACTGTAAGCTCATTGTGGGCAGGAAAAACATCTTACTCTGTTATCTGGTACTCCCCCAAGTGCTTAGAACAGTGCTATGCACACAGTAATCACTCAATAAATATAATTGATTTATGGAATGTATCTACCCAGGAGCCGCAGGCCTGGTGAGATGTTGGTCTCTGAGGGGAAAGAAAACTTGGTGCCATTCTCTTAATGGTTAAAGGCCGGTGTGGGTCTCTCCGTAGAGTAGATGAAAATAAACTAGACTGCTTTCAAGGACACAAGTGAAAAGATGGTTTCCTCAGCAACTAGGAAAGACAGAGGCCAACTTGGTATTGCACTCCTCTGCCTCGTCAATAGGATTCTGTATCCGAAATTATTGAATCCTGCCTCACTTACCCCACTCAACCTTGATTTGAAAACCTTTTGCCATCTGCAACATTTCTGGTTGCATGCATAAAGTTCATTTCAGATTTACTGATACTTCCCTAGTCCAAGTACACAGTCAGTTCTTCCTGGCTAATTGTATGTCCCTTTGGCATTTATTATAAATTACTTATTTATTCATATTAATGTACATATCCCCCTAGACTGTAAGCTTCTTATGGGCAAGGAACATCTGCTAATTCTGTTTTATTGTACTCTCCCTAACACTTAGAACAGTACTCTGCTCTGCTCTGCTGTACTTAGAGAAGCAGCGTGGCTCAGTGGAAAGAGCCGGGGCTTGGGAGTCAGAGGTCATGCGTTTGAATTCCGGCTCTGCCACTTGGCAGCTGTGTGACTGTGGGCAAGTCACTTAATTTCTCTGTGCCTCAATTACCTCACCCGTACAATGGGGATTAACTGTGAGCCTCACGTGGGACAACCTGATTACCCTGTATCCACCCCAGCGCTTAGAACAGTACCCTGCACATAGTAAGCGCTTAGCAAATATCAACATTATTAGTGCACAGTAAGTGCTCAATAAATACCATTATTAATGATTATGATGATGGTGGTGACTGCTAACAATCTTATAGGTTGGTAGGAGCTGATTTAACAAATGTGAGAAACGGGCACAGAGAGGTTAAGTGATTTATTTCACACCCCTAGTACAGTTCCCTGCACAGAGTAAGTACAGAAGAAGTATTACTGATTGACTTGCCTAAGGTCATACAGCAGACGGATGATGAGCTAGAATTAGAACAGGGGTCTTCTGATTCCCCATCCTCTGCTTTACCTCCCTCCCCAAAGATGTGTCATTTTGGGGTGTAAGTTTTTTTTTTTACCTTTTCCCCATAGAATGGTCCAAAAGGTTTTCATGGAACGTTTAAACTCCTCTAGATCTGAGTTGGGAGCAGTTTGGAAATGCAAGGAGCAGATTAAATTCTGGCCTCTGTGCAAACTCAGCCCACGAAGTTTTGAAATAATTCTCCACAATATTCATTTTGATTCTGAGACCAAGCATAATCATTTGGAGGGCTTGTTTTCCCCTTCACAGAGTCTGAGGGGCCAAAAAAAAAAGCCATGATGGAGATTTTATTATGACCGTGCACGTTTTTGAGGGTATTTGGAATGCTTTGATACTGATGACATCTTGGCTGTTGGACTGCAAACACTTTGAAGACGGGGATCATTTCTGTGCCTTAAAAGTATATATTGAGCCAGGTGCAGGGAGTTAATTTACTATAGCTTGGTCACGTTCTGGGATTATCAAAGCTCTTAGAAATGAGGCACACACACACACTCCAAATCAGCGGCCACAATAAGGGAGGTACAGGGTCTATTTGGCCTGGAACGGTAGGTGACGGCAGGCTGCATTGCAGGGATGGCAACTGCAGGGGGGATGGACTGTTCCCTGGGTCCCCCTCAGCCAACGCATTATCCCTGCAGAATTGCAAGTGAAAAAGTATGGCTTAGATTTGGCATCTGTTCTGGAATATAAAATTATTTTTATGATGGCACAGAAATATCGAAGTAGGTGGCAGTTAGCTGCAAAGGTAGAAACTTAGCAAACCCAAATAAATATTCATCTTCCATGATGCTCAAATATGAAAAAAATGCATGTACAAGTTCAGGGCTAGGATAGAGGGTCATCTTGGGATAAAATGAAAACAAGGACCAAGTACTTCTGTCCCTTAAAGTGGGATCACTCAGTAGGATGAATCCACATCAGTTCCCCCGGAAGGGGAACTCACAGGGTAGGGGCCAAAGTTAGGGTTATCCAGGCACAACAGCAGCAAACGGACGTTTAGGAGGGATGATAACTTGAAATTACAAAAGATGAATTTTCCTCAAGTTTGACATGGCCAGTTGAAGGTGTTGCAGAAACCCCATAATTTGCACCCAGGAAACAATCAATGAATAAGATCGATTGAATGACTGATTGGGTTTGTAGTTTCAAATGACGAGGTGTTTTTTCAGTTTTGTTTTTGTTCCTGAAGATCTCTGCCAGCAGTCACAGGTGTAATTTATAACCATGATGGCTCACATGGCCCCACTCACATCCTTTTGCCAGATCTCTGTGGTGCAGTGGCCACTGAAGCAAAAGACACCAGGTCGAGGTGGGGCATAATTCTAGATCCAGGACAGATTTCTCTTTATCACCCAACTGCTAGGCCTGAATCTGCTGGGCAAGCTACTGTGCAGTCTGAAATGAGCTAGCCCTGGGGCCTCACTAAACCCCAGAGGCTGGACTCGGAGTCACAGGGTCTCAGGGTCTGTCCTATGCCTCAGGAAGCCCACCCATCCTGCCATATGGGACCCCCTGTCACGAGAGCAGACTGGGGATACAGAATCCTACTTACCAGTCGGCTTAAAAATGAGGGGGTCTTGTAGGAGTCTTTTCTCTTGGAGAAACTCTCTCCCAGGAGGCATTCCTTGATTACTCCCCTCTCTCCCCCCCATGCACTCCCTTGTCACCCAATCACTTGGATATTCAATCCATCGTATTGTTGAATACTTACTGAGGTCAGAGCACTGTACCAAGTGCTTGGGAGAGAACAATATACAGAGTTGAAAGATGGGTTCCCTCTCACAAGGAACCCTCCCCCCTGTAATTTATCCTACCGGTTATTTATCTTAGTGTCTGTCTGGCCGGCTAGATTGTAAGCACCGTAAGATTGAGAGCAGAGATAGTGTCTACTGATCAGTCAATCTGTCAGTTCAGCCTAATCATATTTACTGAGTGCTTACTAGTGCTTGGCAGAGTGCAATGTAACAGAGTTGGTAGACATGTTCCCTACCCGCAACGAGCTTATAGTTTAGCGGGAGAGATAGACATTAATATCAATCAATAAATTGTGGACTTTTCATAGATGCTGTGGGGTAGAGGGAGGGATGAATAAAGGGTTTTAAATCTAAGTGTAAGGCTGACAAAAGAGGGAGTGGGCGAAAAGGAAATGAGGGCTCATTCAGGGAAAGCCTCTTGGAGGAAAATTGCTTTAAATAAGATTTTGAAGGTGGGGAGAGTGATTGTCTGTCAGATATGAAAAAGATGGGTGTTCCAGGACAGGGGCAGGATGTGGGTGAGAGTTCTCCAATGAGATAGATGAGGTAGAGGTACAGTGAGTAGGTTGTTATTAGAGGAGTGGCATTTGCGGATTGGGTTTAGTAGGAAATCAGGGAGGTAATGTGGAGGGGTCAAGGTGATTGAGTGCATTAAAGCCAATGGTAAGGAGTTTCTGTTTGATGGGGAGGTGGATGGGCAACCACTGGAGGTTCTTGAAGAGCGGGGAAACACGGGCTGAACGGTTCGGTAGAAGATTAATCCAGGCAGCAGAGTGAAGTATGGACTGGAGTGGAGACAGACGGCAGATAGGGATTGGTGCAGTAATTAAGGAATACTTGTTCTACCGTACTCTTCCAAGCAATTTGTTTAGTGCTCTGTACCCAGTAGAGCTCAGTAAATGTTAGCCATTGAAGGAGCAGAAAGTATTTATCTTACTGAGTTCCTTTTTACCTCTCTGGGCATTAGTTATAGGGGTATCAAGTTGCATCAACCAGGGACAAGATGCCAAATGGCCTGCCGCCCAGACTGAGAAGTTTGGCCATGACTTGTTGGCCCTCCCCAGCCTGGACATCTTGCTCGAGGCTTTAGTTCTGGCTCCCAGGGTGGGATTTCTGGTTCTCAGCTCTGGGGAAGGACTGAGGTATACGCTGTTTTTGGAGATGCCCTTTTGTGTGTTTTCAAAGAGCCGCCACAGTAACACTCCGCGTTAGCTTCTCAAAGCAGAGAGATGCCAGTATTATTATCCCTCCTACACTATGTGCCAGGCACTGTATTATGCACTGGGAGAGACATAAACTCATCAGGTTGGACCCAGTCCGTGTTCCACATAGGGCCCATGATCTTAATCTTCCTTTTACAGAAGGGAACTGAAACACAGAGAAGCTAAGTGACCTGCCCAAGGTCACCCATCAGACAAGTGGCAGAGCTGGAATTAGAACCCAGGTCCTCTGACTCCCAGGGCCATGTTCCATCCACTAGATCATGCTGCTTCTCAAAGGTGTCAGCAGGCCAGTGCCAGAGCTTGACCAATTCCCCATTTTCCAGTCACCCAGGCCCAGGCTCTTTCTACAAGAACACACTTTCTTTCATTCATTTATTCATTCAATCATATTTATTGAGCACTTACTGTGTGCACAGCACTGTACTAAGCACTTGGGAAAGTACAATACAACAATAAAGAGTGACAATCCCTGCCCACAGTGAGCTCAACAGGCACCTCACACCTAGGCATGAACTCCTCAGGGTTTTTCTGATTGTGCCATTCAGCTGGCCCACTTCCAGAAGGAGCAGCGGACACTGGGGCACGGGGAGCTGGGTGGACCCTCAGAATCTCAAAACTGGACCTAGTTGAGTAAAGCAGCTGCCCAACCCAGGTCTGCCCCTTCTCTAGCCCTCCTACCACAGTCGATCACACAGCTCTATGCAACCTTTCCTTGCTTGCTTTGAAACTGGGTGGGAAAAACAGATCTAGCCATTTTGGAAAGAGGCCAGGGGAGTCAGAGGACCTGGGCTCTTCTCCGGGTTCTGCCACTTGTCTGCAATGTGACCTTGGGTAAGTCATTTGAGTTTCAGCTCTGTGTTTCCGTTTCCTCATCTACAAAAGGGGATTCGGTGCCTGTTCTCCTTCCTTTTAGACTGTAAGTCCATGTGGGGCAGGGACGGTGTCCAGCCCGATTTTCTCACCCTAGGGCTTAGGATAGTGTTTGGCACATCGTAAGAGCTAAACAGAGACCTTGATTATTATTATTATGACTCCTTATAATGTCCTTCTCTTTTAAAAATCATGGGCAGCTCAAAGGAAGTGTCACACAAAGCTACTGATGGCTGGCAGAGAGCAGAGAGGAAGAATGTAGGGTGGAGATTCGGGTGGGTGTTTTTCCTTTTCCTTTCCCATTAGAAAATAAATCAAGGAACAGTAAACTGAACAGGAATAATTTACACATCAAGGGAAACGAAGTGGTCAAAACTTTCAAAAGCTACAGTGTCGAGCTCTAGAGGAATTGCCCACCCCTGCCCCCTGAAGACTCCCTCCCTCCCCTAGACTGTGAGCTTGTTGTGGGCAGGGATTGTTACTCTTTATTGTTATATTGGATTTTCCCAAGTGCTTAGTACAATGCTCTGTACACAGTAAGCGCTCAATAAATATGACTGATTGAATGAATGAATGAATGAATGAATGAACGAATACCAAGGGAGCATCCACCAGAGAGCAGTTCTGAAGGAAATAAGGGAGATTTTGGAATTTCTCGCAAGTCTAGTTATACTAGCAATAGTAGGAGGAGGAGCAGGAGGAGCGGCCGTATTTGTTGAGAGCTTACTCTGTGCCGAGCACTGTTCTAAGCACTGGGATAGATACAAGGTTATCAGGTTGTCCCCCGTGGGGTTCACAGTCTTAGTCCCCACTTTACAGATGAGGTAACTGAGGCACAGAGAAGTGAAGTGACTTGCTCAAAGTCACACAGATGACAAATGACAGCCGGAATTCAAACCCACAACCTCTGACTCCCAAGCCTGTGCTCTTTCCACCAAGCCACGCTGCTTCTCTATTTATCTATTTATTGGGCACTTATTGTGTGCAGAACAGTATATTAGGTGCTGGGAAAGAATACACTGGTGGGAATTAGACATGGTCCCCGTTTCCTGGGGGTCTCACATTCTAAGAAAAGATGTGGGGAGAAGGAATTGGAGACGGACACATCAGGAATAATGAAACAGGACAAACACACCGTACTGGTGTTCTGGTGAATCTTGGGAATTACAGACCAATAAACCTTATTCTATATCAAGAAAATTGGTAGAATCTAATTAAGTTTAAGATTAATGAGTACTTAGAGAAACACTCTGTGTTGGAGGCAGAAAACAAGGTCTCTGTAAATAGATTTTGTGCTTCAGTAATCTGTTAGAGAGCCTTTGGGGGGGGGGCTGTAAGCATGTGGCTAGAGAGGAACTAGTTAACATAATAGACTTAGATTTTCAAAGGCCTTTGACAGTGTTTCATGACAAGTGCGCTAATGAAAATTTAATCATCATGGGATAATAATGATAATAATCGCATTGGTTAAGTACTTACTATTTGACAAGGACTGTACTGAGCACTGGGGGTAGATACAAGATAATAGATCAGTCCCAGTCCCACAGTCTAAGTAGGAGGGATGACAGGTATTGAATCCCTATTTCAGAGATGAAGAAACTGGGACACAGAGAAGTTAAGCGACTTGCCCTGGATCACACAGAGAGGCAACTGGTCCGATTAGGATTAGAACTGAGGTCTTCCGGCTCTCAGGCCTGTATTCTTTCCACTATGCTATGCTGAAATACCTGAGGATGGAGTGAACACAGAATTATGGTTAACCTAAGAATAAGGTGGGGATGAATGTCCGGTGACAGACACATAAGGGGAAAACAAAACAATAAAAGCACAAAATCAACATGAAAACGAGAACAGGGACAAATATAAAATAAAATCAAAGCTGTAGGGTACTCTGATTAGGATTAGGAGAGCAGAGTTTCAGGCTACTCATGGCTCAGAGCCTAGTGGCCTCAGCCCTAGTCATCGCCACGTCCGCGGCCTCTCCCACATTCTATCTTCCCGTGGAGCTGCCATGTTGCCGCCTCAGCTGCTTCCATCCCTCCCACTGCGAAAGAGCATGGCAGGCTGGGAAGGAGCTCCTGAATAACGCAGTGCCGACTGAGAGCTTAGTACAGTGCTCTGCACCCAGTAAACACTCAGTAAATACCACTGATCGATTAACTGAGGGGCTCGGTGATCCAGTGCTCGGGAGGGTGGGAAATCTGCTGGAAACCCAGAGCCCTTCAGGGTTCAGAGATTCATCCCTGTGTGTGATGGGCTCCGGCTCACAGCGCTCCACCTTCATTCAAGGGAAGATGCTTTGGTTCAAACACTTTAGATCGTGTTGGTGCATGAAATGCCGGGGCGAGTCTTGACTTCATCCTTGGCTGCCTTGCACCTGGAGGCAGACGGCCAGGGAGAGGTTTCGATTTGGGGCAATACCTAATGCTGAAACACCACAGTCAGGGGGCTCTGGACTAAGGTGAATGGATCTGACAATCAAGTTGGTTCTCTAGAGGGTCGCAGCTCAGTGCTGAAGGAAGAAGAAACACTGGAGCCCATGCCAGTGCCCATTTGGGTCTGCATTTTCAGTCTGGCAGTTCTGGTTCTTCTAGTTACAGGGCATCAAATGGGGAACATCCCCGCTGGCTCCCAGGTGGGTCAGGCAGGTCTCCCAGGTGTCTCTCAGGAGTCTTGCTTGCCAGGAAACCATGATGAGTTCAGTAGACCTGGAAGTGAGCTTCTCGCCGTGCTGTCAGTTGCGCTACGAGAAATGAAACTAGTGTGTCAGAGGGTCAGCCAGTTCTGAGAGGGGGATCATCATTTCCATTGGCCATTTAGGCTCGTTCTGTGAGGAGGAGGGAAAAGGGGAGTAGGGTCACTCTTAGAAATGGCCGGGTTTTCATGATGTGACCATCACTCTGTATCTTTTTATGCAATTGATCTGATAGCCTTCTACCAGGACAGAGCATCTTATATCTTTCCATCCTCACTATCTGTCCCTCACCCAACGTTTTTCTATAAAAATTGGATCACCTTTGACATTCACATACTCACTCCTTTCATTTGCCTGATGCCAAGGCCCTTTGATAGGTTGGCTACAAGTTTGCGCTATGAAAGAGGAAGACTATTCTCGCCATTTAATACTGGCCATCGAACACTTGTTGAGTACCAACACTGTCCTCTCTGCTCCTCAGGAGGCAGAGTTGAATGAGATCTGGCCCATGGTAATCATGGACAAATTAGATGGGCACACACACTGTTGGGAAGGAAATGGAAATCTTTATTTTGCCTCCTCCTCTCTACTGGCCTGTGTGTATCCATGAGATGAGTCCATTAGAGACCCAGCCATTCCCCATAGTAGGGTGACTCAGTGACTGAGAAGGCAGAGTTTCATGGGACAAGAAGTCCAAAATGGATCCTCAAAAACCTCCCCTGGAGATCAACTTGTCCCTGGAATACTATGGAGATGCCACAATGAGCCAACCAGGTCACCTTAACCCTACTTATCTCCTAACACTACCGAGGAACCTCAAGATGAGCCTCCTACTTTCCCTCAGGCTTCCAGAGAGGAAGACCTTTAGCCATCTCAAGGAATGTGATTAAATCAAGTATTTCCAGCTGTCTCTTGGCCTACCTCTCCATCTGGCTTTTTTTGACAGGAGGGCAGAAACAAGCTTACCAAATGGTTCTGGCCCAAATACCAGTACCCAGTCTTGTTGTAGGATGACTGACAGATCAGAATGGTTGGCATTTCACCACCTGGAATCTCTGCCAACCTCGGACCCTTCACTGCCCACTCCCTCATCAATCAGTGAATCAATCAATCAAAAGTATTTACTAAGTGCTTTCTATGTACAGAGCACTGTATTAAGTGCTTGGGGGAGAACAATTCAAGAGTTAGCAGACATGTTCCCTGCCCATTACAAGCTTAAAATCTAGAGGGGAGAGACAGACATTAATATAAATAAGTAATTTATATTTATAACAAAGATATGTACATAAGTGCTATGGAGTTAAAGCTTATATTTCAGAATATCAAATGCCCAGAGGTCACAAATTCAAGTGCATAGATGATAGACAAGGAGAGGGAGTTGGGGAAAAGAAACCCTAATCAGAGAAGGCCTTTTGGAGGATATGTGACTTTAATAATGCTTTGAAGTTGGGGAGAGTGGTGGTCTGGCATATAATGGGGTGGGGGGAGGAGGCAAAGGATAGTTCCAGATTAAGGGGAGAATGTGGGAAAGGGGTTGGCGGCAAGATAGACGAGATGAGGGTAAGCTCATGCCAGAGGAGTGAAGTGTGGGGGCTGGACGGCAGTAGGAGATCAGTGAGGCAAGGTAGGATGGGGCGAGCTGATTGAATGCTTTAAAGCCGACGGTAAGGAGTTTCTGTTAGTTGAGGAGGTGGAAGGGCAGCTATTGGAGGTTCTTGAGGAGTGGGGAATCATGGACTGAATGTGTGTTTAGAAAAATGATCCATGCAGCAGAGTGAAATATGGAGCAGAGTGAAGAGTCAGAAGGCAGGGAGTTAGGTCCAGTAGTAAAAGTGGAACAGAGTAAATGTTTTGATCAACATGGTAGCAATATGGATGGAGAAGATAAGGCAGATTTCAGTAATGTTGTGAAGGTAGAACTGCCAAGATTTGGTGACAGACTGAATATGTGATTGGAATGAGAGAAATGAGTTGAGGACAGCACTTAGGTTATGGGCTTTCGAGATAGGGAGGATAGTGGTATTGTCTATAGTGACAAAGGGAAGACAGGGTTTGGGTGGGAAAATAGAAAGTTCAGTTTTGAACATGTTTAGTTTGAGGTATCAGAGGGACATCCAGGTAGACATGTCCTGTAGGTAGGAGGAAACGTGAGATTGCAGGGCAGGAGAGTGGTCAGGGCTGGAGCTGTAGATATGGGAATCATCTGCATATAGATAGTAGTTGAAGTCATGAGAACAAATGAGTTCTCCAAGGGAATGGGTGTAGATAGAGGATAGAGGGGACCTAGGCCTGAGCCGAAACAATGTTGACTGTCCCCCGGAAGGCTAAGTGTCTCTAAATGCTCACGGGCCATTCTTACCTCATCCCTGCTCCCGTAACGGGACCGTCTCACTCGAATACCGCTGATCAGCTTGGGTCCAGGGAGGCTGATTCCTCATCAGTCAGTCAGCCAGGACAATGGTTCAAGACAGAAGCTCTTTACTGATGTTCCTTCCGGGCCCCATATGCTAGGATGCCCCATCCTGGCATAAACTGTTAGGTGCATACCTTTGCAGAGAAAGCTTGAGCCTCTTCTAACTAACAAAAACCAACTCCCAAATTCTCCCCAAACTCCTTGTCTCAGTTCCTAGTTCATCAGAGAAACTGCTTGCCTAGTGGTTAGAGCACTGGCCTGGAAGTTAGAAGGACCTGGGTTCTATTCCTGGCTCCCCACAGGCAAGTCACTTCACTTCTCTGTGCCTCAGTTACTTCATCTGTGAAATGAAGATTAAGACTGTGAGCCTCATGTGGGACAGGAAGTGTCCAACCTGATTAGCTTGTATCTACCCCAGTGCTTAGAACAGTGCCTGGCCCATAGTAAGCACTTAACAAATACCACTAAAAAAACTAACAAATAAACAAAAAAAAACCACTTCCTCTTCTCTTTCAAATATGGGATATGTGCACTGTTTTTAAAGTCTCCTCATTTTGAGGATGGTAAGTGTGGACCCTTGAGAGGAAGTTCCTCCTAACGAGAAGCAGTGTGGTCTAGTGGATAGAGCAAGGGCCTAGGAATCAGAAGGACCTGGGCTCTACTCCTAGCTCTGCCACATGTCTAGTTTGTGAACTTGGGCAAGTCACTTCACTTCTCTGTGCCTCAGTTACCTCATCTGTGCATTGGGAATTTAAGACTGGGAGCCCCCTGTGGGACTGAGACTGTGTCCAATCCGATTTGCCTGTATTCACCCCCATGCTTAGTACAGTGCCTGGCACATAAGAAGCGATTAACAAATACCACTAAAAATATATATAAAGTGGGGAGTCAGTTTCTGTAGGTCCCACTTCCAGCAATAAGCAGGCCTAGAGCTGACCAAACAGTCTGTACCGGACTGATGCAGGCTCAGTGCTTTATTTTGCTGATATAATATTATAATATAATATCATATTATAAATAGTATGATATTAGTCATCACTCTTCATTTTGAGGATAATATGTGTGGACCCTTGAGAAGAGGTTTCTCCTTATGAGAAGTAGCATGGCTTAGACTATAGAACACGGGCCTGGAAGTCAGAAGGACCTGGGTTCTAATCCTGACTCTGCCACATGTCTGGGCCTCAGTTACCTTATCTGTAAAATGGGGGTTAAGAGTTTGAGCCCCATTTGGGACAGGGCCTGTTTCCAACTTGATTAACTTGCATCTACCCTTACTCTTAGAACAGTGCTTAGCATATAGTAAGCACTTAAAAAGTACTGTTCCTATTATCAGTCAGGACATATCAGACGCTCAGGACATGTCACTCCACTCCTCAAAAAACTCCAGTGGTTGCCTAACAAACATCAGACAAAAACTCACCATCGGCTTTAAAGAAGTCCACCCCTTTGCCCTCTCCTACTTCACCTCACTTTTTTTCTACGAACCAGTCTGCACTCTTAGCTGCTTTAGTGCCTCGATCTCTCCTGTCTTGCTGCCGACCCCTAGCCCACGTCCTGCCTCTGGAACGCCCTCCCTCCTCAAATCTGACAGACAATTACTCTCCCCCACTTCAAAGCCTTATTGAAGGTGCATCTCATCCAAGAGGCCTTCCCAGACTAAGCCCCACTTTTCTTCATCTCCCACTCCCTCCTGCGTCACCTTGACTTGCTCCCTTTGCTCTCCCCCCAGCCCCAGCCCCACAGCACTATGTACATATCTGTCATTTTATTTATTTGTTTTGATGTCTGCCTCTCCCACTCTAGATTGTAAGCCCACTGTGGGCAGGGGATATGACTGTTCATTGCTGTAACGAACTCACCCAAGCAATTAATACAGTGCTCTTGACACAGTAAGCCCTCAATAAATACGATTAATTGAATGAATGAATGAATTAGTCCTCTCCAGTCGATACTTTGTTCTGCTGCTTGGATCATTTTCCTGAAAAAGTTTTCAGTTTTCAGTCTACATCTCTCCACTGCTTAATAGCCTTCAATGGCTGCCCACCCACCTGAAACAGAGACTCCTTATCAACACAGAGATTTGCAAGACCAGGAAATTCATCTTACTTCTGGCTATGCAGCATTTGCTCAACTCTGGTGACTAGAGGGTTTCAACGTTGAGACCTGCCAACTTTGGCTTATATGACACGCTTCTCGTGCCTCAGTCAGATCCCCCACACCTATCTTTCCCCACTGATCTCCTGCTGCAGCTCAGCCCGCACACTCAGCTCCTCTAATACCACCCTATTCCCTAAACTTGGTTCTCATCTATCCCACCACTGATCTCTTACCTTCCCTCTGGTCTGGAATTCTCTCCCATTTTCTATAGGACGGTCCACCAATCTTCCCACCTTCAAAGCCTTCCTAAAATCTTCTCAAAGAGGACTTCCCTTATAAAACCTTTATTTCTCACTTGCCTTGAACACTTTGATACTCAACTTGGAGCACAGAGCAGGAGTAATTGGAGTTCACTCTGTCTTCTAATAATAATGGTAATTATTAAGCACTTACTTTGTGCCAGGCATAGTTCTAAGAGCTGGGGTAGATACAAGATAACCGGGTTGGACACAGTCCCTGTCCCACATAGGGCTCAGAGTCTTAATCCTCATGTTACAGATGAGGGAACTGAGGCACAGATAAGTGAAGTGACTTACCTAAGGTCACATAGCAGACAAGTGGCAGAGCCGGGCCTGGAACCCAGGTCCTTCAGACTCCCCATGGCCCAGCTCTATCTTCTACGCCATGCTGCTTATGGGGTTTGGGTTTTGCCCTGAGAGCGCATCCGTCATTTTTAATGGAGAGTTTCTGGCAAACCAGCATGACGTAGTGGAAAGAGCCCTAGCCGGAGAGTAAGGGGGCCTGAATTCTAATCTTGGCTCTGCTGTGAGACCTTAGGCAAGTCACTTAACTTTTCCGGGTCTCAGTTTTCTAATCTGTAAAATCAGGATTCAATATCTGTTCTCTCTCTTTGTTAGACTGTGAGCCCTGTGTGGAATGGGGACTGTGTCCAAACTGATTATCTTGTAACTACCCCAGTGCTTACTACAGTGCTTGGCATATATTAAGCGCTGAACAGGGATTGCAATCATTATTTTTAGGTTCCGGGTCCCTTGTGTAAACAGTGGTTCTCTAGGCTCTGGTCTGCCCTGGTCTGTGCTCAACCAGGGGCATGGACCAAATGAGTGATTCACTAATGAGTCACTCACCTTGTGAGATTTGGTTTAACTTGTTTTCCTCCCTGAGGAAATGGTTGTTTTGCTCAGGCGGCTTCCGGCAGTCAGGCCTCCGGGTGGTTATTTCATGCTGGGGCTGACTGAGCTCACACGGACCTGAGGCCTGCCCAGGCCTCACACTTCTCCAAGTTGCCCAACCAAATTTGCCCTCTCCGGATATTGACGTAAGTAAGTGCATCCTCCCAGGTCTTGGCCCGGTCCGTTTAAACACTCCGATTGTGGTGGGCAGGTCAAAGGGAGCCAGTTTCTGGGAACAGAGCTGATGGCCTGTCCCACTGAAACCAGAGGTGTCACCGTCTCCTTTTTAAATCCCACTTGATTATAACACCGCGAAATCAGCATGGCCTTGTGGAAAAAGCATGGGCCTGGAAGTCAGAGGACCTCCTTGTTCTGCCATTTGCTTGTGGTGTGACATTGGGCGAGTCACTTGCCTTCTCTATGCCCCAGTTTCCTCAACTGTAAAATGGGGCTTTAATACATATTCTCCCTCCTATTTAGACTGTGAGCCTCATGTGGTACAGGGACTGTATCCAATCTGATTAAATTGTATCTACCCCAGAGCTCAGAACGGTGCTTGACACATAGTAAATGCTTAACAAGTACCATAAAATCCTCCTCAAAAATGAAAAAAAAACCCATTGACTTGGTTGGAACTTTAACACCCCACAGGTTTTCACATGACTCAACTTTTTCTGTTTACCTAAAATCCTTGTGAGGTAAGTAGAGGCAGGTATTGATATCTTCATTTTTCAGCTGAAGAAACTGAAACACTCAGGCAAAATGGCTCTTCCAAGGTCACCTAGCAGGCCAGAGGAAGATTTGGGACTAGAAACTGGTCCTTCTGACTTTTGGGCCTGTGACCTCTGTTCCAGACCACACTGTTTCCATAAAAAGCAGCTTGTCCTAGTCAGTCAATCAATCATATTTATTGAGTGCTTCCTGAGTGGAGAGCCCTGGGAGAGTACAATACAACAGAGTTAGTAGACACATTCTCGGCCCACAATGACCTCGCAGTCTAGTGAAAAGAACACTAGCCTGAAAGTCAGAGTTTTTATCCTGGCTCCACTGCTTGTCAGCTGTGTGACCTTGGTCCATTCATTTGACTTCTCTGTGCCTCAGTCCCCTCATCTGTACAATGCAGATTAAGACTGTGAGCCCCACGTGGGCCATGGACTGTGTATAACCTGACTAGCTTGTATTGACCCCAGTGCTAAGTACAGCACCTGCCCCATAATAAGTGCTTAAGAAATGATATTAAAGAAAAAGATGATGCTGAGCTAGGAATTCATTCTTTCATTCAGTAGTATTTATTGAGCGCTTACTATGTGCAGAGCACTGTACTAAGCACTTGGAATGTAGAATTCGGCAACAGATAGAGACGATCCCTGCCCAATGACGGGCTCACGGCCTAAACGGGGGAGACGGACAGCAAAGCAAAACAGAACAAAACAAAACAAAAACAAGACAACATCAAGATAAATAGAATCAAGGAGATATACATCTCATTAACAAAATAAATAGGGTAATAAATAATATATACAAATGAGCACAGTGCTGAAGGGAGGGGAAGGGGGATGATGATGATGATGATGATGATGATGTTGGCATTTAAGCACTTACTATGTGCCAAGCACTGTTCTAAGCGCTGGGGTAGACACAGGGGAATGAGGTTGTCCCACGTGGGGCTCACAGTCTTAATCCCCATTTTACAGATGAGGGAACTGAGGCACCGAGAAGTGAAGTGACTTGCCCAAAGTCACACAGCTGACAAGTGGCCGAGCCGGAATTCAAACCCATGACCTCTGACTCCAATGCCCGTGCTCTTTCCACTGAGCCACGCTGAAGCAGAGGGAAACGGGGGGGGGGGGGGGACTCAGTCTGGAAGACCTTCTGGAGGAGGTAGGCTCTCAAACTGGAGGAATCTGTGTGGTCAAGGTGCACAGGATGTTGGGGGTAAGCCTCTGTATTTTTCTTTCTCTGTGTGAAATAAGTTAGCCCAATGTAGCTGCCATTCCTGCTGTTATTGATATCTGGGGTCCTCCCTCCTAGGATATTCTAGTGTAGACATATACAGGCACATTCAGTGGAAAAAACCAGTAACCACAAAAAACCCCACAGTCCCAGACCCTCGGAAATCAGCAGGAAAATGATACGAGTCTTTTGGGCTCAGTCCACTATAGTCAGCTATGGCTGAAATCCAAGACTCCAACTTCCAGCTCTGGTCGTGAGCCACTTTCTCTTCTGTCACTCAGATGGCAGCTGTTGAATAATCCCTCTGGGGTCGATCTCCAGTTACCCTAGGTAGGAGCAATGGTTCTGAGGGAACAAGCAAATTCAGGGTCTTCACAGTGAGCTGAGGTCCAGGGATGGCTTCAGAGGGTAAGTAAGATAAGCAGTTGCCTCTTGGTTCCAAGCAACAAGGAGAACCACTGGCCTCCTCGCCCTCCCCAGAAGGCATTTCCAAGATGGCAGCCAAACCAGACCTTTCTAAGATGGCTGGAATGCACAGGGACCAACAGAGGAAGCTGGGGAGGGGCCACACACAATCATTACCAAGCCCCCACCTCCTGATGTTGCACTCATGCAGATGCCATTTGGGGAAGGTTTCAGTTCTCCACTCCCAGATCCTTCCCTTCAAAATCTCCCTCACTCCTCCCCCAAATAAAAACATTAAAGAACAGTTATTTACGGAAAGATTAATTCGTTTACTTATTTATTTACCAAATCGTTGGTGGGGGGGGGGTGAGGAAGGGAGAGCTCCAATTTCCCTCCTTGCAGCCTAGGAGTTAAAGTAAAATTGAACACACTAAAAAAAAGCGTCAGTAAGATCATGGGTGCCAGAATGAGTCTTTGTAAGTGTTGAAGCTCCACACTGACCCAAGAGGGGAACACAAAGTGTCAGGACCCAGTGGCAGAGGTGGGTTGCGTGGATGGCCATGGCGAGCCTGGTTGGTCTTTGGGGATGGGGGCATGGAACCCAGGTGACCTCCTGGAGAGGGTCTGCACTACCAGGGCGTCCTGCAAGGACCAGCCGGGTTCAGCCCAACCTCCAGCGGCCACCCTGACATACAATTGCCTGCTCAGCCACCCAGCTCCCAGCCATCCAGCCACCCAACCTCCCATCTGCCCTTAGCCTCAATCACCCAGCCACCAGTGCATCTTGCCACCCACTTGCCCATCTGATAATAACAATAGTAATACTAAAAATAATTTTTGATAAGCACTTAGATGCATCAAATACTGTTTAAGCACTGGAGTAGATCAAATCAATTAGGTTGGGCGGAGTCCCTGTCCCACATGGAGCTCACAGTATAAATAGGAGGAAGAACAGGTTTTGAATCTTCATTATACAAATGAGAAAATTGAGACACAGGAAAGTGAAGTGCCCTTCTCAAGGACACACAGAAAGTAAGTGGCTATTCTGGATTAGAACCCAGATCTTCTGATTCCCAGGCCGGTGCTCTTTCCACTTGGCCACTCTGCTCCCAGGCACCCGGCCACCCATCTGCCCGACTGCCTATCCTCTCATCCATTTATCCATCTGCCCAGCCCTCCAGCCACCCAACGGCTTGGCTGCCCAGCTGGGATGCTTGGGTTCCCAACAACCTAGCTGCCAATCCATTGGGTTACCCATCCACCCAGCCATCCACCCACCCAGCTGTCCATCCACTCAGTCATCTGCCCACCAAGGTGTCCATCCACTTGATCACTCTTCCTCCCAGCTGCCCATCCACCCAACCACCCACCTGCCCCATCTGCTCCCTAAGCTGCCCAGACATCCAGCTGCTCAGCAACCCAACTGCTCAGGTACCAAACCCACCACCACTCCCGACTCCTGCCCATCGCACAGCCTGGTGATGGCCCTGTTTCTGGGATGGATGGTTTGACTGCGCTTAATAGACTGTGGTCTACTTGTTATTATTGTTGGGGGACTCCACGCTTGCAATTTTGTCCTTCCAGGATGCTATTCCCAAAACTACCCTTGAGCGTTTGGGTGTGTTGCAGGGAGTCCGCTTCTACAAAGAACTGGGTGTCTGTTTTGTCTTCTGCTTTTCATACACTCCCTCACTATTCCTACCCCTTCTAATGGACTTCCTGGGCACTTCTAGTGATCATCAGAAAGACTATTTGATCTTGCCTTCAATTTGAGCATAATAGTGAATGATGTTTTATCAATATCCGGACTAAATCGACCTGAAAAATGAAATGAACAGGGCTTGATTAAATTCAGTTTCAATAGACAGGCTACACTCTGAAAATAGATCTGTTAGAATTGAATTGCTTATTCTCCCTCTCCCTCCCACATACACACAAACACACTCCCTTTTTGGCATTTCCTCTTTCACTACATGTACACATGTGCTCAGAGGTGTGCCAAGTCATTCTAATAGTATGGTATAGGTGGATTGGTGACTGCATCTCTTGCCAAGACAGCAGCCCGCTTTAGAGATTTCAAACTGGAGGGTCTTCCATCTTAGTGGGGCCTGACACATATGATAAACATGGTGTCCGAGAATGGAAATTCAGCATGAAGAAACAGACTCTGATAAGGAGCAACTAAATTTGTCCAAGGTCCCTTCCATTCAAGCTATTGAAGAGTGGCCGGCATTTGGCTTTCTCAAGAGGTAAAATATGAATGACAGTCTCGCTTTACCCACAAAATCAATAGGTGTTCCCCGTGGACATGCGAATCAAGCACAGCTTTCCTAAATTCTGTTTGTGGGTGTCCCTGGGTAACCCCGTAATCATTCAGGGAACCTTCTCTGTCTCTCCTGTCACCTCAGTGAAATCTGCCAAGAGACAGCACTAGATTTCTAGAATGTGAGCCGGTTGTGGGCTTGTCTCTATTTGTTGCTCAATTGTAATTCCCAAATGCTTAGTACAGTGCTCTGCACCCAGTAAATGCTCAATAAATACGATCGAATGAATGAATGAATATCAGCAATGTGGGGGATCTTTGGGCTGCTCTTCCTTTTGCCTCTGAGTTTTTACCTCCTTGTTTATTCATTCATTCATTCATCCATTCATTCATTCATTCATATTTATTGAGCATTTACTGTGTGCTGAGCACTGTGATAATAATAATAATAATAATAATGTTGTTTTTTGTTAAGTGCTTACTATGTGCAGAGCGCTGTTCTAAGCGCTGGAGTAGATACAGGGTAATCAGGTTGTCCCCCATGAGGCTCACAGTCATTCATTCAATAGTATTTATTGAGCGCTTACTATGTGCAGAGCACTGTACTAAGCGCTTGGAATGAACAAGTCGGCAACAGATAGAGACGGTCCCTGCCCTTTGACGGGCTTATGGTCTAATCGGGGGAGACGGACAGACGAGAACAATGGCAATAAATAGAGTCAAGGGGAAGAACATCTCGTAAAAACAATGGCAACTAAATGGAATCGAGGCGATGTACATTTCATTAACAAAATAAATAGGGTAATAAATATATACAGTTGAGCAGATGAGTACAGTGCCGAGGGGATGGGAAGGGAGAGGAGGAGGAGCAGAGGGAGATGGGGGGAAAAGAGGGTTAAGCTGTGGAGAGGTGAAGGGGGGGTGGTAGAGGGAGTAGAGGGAGAAGAGGAGCTCAGTCTGGGAAGGCCTCTCGGAGGAGGTGTTTTAAGTAGGGTTTTGAAGAGGGGAAGAGAATCAGTTTGGCGGAGGTGAGGAGGGAGGGCGTTCCGGGACCGCGGGAGGACGCGGCCCGGGGATCGACGGCGGGACGGGCGAGACCGAGGGACGGCGAGGAGGTGGGCGGCGGAGGAGCGGAGCGTGCGGGGTGGGCGGTGGAAAGAGAGAAGGGAGGAGAGGTAGGAAGGGGCGAGGTGACGTAGAGCCTCGAAGCCTAGAGTGAGGAGTTTTTGTTTGGAGCGGAGGTCGATAGGCAACCACTGGAGTTGTTTAAGAAGGGGAGTGACATGCCCAGATCGTTGCTGCAGGAAGATGAGCCGGGCAGCGGAGTGAAGAATAGACCGGAGTGGGGCGAGAGAGGAGGAAGGGAGGTCAGAGAGAAGGCTGACACGGTAGTCTAGCCGGGATATAACGAGAGCCCGTAGCAGTAAGGTAGCCGTTTGGGTGGAGAGGAAAGGGCGGATCTCGGTGATATCGTAGAGGTGAAACCGGCAGGTCTCGGTAACGGATAAGATGTGTGGGGTGAACGAGAGAGACGAGTCAAGGATGACACCGAGATCGCGGGCCCGAGAGACGGGAAGGATGGTCGTGCCGTCCACGGTGATAAGGAAGTCCAGGAGAGGACCGGGTTCGGGAGGGAAGATGAGGAGCTCAGTCTCGCTCATGTTGAGTTTTAGGTGGCGGGCCGACATCCAGGTGGAGACGTCCCGGAGGCGGGAGGAGATGCGAGCCTGAAGGGAGGGGGAGAGGACAGGTGTGGAGATGTAGATCTGCGTGTCATCTGCGTAGAGATGGTAGTCAAAGCCGTGAGAGCGAATGAGTTCACCGAGGGAGTGAGTGTAAATGGAGAACAGAAGAGGGCCGAGAACTGACCCTTGAGGAACTCCAACAGTTAAAGGATGGGAGGGGGAGGAGGCGCCAGCGAAGGAGACCGAGAATGACCGGCCAGAGAGGTGAGAGGAGAACTGGGAGAGGACGGAGTCCGTGAAGCCGAGGTGAGATAAGGTATGGAGGAGGAGGGGATGGTCGACAGTGTCAAAGGCAGCAGAGAGATCAAGGAGGATCAGAATGGAGTAGGAGCCATTGGATTTGGCAAGAAGGAGGTCATGGGTGACCTTAGAGAGAGCAGTCTCGGTAGAGTGGAGGGGACGGAAGCCAGATCGGAGGGGGTCCAGGAAAGAATGGGAGTTAAGGAATTCTCAGCAGCGATTGTAGACGACTCATTCTAGGACTTTGGAAAGGAAGGGTAGTAGGGAGATAGGGTGATAACTGGAGGGGGAAGTGGGGTCAAGAGCGGGTTTTTTTAGGATGGGGGAGACGTGGGCATGTTTGAAGGCAGAGGGGAAGGAGCCATTAGAGATTGAGTGGTTAAAAATAGAAGTTAAGGAAGGGAGGAGGGCAGGGGCGATGGTTTTAATAAGGTGAGAGGGAATGGGGTCCGAGGCGCAGGTGGAGGGGGTGGCACTTGCGAGGAGGGAGGAGATCTCCTCTGAGGATACTGCAGGGAAGGATGGGAAAGTAGGGGAGAGGGTTGGTGGCGGGGAGGGGAGAGGCGGAGGGGTGACTTTGGGGAGCTCAGACCTGATCGTGTTGATTTTCGTGAGGAAATAGGTGGCCAGATCATTGGGGGTGAGAGATGGGGAAGGGGGAGGAATAGGGGGCCTAAGGAGAGAGTTAAAGGTCCGGAACAATCGGCGGGGGTGACGGGCATGGGTGTCGATGAGGGAGGAGAAGAAGCTTTGCCTGGCGGAGGAGAGGGCAGAGTTAAGGCAGGAAAGGATAAATTTGAAGTGTGTGAGGTCGACTCGGTGCTTGGACTTTCGCCAGCAGCGCTCAGCAGCTCGAGCATAGGAGCGTAGGAGGCGGACGGAGGAGATGATCCGGGGCTGTGGGTTAGTGGAGCGAGAGCGGCGGAGGGAAAGGGGGGCGAGAGAGTCGAGATGAGTAGAGAGGGTGGAGTTGAGAGCGGAGACCTGATCGTCGAGAGTGGGAAGTGAGGACAGGGTGGCAAGGGAAGGCCTCTTGGAGGAGATAGGACTTCTTGTGGGATTCGATTTTCCTTCAGGCTACCCTGTCACTGAAGCACACGCACAAAGCCAGCTGGTCCAAAGTGTTCTGTTAGCCCTAACTACAGGTGTGCCGAGATGCATGGCAGAAAGGCAAAGGGAAGCAGGAAAGGGCTGGGTCCTGATAATCCTGCTTTCTCTTCCTGGCTTTAGTTCATACTGCACTTACCCTCTAAATGAGTGTCTTGTGCAGGGTCCAGGGTCCAGGGTGCTGGATAGGGAGTCAGGGATCCAGAACCGTGGGCAAGATTCAGCAAGTTCATAGCGGGCAGGGAATGTGTCTACCAATTCTGTTGTATTGTAGTCTCCCAAGTGCTTAGTACAGTGTTCTGCACACTGTAAATGCTCAATAAACACCACTGATTGATTGACTGGTTGATTGAGCAGAGTTGTGTTCTCCCATAGCCCAGTACTGCCACATCTTTGCTGTCTTTGATGCCTCCCTAAATGAAAACATGCTTTTGAGTGCTAAACCAGTCCAAAGGGACAGCCATTTTACACATTTTCTAATCTGCCCCCAGAAGCCATCCTTTATCAGCCAATCAATCAGGGATATTTATCGAGGCACTTACTGTATGCAGACCACTGTACTAAGCACCCAGTAGAATAAAATACAACAGAGTTGGTAGACATGTTCCCTGTGTACAAAGAGTTCCGGTCTCCTCCGAAGGAATCAGAAGAACTGTCACTTTGGAAGTCAGGTTCTTTGGCTGGAAGCGTGTGTGTGTACACACACGTGTCCCTCCTGATTGGCCTTGGGTACACTCAACTCAGCATCTGCTGTCTGGAAGAAGGACTCCTGTCTTTCTCCCACATCCTTGGCTCAGGAACTCCCCAGGCCAATCACAGTGATGGTGGGGACAGGGCTGGTATGGAAAATCTCCAAAATGCTATTTTCTGAGGGACAACTGGAGTCTTGTTCCTAATAATAATAAAAATAATTTTTGTATTTGTTAAGCCCTGGTGTAAGTTCAAGGTAATCAGGTGGACAAAGTCCTTGTCCCACAGGGTTCTTTCAGCCTAAAGAGGAGATAGAGCAGGTATCATACCATTTTTACAGGTGAGGAAACCGAGGCACAAAAAAGTGACATAATTTGCCAAGATCACACAGCAGGTAAGTGGCAGAGGTGGGATGGGATCCCAGGTGCTCTGATTTCCAGGTTCCTGGCTCTTTCCATCAGGCTGAAAGCTTCCTTCCCCTCTGCCTACCTGAGGGCAATTCTGCCCCAGGGATCTTTGGGGTAAAAATACAGATTTCCAAAGGAAGAAGACCTAACTCCATACATACTCAGCCCCACAAGCCTCTAGCCTCACCACTAGTTTACCAGAACCTTATAACCTGGCTCCTCCCCTACTCCCCACCTCAGATCAATCACTCAGGGATATTTGATCAGGTTATTGTGTGTAGAGCCCTGTATTAAGCGTTTGGGGTAATAAAATGCCATTAGAGTTGATAGGCAAGATCCCTGCCCTCAAGGAATTTACAGTCTGGAGGGGAGACAGGCATTAAAATAAATTACAGATTGGGGAAGGAGTAGATAGAACATAAATATATGGATATAAGTGCTGTGGGGCTGGGGGTGGGCTGAGTTTTAAAGTGCTTAAGGGGCATAAAATCAGGTACATAGGTAATACAGAAGGGAGGACAAACTGGAGGACGGGGGGAGAGGTTAGTCAGGGAAGGCTTCTCGGAGGAGGTATAATTTTAGAAGGGCTCTGAAGATGGGGAGAGGGCCGGTCTGTTGGTTATGAATGGGGAGGAGGTTCCAGTCAGGAGGGAGACCGTGAGCGAGGGGTTGATGGTGAGGAAGACGTGACTGAGGTACAGAGCGTAGGTTGGTGCTTGAGGAGCAAAAGGTGTGGGCTGAGTTATAGTAGGAGATTAGCGAGGTTAGGTAGGAGGGAGGGAGCCGATTGGGAGCCTCAAACTCTTTCGTGGCTTCCTGTTTCTCACCAGATCAAGAAAAGACCATTATTGATTTGCTTCAGGGTTTCCCATCAGCTGACCCGCCTCTTACTAATATTTTACATCTCAGCTGGCATCACCCGCCACTCTCCAGCCCACTCTGCTCCTGTCAAGCTAGCCTTCTAACGACACCTTTGCTCTCTACTCTTCCGCCTCCACCAGTCCACAGCAATCCCTTTATTTCCAGCTCTCCCCCCTCCCACCCCCAACTCCACCTCCTCCAGCAAGCCTTTCCCAATTACCTCCCCACCCTGAGTCATAGCAATCCCAAAGCCGCCTCCAGAATTTGCGTCTTTATTTCTTGCCAGCCACAGGACTTATATCTACATCTGTATCTATCTATAATCCATTTTAGAGTCAATTATTTATTCTCATTGTTCTTCTCGTAAATATGTTTCTCTGTCCCCCTCTCCCATTAGAGTGTAAGCTCCTTGTAGGCAAGGTTTGTGTCACATGCGTCTCTAAGTGGTTTCACAAGCGCACAGACCAAAGTGTGGCACCCCATGGATGCTCATTAATAATGATAATTATGATATTTCTTAAGCTGCTCAGTGGAAAGAGCCCAGGCTTGGGAGTCAGAGGTCATGGGTTCTAATCCCCGCTCCACCGCTTGCCAGCTGTGTGACTTTGGGCAAGTTGCTTAATATCTCTGTGCCTCAGTTACCTCATCTGTAAAATAGGGATTAAAACCATGAGCCCCACGTGGGACAACCTGATCACCTTGTATCCCCCCAGCGCTTAGAGTAGTGCTTTGCACATAGTAAGCGTTTAACAAATACCACCATTATTATTATTATTATTATGTGTCAAGCACTGTTCTATGCAATGGGGTAGATCCAAGGTAATCAGGTTGCCCCACATGGGGCTCACAGATTTAATATCCATTTTCCAGATGAGATAATTGCTGCACAGAAAAGTTGTGTCTTGCCCAAGATCGCAGACCATACAAGTGGCGGAGTCAGGATTAGAACTCGCATCCTCAGACTCCCAAGCCCGTGGTCTTGCCATTAAGCCACGCTGCTTCTCATAAGTTCCATTACAACTACAATTACGACAATAACAACCATTAACTATTAACAACTAATGACAACTATTACAACTGTTACTCACTACTATGACAATGATTACTATTAATTCCATTAATATAATTAAAAACTGTAATTACTCCTATTACAACAATTCTGAATCAGTCAATCAGTGGTTATTTATTGAGTATTCACTGGGTGCAGAACACTATTTATTGAGTATTCACTGGGTGAAGAACACTGTACAAACTGCTTGGGAACGTAGAATAAAATGGAGTTGGTAGACATATTCCCTGCCCATACAATTCTACCGCTATTGCGACAATTTCTACTATTATTACAACTATTATCACCTCGATAGCTACTCCTAGATAATAATAATAATAATTATGGCTCTTATTAAGCACTTAATACGGGCCAAGTACCGTTCTAAGAGTTGGGGTAGATGCAAGTTCATCAGGTTGGACACAGTCCCGTCCTACGTGCGGCTCACCCTCTTAATCCCCAGGCTTAATCGTCAGGTAACTGAGGCCCAGAGAAATGAAGTGACTTTCCCAAGGTCACGCAGCAGATGTGTGGGAGAGGCAAGATTAGAACCCAGATCCTTCTGACTTCCAGGCCCATACTCTATCCACTAAGCTCTGCTGTTACTACTCCTACTAATTACTGCCATTACTACTAATATTACAAGTGATTATTAGTGTTAGTATTAATATTATTAGTATCACTATTAGCACGATTATTAGAAAAACTAGTTTTACTGCTATAACCGAAACTACTACTGTGGTCAGCCCACAGTAAGCTGCGTTTTTAGTAACTGCCTGTGATTAATAAAATAAATAGAGTGACAAATAATATATACAAATATACAGAAGTGCTGTGGGGAGAGGAAGGGGGTAGAGCAGAGGGAGGGAGGAGGGGGAATGGAGGGGCAGGAGGGGCAGAGGGAAAGGGGGGGCTTGGTCTGGGAAGGCCTCCTGGAGGAGGTGAGCTTTCAGTAGGGCTTTGAAGAGAGGAAGAGAGTTAGTTTGGCGGATGTGAGGAGGGAGGGCATTCCAGGTTAGTGGTAGCTGTGAACCCGTTGTTGGGCAGGGATTGTCTCTATCTGTTGCGGAATTGCACATTCCAAATGCTTAGTACAGTGCTCTGCACACGGTAAGCGCTCAGTAAATATGACTGAATGATTCAATCATGTGAACACCAAGGAAGAGACTTTGCAAAGACACTACTGGGCTTTATGTGAGGCAGGTGATTGTTGGCCTGTGGGGCCGGATCATGGAGGGAAGTGGGACCTTCTCTCCCTGTTCTACCCGGTAATGGGCCTGGACCATTCATTCATTCATTCGGTAGTATTCATTTAGTGCTTACTATGTGCAGAGCACTGTACTAAGAGCTTGGAATGTACAATTCGGCAACAGATAGAAACGATCCCTGCCCAGTGACGGGCTCACAGTCTAAACGGGGGAGGCGGACAGCAAAGCAAAACAGGACAAAACAAAACAAGACAACATCATCAAGATAAATACAATCTTGGAGATATACACCTCATTAACAAAATGAATGGAGTAATAATATATACAAATAAGCACAGTGCTGAAGGGAGGGGAAGGGGAAAGAGGAGAGGGTGGGGGGAAGGGGAAGGGAGGAAGAGCAGATCAATCAAGGTCTGCCATGTGGAGCCACAGGTGCCATGCCTAAGACAGATAAAAGGAGGCCCCTATGAATCGCAAGAGGCCTGCCATAAAGGGACCACCTGGAAGCAGCAAGTTGGTACCAGGAGCTAAAGCATGCAGAGAAGAGGCCAGAAGGAAGCATGCTGAAGGCAGCAGGAGAGCAGCACTCGGAAGCAGAAAGAAGAAGCATTGGCAGAAAGGGCTCCTTTTGACCCCAAACTGGTACTGGATCCTTGGGTGGTGGAGTGAATGAATGTATGTATGTGTCACTTGCACGTTGGTAAAACTAAGGAAAAAGGTTTTCACAGTAACCTGGTGATCAGAGGTGTGGCTTGACTTCTATTATGTGTCACTGGAAGGTCCCGGTTGGTACGGATTGGGGGCTCGCAAAAACTACTAGTTTTATTATAACACTGATTACTACTATTAATATTGTTATCACTACTTATTCATTCCTTCAAAGCTTATTGTTTGCCAAACACTGTACGAAGCACTCGGGAGAGTACAATAGAGAAGCAGCGTGGCTCAGTGGAAAGAGCACGGGCTTTGGAGTCAGGGCTCATGAGTTCGAATCCCAGCTCTGCCACTTGTCGGCTGTGTGACTGTGGGCAAGTCACTTAACTTCTCTGTGCCTCAGTTCCCTCATCTGTAAAATGGGGATTAAGACTGTGAGCCCCACGTGGGACAACCTGATTCCCCTATGTCTACCCCAGTGCTTAGAACAGTGCTCGGCACATAGTAAGCGCTTAACAAATACCAACATTATTATTATTATTACAATATAACAACACATTCCTGCCCACAGTGAGCTCACAGTCTAGAGGGCAAGACAGACATTAACATAAATGAATTACAGAGATATACAAGTGTGCTGTGGGGATGGGAGGGAGGGACAATGAAGGATCAAGTAAGAGTGGCACAGAAGGGAGTGGGAGAAGAGGAGGGAAGGCTTCTTGGCGGGGTCATGCCTTCAATAAGGTTTTGAAATGAGGGAGAGCAATTATCTGTCTGATATGAGGAGGGAGGCTGTGGGCGAGAGGTCGGTGAGGAGATAGACGAGATCGTGAGAAGGTTAGCAGTAGAGGAATGAAGCGTGTGGGTTGGGTTGTAGTAGACTAGTGAGAATCACTGGAGTTTCTTGAGGAGTGGGGAAGCAAGGTATTAACTTTTTGAAGGAAAATAAGTCAGGCAGTGGGAATGGAGTATGGCCTGGAGTGGGGAGAGACAGGAGGCAGGGAGGTCAGCAAGGAGGCTGATAAAATGATCAAGATGGGATAAGATAAGTGCTTGCTTTATGTGGGAGTAGTTTGGAAGGAGAGGAAGGGGTGGATTTTTGGTGGTTACTACTCCTATTATTACTAGTTCAACAGCAGCAACTCCTATTTCAACAGTGATTCCTATTATCACTGCTTCTTCTATACAACCACATCATCAACAAGAACTAGAGAAGCAGTGTGGCTCAGTGGAAAAGGCACGGGCTTGGGAGTCAGAGGTCATGGGTTCAAATCCTGGCTCTGCCACTTGTCAGCTGGGTGACTGTGGGCGAGTCACTTAACTTCTCTGTGCCTCATTTACCTTATCTGTCAAATGGAGATTAAGACTGGGAGCCTCAGTGGGACAACCTGATCACCCTGTATCTACTCCAGCGCTTAGAACAGTGTTCTGCACATAGTAAGCACTTAACAAATACCAACTTTATTATTATTACTATTATTATTCTACTATTATTATTTGTCATGCTTGACGAGTGAGGTCCTATGGAGGTTCTAGGCCAAATGAAAATGGACAGAAATTTCTGGCCATCGAGTTTAGAGCTGGTTTTCCCCAAAGCCCGAAGCTGGGCGTCGATGCAAAATCTGTTTTGCAAATGTCTTCATCTTTGGTTGAGAGATGTTTCTATGGTGCATTAGGAGAATTGCTAAAGGATGGTGTTTTTCACAGTGTTCCAAGTGATGACTCATTCTTGGCCACATTCACAAAAGGGCCTGTGTGCTTCTATCTCCAACAGCCCTGCGGAACGAGGCTCTGAGCTCAGTTTTGTAGTCAGATTCGGTTCCGTGAAAGAATAGCCGACTTTCACTTAAGTGAAAGTGAGCTAGTTGTGTCGACTTTCGCTGGTGGCCTCCAGTGAGCAGCGACCTCTATTCCATCCTCATCTTCCTCGATCTTTCAATCAGTTGATCAGTCAGTGGTATGGATTGAATGTTTACTGGACTGTACTAAGCAACTGGGAGAGTCCAATACAAAAGAGTTGGTAGACATTCTCAGTCCACAAGGAACTTCCAGTCCACACTGTGGACCATTCCCTTCTTCTTGAAACGTTATAACGTTATCTGACCTCGGCCTCATTGAAACTGTCCTCTCCTGGCTCTCCTCCTCACCTCTCTCGTTGCTCCTTTTCAATCTCTCTGGCGGGCTTCTCCTCTGCCTTCCACCTCCTAAATGTGGGAGTCTCTCAAGGCTCAATTCTGAGTCGCGTTCTAATCTCCATCTGTACCCACTCCCTTGGAGAACTCATTCAGCCCCATAGTTTCCACTACCATCTTTACAAATTGATCTCTCCAGCCCCAACCACTCTCCTTTGCTGTCTCACATTTCCTCCTACCTTCAGGACATATCTCCTTGGATGTCCTGCCAACAGCTCAAACTTTACCGTGTCCAAAATAGACCTTCTCATCTTCCAACACAAATCCCACTTGGATTTGCTCCTACATTTGGAATTGTATCTCTTTTCACTCTTCCCTCAAAGCACTCATGTACGTGTACTTAATATTATTTATATTAATGTCCATCTCTCCCTCTAGACAGTAAGCTCATTGTGGGCAGGGAACATGTCTACCAATTCTGTCGTATTGTACTCTCCCTAGTACTTAGTACGTGTGCACAGTAAATATAATTGATCAATAAATATAATTAATTGATTGCCATTCTCCCCCAGACTTTCTCATTACTGTGTGGACAACATCACCGTCCTTCCTGCCTCACGAGCTCATAATCTTGGTATTATCTTGGACTCATCTCTCTTTTTAAATCATACTTGTTAAGTGCCTACTAAGTTCCAGTTACCATGCTGGGGTTCAAGATAATCAGGATGGGCACAATCCCTGTGCCACATGGGTCATTCAACCCACTTATTCAATCTGTCCCCAAATCCTGTTGGCTCTACCTTCACATATTCTAGAATCCACCCCCTCCTCTCCATCCATGCTACCATGCTGATCCAAGCGCATATCATACCCTATCTTGAATACCGCCTCAGCCTCTTCGCTCACTTCTCAGCCTCCTGTCTCTCCCCTTTTCAGTTCATGCTTCACTCTGCTGCCTTTATCCTTTTTTTCTTAAAAAAAATTCAGTCCTCAAAATTGAATCCATATGATTCAGCATTAAACAAACTCCTTACCTTCACCTATAAGCCACTCAATCAGCTAGCTCCCTCCTACCTTATGTTGACGATCTCTTACTACAACCCAAACCATACATGTTTCTCCTTTCCTAATTTCTGTATCTCATTTTCATCTGTCTCACCTCCCTCATGTCCATCCTCTGTCCTCCAGCTCTCTCCCTCTTCACGTACTACAGACGATCACTCTCCCTGCCTTCAAAATCTTATTAAAATCACATCTCCTCTAAGATATCATCCCCGCCCAAGCCCTCATTCCCCTATTCACCCTCCCTCCTGTGCACCTGTGCCCTCATATCTGTACCTCTGAAGAAATTAGGATGATATTCACTCCACCTCCAATCCGACAGCACTTATGTGCATATCCTTATATTCTGCCATTTCCCATTGCTATGATTTATTTTAATGTCCATCTTCACCTCCAGATTGTAAGCTCTTTGTGGTCAGGGATCATGTTTAGCAACTTTATTGCATTGTACTCTCCCAAGTGCTTAGTACAGTGCTTTGCACACAACAAGCCCTCATTTAATACTACTGATTGATTGCCTTCACCTGCCCCCAGATTCTTAGCTAATCAATTATATTATTGAGTCCTTACTTTGTGCAAAGCACTGTACCCGATGCTTGGCAGAGGACAATAAAGTAGACATTTTTCCTGCTCTCAATGAACTTACAATCTAGCAGGGGAGACAGATATTTGAATAAATTACAGTTGGGGGAAAAATGTATTTATTATTGTCCTTGACTCTTGAGTGATGTTTTGTGTAATTTTATTGCTTCATCTCTCCTTATGCATTTGTCATCAATCTCTTCTCCCATTTTTTATCTTAGGTTGAGAACACCTTGAAGACCAGGCACTATGTCAAATTCTCACCAGCGTATTTTTTTTGCCAGTGCTTAGAACAGTGCGACCTTTAATAATAACTGCTACTATATTACTATTACTGAACAGAACTATTACTGTTTAGAATGAGACGCAGGTTGTTCCACCCACTGACCTGCTGTGGGGAAGTTCATCTCCGCCACACTTTTCCCTTTCCCTCCCAAGAAGAGTGTCACCCTTTGGGGCCCAGGGAGTGGATTAAATTAACCAATCAATCAAGCAAGCAAGGAATGTTATTTATCAAGTGCCTATCTGGGTAGAGCGTTGTACTAGATGTTTGGAAAAGTAAAATTCAATAGAGTTGGTAAACCCACAAGGAGCTTACAGCTTAGAGGGGGAGACTGATGTTAAAATAACTCTCACTATTCCCTATTTTTTTTTTCTTTAATGGCCTCCCTCATGCTATGTTCCGTGGGGCAAGGGCACACCGAGATATTCTGTCTCATGGCCAAAAACTGCATCCCCCGTTCCAGTTGGCTATTTCAGAGTGGTTTGTTGCTGATCACTGGGGAAGCCGGGCCACAGGGCGTGGATGGTTCTGTACAAAATAACACTTGGAAAAACAACTCCAACACATGCCCTGCTGACAATGGGAAATTCCTAAGTAAAAGTCCTGTGTTACTAGGCAGCCCAGGATACTCTTTGTTCAATTACTAACGAGGCAGCAGGGCTGCTCAGTGACAATCAATCATTTATTGAGTGCTTACTGTGTGCAGAACACTGTACTAAGTGCTTGGGAGAGTACAACACAACAGAGTTGATTAACATATTCCCTACCCATAAAGGACTTAGGTCCTGGCTGTCACACTTCAGTATTTTGGTCATGTTCGCATGCCTGGAGACAATCTCATCATCTTCAGACATAACCCAGGCCACCACTCTCCCTACCTTCAAAGGCTGAATAATAATAATAATAATGATGGCATTTGTTAAGCGCTTACTATTTGCCAAGCACTGTTCTACGCGCTGGGGTAGATACAAAGTAATCAGGTTGTCCCATGTGATAATAATAATGTTGGTATTTGTTAAGCGTTTACTATGTACAGAGCACTGTTTTAAGCGCTGGGGTAGATAAAGGGTAATCAAGTTGTCCCACAAGAGGCTCACAGTCTTAATCCCCATTTGACAAATGAAGGAACTGAGGCACAGAGAAGTGATTTGCCCACAGTCACACAGCTGACAAGTGGCAGAGTCAGGATTCAAACCCATGACCTCTGACTCCCAAGCCTGGGCTCTTTCCACTGAGTCATGCTGCTTCTCTAAGCAAGAAGCAAACAAGGAAGTAAGTTGAAATCAATTCCTAGTGTGATTTAGACTCTAGCCTTGTTTAATAATAATGGTGGTATTTGTTAAGCGCTACGTGCCGAGCACTGTTCTAAGCACTGGGGTAGATACAAAGTAATCAGGGTGTCCCACATGGGGCTCACAGTCATAATCCCCATTTTACAGATGAGGTAACTGAGGCACAGAGAAGTTAAGTGACTTGCCCAAAGTTTCCCAGCTGATGAGTGGTGGAACAGGGATTAGAACTCATGACCTCTGACTCCCAAGCCTGTGCTCTTTCCACTCTCCAGGGGTAAAATTCACTACTAGCTGGGACTTGCTTCTTTTTTTTTTTTAATTAATGGTATTTGTTAAATGCTTACTATGTTCCAGGCACTGTGGCGGATACAAGATTATCAGTTTGGACACAGGGCTCACAGGCTTAAATTCCCATTTTAGAGTTAAGCTAACTGAAGCCCAGAGAATTTGAGTCACTTGCCCGAGGTCACATAGCAGACAAGTGGTGAAGTCAGAATTAGAACCCAGGTCTTCTGACTCCCAAGCCCATGTTCTTTCCACTAGGTCACCCTGCTTGACTGAGCCTATGATGGGTCAGATCCTGGATTTCCGGTCTGGGCAGGAATGATCTAAGAATATAGAAAAATAAAACTTCAAGTGAGTTTTTCTTTTTCTGCTTTATGAAGAAGCAGAGTTATTTAAAAGTTAGCATCTCAAAGGTGACTTTGAGTTATTTAGGTGTTATTTGTCGAATATCGAAGACGTTAGACGAGGTAGCAAAGCTTGGGAGATATTGTTTCTTAAAGCCAAAGTAAAACTCACTCTTACTTTTCTAATAGTAATGATGATAATAATGATCATCATCATTATCATAATTATAATCATGGTATTTGTTAAGCGATGACTATGTGCCGATTAGATAAGAGATAATCAGATCCCACATGGGGTTCCCAGTCTGAGTAGGAGGGAGAACAGGTATTGAATTCCCATTTTGCAGATGAGGGAACTGAGGCACAGAGAAGTTAAGTGACTCACCAAAGTCACACAGCAGGTATGTGGCAGAGCTGAGATTTGAACCCAGATCCTCTGACTCCCAAGCCTGCGCTGTTTCCTCCAGGCTGCACTGCTTCTCTAGCGTGGTTTAAGCCAAGAGCGGGTTCGGTAACCGGTGCTTGATGCAAGAAAGTATTCCAGCAAAGAAAATGAGTGTTTCTGAAACAGCAACAAGCTCCACTCAGATGTACAAGATTAAGAAAAAAGACTTCGCTGGTTTGTAGCCCAGAGATGGTTAAAAATGCTAAAGAGGGGCTCAGTCAAATGATGTAGAGTAGCCGTGGGCAGGTGACGTTGGGCTAGCGCACCCCTGAGAACTCCTAGGAGAGAAAAGAAGTCCAGGAGTGCAGAAGAGAGTCTCCAGGGCAAATAGTGGAGAGCAGCTTGGCTAAGATTCCCTTGGAAATAGATGGATCCGATAAATCAACGAGTTGTTTGCTTCATAAGACCTGGGTTCCTTCTTGGTCGGGATCGACAGCAGCTGGGAGACAAAAGCCACCAACGGAGCAGTCAGATGCGCAGCAATCAGGGCCAGATGGCAGTTCTAGAGCCAAGGCCCCTGGGAAATGACACAGAAAGAAGCGGGACTGAAACCAGCTCCTGGGCCCTGAAAATAGCCCCCCGCACTGTACCTCGATCTCGTCTCTGTCACCAACCCCTTGCCCACATCCTCCCTCTGGCCTAGAACTCCCTCCGCCTTCATATATGATAGACCATCACTCTCCCACTTTCAAAGCCTTATTAAAATCACATCTCCCCCAACAGGCATCTCTTGACTAAACTCTCATTTCTTCTGCTCCCTCTACTATCTGTGTCACCCATGCACTTGAATCTGTCAAGCGCTTAGTACAGTGCTTTGTACCCACTAAGCTCAATAACTACAATTGAATGAGTGAATGTATATGGTAAGCACTCAATATTCACCCAACCCTTAGCCCCACAACACTTATGTACACATTTCTCATTTATTTTAATATCTGACTTCCCCTCTAGACTGTTTTCTTCTTATGGCAGGGAACATATCTACAAACCTTGCCGTGTTGTATTCCCCCAAGCACTTAGTTCAGTGCTCTGCTCGCTATAAGTGCTCAATAAATACTATTGCCTGATTAACAGTTCTGTAGAATGTTTTTTTACCTGGTTGCTGTCTAATTTTCCACCTTCCTCTTCATGGTTACATATGAGTTATTAATAGATTCAGAATTTCATCATTTGCCTTGGTATCGATGTTTATTAGAGGATTGGTAGTGAAAACCTACTTTCCACTTCAAACTACTATCTACACTTCAAAACACATCATGAAGTACCAGGATTGTCTGGCTACCTGAGAAAGCTAAATTGGAAACCATTTTACCTATCCAAATGCTTCCAAGAAATAAAACAGGTGGCAAATTCTCCTGGATTTCTATATCAGCAGTGAACTCCAAATGTTTGTCCTCTTCTTTTTCTCTTTCATTTATTTAAATCCATTCCTCCAAGACAGCCCTTCTATGTCTGCAAAATTTCTCGCTTGTCTGGTGAGTCAACACAGATAACTCCAATCATACCCAGCCTGGCAAAATGAAAATTGACTAGATGTCTTATCATTTTATATTTTATAATATTTTATTATTTTATAATAATAATGATGATGATAATAGTAATGATTGTGGGACTTGTTAGGAACATACTATGCATTAAACTTTGTACTAAGCGCTTGGTTATTTACAAGATAATCAGGTCCCAGATAAGGCTCACAGTCTAAGTAGGAGGACGAATAGATATTGAATCCCCGTTTTGCAGATGAGGGAATAGAGAGATGTGACTCGATCAAGGTCACACAGCAGCTTCGGGGCAGAGGTGGGATTTATAACTTTACAAGCCACCCTGCTTTTGCTTAGCACTTCAAAATAATCGTCATCTAGCGGAAAAACAAGCTCTGGGCCAAGATCTGATCCAGGGAAGACCATATGAAAGAAGGGGGTGGGTGCACTGTACTCTTTTGTGTTGTACTGTATGAAACATTTTGGCTTAGTGACAAGAGCACAGGCCTGGGACTCAAAGACCTGTATTCTAATCCCAGCTCTACCACTTGTCTGTCATGTGACCTTGCACAGGTCCCTTAACTTCTCTGTGCCTCAGTTCCCTCACCTGAAAATGGGGATTAAGACTGTGAGCCCTATGTGGGACAGGGAGTGAGTTCAACCCCAATTATCTCATTAATATTAACCCCAGCACTTGTAAAGTATAAAGTGCTTGGCACAGAGTAAGCACTTAATAAATACCACAATTATTATTATGATTACTTTCCCAAATTCTGACCACAGTGAACACTCAATAAATACCATGAATTGATTGATTGGATGGCATCCAGAAAGGTGGGCCAAGTTTTATCAGCTTTGGAGCCAGGAAGAGGATAATCTTTCTTGAGGACTTGTAACATGGTCTTGAAGACGCCAAGCAAACCCCTTGTACATTCTTGGCACACGAGCTCCAGAAGGAATCATTTTTGTTTGCTTTCTTTTAATTAAAATTTTAAACACTGGACTGGATTTCTTTCAATCACAGATGAAATTAATGCAGTTGATCTTCTTGATGGGGCTGGTATTTGTGCAATCAGGAAAATTTGAAGATATTTTTCCCTGACCCCTTGTCACCTTGTGTCTGGACCTGTACCTGAATATTAGTGGTTAAAGTTTGGTTTCTGTGAGTCATTGTTTATGTTGGATCTGTTTCCTTGAGTTGGTGTCTGCCCTGTGGTTTTGCATCTCTATCTGTGTGTTAGTGCTTGGGTGTTGGTGTCAGAGGGTGTCAGTGAATGTATATCGGGGTAACAGTGTCTGTTAGTGTTAGGTAATTAATATTTAGGTAATTAGTGTCAGGTGTTAGTGCCTGTTTGGCTTGGGTCTGTAATTCGGTGTCAGTGTCTGTGAGTTGGCTTCTGTTTTGCATGTTGGTGTTTGCAGGCATGTTCATTGCTGTGTGTTTGCAGTTCTGTGCCAGACTCAAGTGTCTGTCTTGGTCTAAATGTGTGTCTGTATACTGGTGTGTGTATGATGAGGTCGGCTATGCTAGTGATGGAACAGAAGTGCTCTAGCAGTGTGAAACACATGTATCGCCATTAAATCATATTTACAAAGGAATGGGGAAAGTTATGTGAGAGCGGGATAAGGAAGGGAAAAGAGGGAACAAAGGAAGGCTCTGATGACTTAAAAGCTTTAAAGTTATTCTAATGAGTTTCGGGGAATGAGTTTCCAGAAACAGTTCTCTTTAGTTGCAAAAGAAGTTTTATTTCTCTCTAATCTAAATGTATGTATTCCCCGAGACATCTGAGCAGTGTGTGAAATATGAAATTGACATAGAATGAAATCCAGCAGACAAAATGAACTAAAGTAGCATGGCCTAGTGGAAAGAACAAGGGTTCACATCTGGCCTTAGGCCATTTCTGTATTTCATGCTCCCTCTCCCTTCTGTTTCATCTGTGTACTTGGATCTGTGCCCTTTGGACATTTGATATTCTCACCACCCTCAAACCACAACAGTTATGAGCATATACACAATTTATTCTAATGTCTGTTGTGGACAGGAAATCTGTCTACTGTACTGTTGTATTGTACCTTCCCAAGTACTTAGCATTCATTTAATTGTATTTATTGAGCACTTACCGTGTGCAGAACACTGTATTAAGTACAATAAACCATAAGCACGTATATTCCCATTTTAGAGTTTGGGGAACTGAGGCACAAAATGATGTTGGTATTTGTTAAGTGCTTACTATGTGCCGAGCACTGTTCTAAGCACTGGGGGAGGTACAGGGTGATCAGGTTGTCCCACGTGAGGCTCACAGTTAATCCCCATTTTACAGATGAGGGAACTGAGGCACAGAGAAGTTAAGTGACTTTCCCACAGTCACACAGCTGACAAGCGGCAGAGCCGGGAGTCGAACTCATGACCTCTGACTCCAAAGCCCAGGCTCTTTCCACTGAGCCACGCTGCTCGCCCAAGATGACACCACAAGCAATTGGCAGAGTCGGGATTAGAACCCAGGTCCTTCCGACGCTCTCAAATGAATGTAAATATATTTTATATTTATAAGCGAGTGTATTTGAGAGCATCAGAAGACATCAGGAGAATGTAAGCCTCAGAGTCTGTTTTACCTTTCTCTTGTGTTTTTAGGACCTGAGAGTTGGGTAAAATGCTGGCCGTTGACCGGAAGGAATGGTGTGGGCTGGAACAAGCAGAGTTTTTTCCTTCAGGAGAACTTTCCCTGCAATCTCTGTTTCAGCTGCTCCCATAGGAATTTATTTCACTCCTTTGGAATTTTGGAGGATTTGGCCCCGGGGGCTGTTCTGGCTCCTGCCCCTGGGCCCATCCTTTCTGTCTATTTATATTAATGATGATGTTATTCGATAAGCACTTACTATGTGCAGAGCAATGTTGTAAATGCTGGGAGGAGGACGAGTTCAAGATGATCATAATCCCCATTTTTTAGGCGAGGTAACTGAGAAGCTGTGACTTGCCTAAAGTCACACAGCTGGCAAGCGGCAGAGTCGGGAGTAGAACCTATTTATTGCCATTGTTCTTGTCTGCCCGTCTCCCCCGATTAGACTGTAAGCCCGTCAAACGGCAGGGACTGTCTCTATCTGTTGCCGACTTGTACATTCCAAGTGCTTAGTACAGTGCTCTGCACATAGTAAGCACTCAATAAATACTATTGAATGAATGAATGAGTATTCCCTGCCCACAACAAGCTTACAGTCTAGAGGAAGGTGAACAGACATTAATACAAATAAATTACAGATATATACACAAATGCTGTAGGGGTGGGAGGGGGCAAGAACAAAGGGAGCAAGTTGGGGTCATGCAGAAGGGAGTGGGAGAGGAGAAAAAGGTCAGTCAGGGAAGGCCTCTTAGAGGAGATGTGCCTTCAATAAGGCTTTAAATGGAGGGGAGAGCAATTGTCTGTCAGATTTGAGGAGAGAAAGCGTTCCAGCCCAGAGGCAGGACGTGAGCGAGGGGTCAGCAGCAAGGTAGACAGGATCGAGGTGCAGTGAGAAGGTTAGCTTTAGAGGAGCGAAGAGTGCGGGCTGGGTTGTAGTGAAGTGAGGTAGAATGGGGGCAAGGTGATTTGAGTTCTTGAAAGCCAATGGTGAGGAATTTTTGTTTGATAAGGAGATGGATGGGCAACCACTGGAGTTTCTTGAAGAGTAGGGAGACGTGTCCTGAACGTTTCTGTAGAAAAATGATCTGGGGCAGCTCACAATCTAACAATAAAAAATGGGGAGAGGGGACTTGTGACAGACAGGGAATGTATAGGTAGGGAACGTGTCTGCTTATTGCTGTATTTGACTATACTGTACTCTCCCAAGGACTTAGTACAATGCTTTGCACACAGTAAGCACACATTAAATATGACTGAACGAATGACTGACAGACACATAAGGAGGGATGAAACGAAGCCCAAAGACGACACAGACAAAAACCAAAGATCAGTAGGGACTGACCTGGTCCCCGCCCTTAAGGAGCTAATGCTCCAGAGAAGAGAGATAATAGCAATATTTACAGATAGTGGAAAGAGAAGCTTGGCAAAACCTGCACCGGATGTGCAGGCCAAACTAAGAAACATGTGACAAGTGGCAGAAAGCCAAAACTGAGGGGATCCAGGGATACGTTGAACACCCTCAAGGACAACGCCAGGCAGAATACAGGCTGCTTGGGATGGAGGCCAAGGCTCCAGAGTTCTCTGGGGGGCAGTCAGTGGTGGAATCCCTGTGGCAGAAACACAATCTTTCTTCCCTGGCTCCAGTATAATGAAGCTGTGTCTCTCTATAGCTCGTAGCAGGAGGTTTCACGTAGAAAGAAGCTTCCCCTCTAGACTGTAGTCTTCTTAGGGGCAGAGAATGTGTCTGCTAACCCTGTGATACTGTAGTCCCTCAAATACTTAGTACAGCATTCTGGACACAGTAAATGTTCATTAAATTGTATTTTTTGGTTGACTGGTTTCTTTCATTCATTCAATTGAATTTATTGAGCACTTACTGGGTGCAAAGCACTGTACTGAGCGTTTAGGAGACTACAATGCAACAACAAACACACACATTCTCTGCCCACAACGAGCTCACAGTCTAGAGATGAGCTCGCAGTCTAGGAATGAGCAAGTTTGTGGAAGGTAGACCAGAGAAGTAGGAGTCTGCGATCTGTTTTGAAATTTTCCACTTTTAAATCTTCATTAGAATTTCCTTTTTGCATTCTTTTCAATTGTATCTCTGATTCAAATATTCTGGATCACCAGATACGTTTAATCAGAGTTTTGCAATTCTTTGAAGAACTCAAGCAGCATTCCCTTTCTAACTCTGGCCAGATTTCACATCTCCTTTATTTCTTTGGAGTGCCTGGGTTGATTCAGGGCTCCTTTTGCTTTTCCCGCTAGGTATTTTTGCAAGGTGGCCCCCCAACTGAGCAAGTCTTTTTTTCAAAAAAGCAACGTTTTCAAACAGTCTTCTGGAAGATTCGGCTTATTCAGCAATTTACAGCAGGGTGCATTCTGATGTCTTTTCTAACTGCCACATTGCAGAATTTGTCAATGCCCCCAAGACTATCTTTCCCAGTTTACTATTAGGATGATTGAGCATGTGGCCCAGGAGGACTCATAATATGGATTTTCCCCTTTGATGATTAGACTGGCTTGAAGGGGACAGTGAACCACGAAGTCTGATCTCAAAGAAATTATTTTCTGCCTGTCCCAGCAAGAGCCTCAATTACATTTAGTACTTTTGAAACATTTTGAAACATGTCTGAGGACATAAGTCAACATCCCGGATTAACTCTCTCCAGCATGATTGTGTAACTGAGGGGATGATTCGAGAATCAGCATTGCATTGCTTTATCGTTTTGAGCCAATCTCTTCCTGTCACGGTCAGCAAACGCTTCAGCACGTAAGAAAGCAGCTTGGCTTAGTGGAAGGAGCATGGGCCTGGGAGTCGGACAAGTCATTTGGGCAAGTCACTTCACTTCTCTGGGTCCCACTTTCCTGTTTTCCTTTCCACTTAGGCTGTGAGCTCCATGTGGGACAGAGACTGATTTATTTTTTTTAAAATATTTATCCCGGAGCTTTTTAAAGTCTTTGGCACATAAGTGCTTAACAAATAACACATGTACTATTACTGTAATGATTCCATTGGCTAGGTAAAGGCCTCTGGACATTTCAAGGTGCTGGGTTTCATTAGCATTCTTCTACAATTACCTGGGCTCTTTTACAGTAGAGCAATTCATTCTTCTTGCTGAACCACTCGATATTGAGCTAAAAATGCCAGTGTAATTCAGAGAGCATATCCTCGACATTAATGAACTTTGAAGGTTGCTTTCGAGAAGGACTACATCAATCTTTTTCACATGCCTCTTCACAAAAGGTGTTTGGACATTGTCTACAAACTTTCACTGCTCTTGGGCCATCGATAACGTACTATGACTTTGGAAAATGCCTCTACAATGCCTCTACTCAAATGACATGTGCAGGCAGGAGTGGCCTGGTTCTGGCCATGGACTAGCATTCTAGTGCCAGTTCTGGCAAGGAGCTCAGGGAAGTCTTTGGGTTCTCTAGCGGTGAAATTGTTGCTCACACATTGAGAAATTCTCTGCTTGGAACTTTCAATGCTGTAAGGTTAAAGGGCCGTACTGAAAACAAATGAGATGAGATAGGTGAAAGTGGCTTCTTTGGAGGAAACACCCTAGAATGTTTGCCTGAAAGTAATCTGCCACCATATTTAAATGCATTCTCTGAGAGTGGAACAAGCTAACATTAGGTGGAACTGAGCCAGGCTCCCGAGCCCAGAGCAGGGTAAAGACTGTCCTAACAAACTCCAGCTCTTGACCAGAAAATCCTTCCGTCAGTGGTTTCAAGAAATTGACCTCTCTAAGTTGGAGAGAAGACACAGTTTCCACATTATACAAGTGGAGAAACTGAGGCACATATATGGTGGCTTGCTGAAGGCCACAGTGGGGCCACTAGCGTGTCAGTAATAATAATAATGTTGGTATTTGTTAAGTGCTTACTATGTGCAGAGCACTGTTCTAAGCGCTGGGGTAGATACAGGGTAATCAGGTTGTCCCACGTGAGGCTCACAGTCTTCATCCCCATTTTCCAGATGAGGTAACTGAGGCACAGAGAAGTGAAGTGACTTGCCCATAGTCACACGGTTGACAAGTGGCAGAGCTGAGATTCGAACCCATGACCTCTGACTCCCAAGGCCGGGCTCTTTCCAATGAGCCATGCTGCTTCCCTAGTGGATAGAGCATGGGCCTGGGAGTCAGAAGGACCTGGGTTTTAATCCCAGCTCAGCCACTTGGCTGCTGGGACTTTGAGCAAGTCACTTAACTCCTCTGTGCCTCAATTACCTCACCTGTAAAATGGGGATTAAGACTGTGAGCCCCATGTGGGACATGGACTATACTCATTGAGATTATCTTGTACTTACCCCTGTGTTTAGTACAGTGCTTGGCACATAGTAAGCACTTAAGTACCATAAGAAAAAATCTCTAAATTATTAGCCTAGTTCCCATTTCAGACCTCAAGTCATTATTATCACTATAATAATAGCTGTGGTATTTATTAAGTGATTACTAGGTGGCAAGCACTGTACAAGCACTGGGGTAGACGCAAGACAATCAAGGGGGATATAGTCCCTATTCCACTTGAGTTTCTCAGTCTAAGTTGGAGGAAGACAGGTATTGGATCACCATTTTGCAGATGAAGAAACTGAAGCACAGAACAGTTGAGCAACTTGCCCAAGATCACAGAGAAGGCAAATGGTGGGGCCAGGATTAAATCCCACGTCCTCTGATCCCAAGTTTGTGTTTTTTCCATTCAGTCATGTTTTAAGCATCAATGCTACCATCAACAACAGCAGGAACAACAAAAGCATTGCTTATGAGTATTTGTTGAGCACTTTCTCTATGCAGATCAGTGTCCTAGGCTCTTGGGAGAATGCCGTAGAAGTAGATAAGAAGTAGGCAGTCCCTGCCTTTGAGGAACTTAGTCTATTGGGAAACATAGTCAGACACCAGTGGCCAACATATAAGACAAGAGAAAGAGCATAAATACAACTGATAAAAACAAAAGTAGACAATGAACGTAATCACATAATAAATAATAGTACTACTATTATTACTACTCGATGAGTATTAAGCACTTACTACTTGCCAAAAACCTGGACGCTTTTTTTGACTCATCTATCTCATTGAACCCTCATATTCTATCTGTCACCAAATTCTGTCACTTCTACCTTCACCATATCACTACAATCCTTTTTGTCTCCTTCCAAACTGTTACACTGTTGATCCGAGCACTTATCTTCTCCCACTTTGATTGCTCTCTCAGCCTGCTTGCTGACCTCTCTGCCTCTTATCTTTCCTCACTCCAGTCCAGACTTGATTCTGTTGCCAAGGTCATTTTTCTAAAAATGTGTTCAGTCCATGTTTCCTCAAGAACCTCTGGTGGTTTCCCGTCCACCTCCGTAACAAACAGAAAGTCCTAATCATTAGCTTTACAGCACTCAATCACCTGGACCCTTCCTATCTTACCTCACTGATTTTGTACTATGGTCCAGCACATTCACTTTGCTCCTCTAATGCCAACTTACTTGACTGTACTTCTATCTGGTCTATTTCACCGCTGACCTCTTGCCCACGTCCTGCCCCTGGCATGGATCTCCCTCCCACTTCATTTCTGACACACCATCACTCTCCCTAACTTCAAAGACTTGTTAAAATCATATCTCCCCCAAAAGGCCTTCCCCAGTTCCCCTACTCCGTCTCTCCTCTGCTTCACTATTGCACTTCCGTTTGTACCCTTCACTTTTTAACCTTTTCTTTTGTATCCTTTACTCACCCCACCTCCACCCCAAATGACATGGTAGCAGTTTGACTGGAGAGGAAAGGATAGATTTTCGCGAGGTTTTGAAAGTTGAATGGACAGAATTAGTGACAGATTGAATATGTGGGTTGAATGAGAGGATAACAGCCAGGTTACTGGCCTGTGAGACAGGAAAGATGGTGGTATTATCTACATTGATATCTATAATGAAGGGAAAATCAGGGGAAAGACAGGGTTTGGATAAGATAAGAAGTTCTGTTTTGGACATGTTAAATTTGAGGTATTTGCACTACATCCAAGTAGATATGTCTTGAAGGCAGAAGGACACGTGCGGCTGCAGAGAGGTAGAGAGATCAGGGCTGGAGATGGAGATTTGGGAGTCATCAGCACAGAGATGGTAGATAAAACTATGGGAGTGAATGAATTCTCCAAAGGAGTGGGTGTAGATGGAAAATAAAAAGGGACCCAGATTTGAAGCTTGAGGATCTCTCAGAGTTAGGTAGTGGGAGGCAGAGGAGGAGCCCATGAAAGAGACTGAGAATGAGTAGTCAGAGAGATAGGAGGAGAACCAGAAGAGGACAGTGTCAGTGAAGCCAAGGTTGGATAATATTTCCAGAAGAAGGGTTTAGTTAACAGTGCCCAAGGCAGCTGAGAGGTCAAGGAGGATTAGGATGGAGTAGAGGCCTTTGGATCTGGCAAGAAGGAGAACCTCTGTGACCTTTGAGAGGATGGTTTCTGTGGGGTGAAGGGGACAGAAGCCAGATAGGAGGGGGTCAAGGAGAGATTTAGAAGAGATGAAGTTGAAACATCCGCAAATGTCTTATAAATGGGCATGAAATTGTCCCCCTGAGTCAGACTAATGATCCATCTAAAAATGTCTGGAGTAACAATGGAAGAGATGTCAAGATGGGAACCGAGAGCAAGGTCATGGCTACGCCTTCAGCCGCATCCCTAATTGCTTATTGCACTCTCCCAAGCACTTAGTACAGTGCTCTGCACTCAGGAAGTGCTCGATAAATACCATTCATTGGTACCTTCAAGGGTCCCATTATGTATGTTCAGCCATAAATTCATGCAAATGCCACTGAACCTATATTCCACCCAGGATTAACAAGATGGCACAGGGTGCCATAGGTGAAATAGTCACTTCTATAACACAGATTTTTTAAATGGTATTTATAAAGTGCTTACTATGTGCCAGGTACTGTACTAAACCCAGAGCTAGATACAGGATAATCAGATTGGACACAGTCCCTATCCCACAAGGGGCTCACAGTCTTATTCCCCATTTTACAGATGAGGTAACTGAGGCACAGTGAAGTGAAGTGACTTGCCCAAGGTCACACAGATAAGTGGCAGAGCTGGGATTAGTACCCAGGTCCTCTGACCGCCCAGATCCATGGCCTTTCCACTAGGCCACGATGCTTCTAATTCCTGAAGAACATTGCATTCCCTAATACTTCTGTTATAGAACTCACACCTTGATTGTAAAACTGTTTCTCCTGTTGCCCCATTGGGGTGCATCCAGACAGACAGATGCAGGTTAAGGGAAGAATGGTCTAAATCCTCACTTGTGCTCTATCCAGAATGTGAAATATCACCTCACCTTGCAGAGGAAGGGGATATAAACATTTAGGAAAACTTGGGGAAAGGCACCCCCAGAAGGGAGCAGTGTATGGCCCTTGATTTTTTTCCCATTCAAGTTCTGCTTACACCTGGGTAGACATCTGTACTCCCTGATCCCACCAGTGGGATCTCTGTTTGGGGAAAGAGATTTTGTAGTTTCCCCTCAAACAGTCAATAAATCCCATGAAGCAGAAATGGTTTAGGAAGACAGTCCTTCTTAAGGGTTAGCTCACACCTAGAATATTAATTTCACGGTAGGATTTTGCAACTCTATCAAGTAGAATCCTGAAAAATGAAGGGTCACAGCACCAGCTCTTTTGGGTAAAGAAAAGTGAATAAAGGAATCAAAAAGGGAAACCGCTTTACTTGAAAAGTCAGGGCTGGAAAACCGATTGCTCTCTAAGAGCCCAGAGAAGGGAACTGTCCCTTTAAAAATTACAGCCAAATTGAACTTATCCCAAGTACTTGACGTGTCGGACACTTTGACCAAGGCATGTATTCTTTACCAAGTAATATTTTTAATTAGAGGAATTGCAGGACAATTATAAATCATTTTTATTTTCTGTTGGGAGGGTCCTTGACAGACCCTAAGGAGGTGAGAGATGGATGGCTCAGTTCATTCTGCCCTACTTTGCTGTTCTGTGACTCAATGGTTCGTTCTTTGAACAAACACATGGTCAGAAAGGGTTCTGCTTGGAAAGAACAAGGAACCGTGACCCAGGGACCAACTCTGAAGTGATGGGGGAACTGCGTGGAAGGATTCCACCAGCCTTACCCTCATCTGTTGATCTAGCAATCTTGAGTGTGTAACGAGTGTTTGCTCTGGGCTGAGAACTGTACTAAAAAACTTGGAAAGTACAATAGAATAAATAGACAGTTTCCCTGCCCTGGAGACTCAACTGCAATTCAGCCTGGGTCACAGTCCATCCCCATCACTGACTTCCTGGAGTCCCCGTGCCCTGGACAGGCCAGAGGCTTCTCAAGCCGAGGCTCTGCCTGGCGGTAGCCTGCTATCTACCTCACTGGCCCCAGGCTCCCCACCTGGTGCCCACCTGGCCAGGGCCCCGGGATGGGAGTCGACCTGCAGAGCCATTGCCCTGGGGCTGGGGATTGGCAGGACAAGCAGCAGAGCAGCTGAAGTCCAGCTGGCTCTCTGGCAAGGGCCCGGGATGCTATCCTGCTGTGGCTCCGGGAAGAAGCCAAGACCCTGTTCCTGGAGGCAGAAGATAGCAAAGGTGGTCTACTCTCTGCCTTCCTCTTCCTTTCCCATCCCTTCCCCCATCTTTCTGTCTCCCTCTCCTCTCCCCTACCCCTCTTTTTCCCTTCCATTACCCCCACCTTCCCATCCTCTTTTTCTCCTTTCTCCCTTCTTTTTCCCTCCCTTTTCCCTGCCTTCCCCCCTCCTTCTCCTCCTCCTTCGCCCTTCCAACTTCTCCTCCCTTTCCTCTCCCTTTTCTTTCCTTTCCCACTCCCTTTCCCCTCTTTTTCCCTTCCTTTCCCCTTCTCCTTTTCTCCTTCCCTTCCCCTACATCTACCCTCTTTCCCCACCTTTCTCCTCCTTCCCCCCATTTGCTTCCTTTCCTTCTCCTTTTCCCTCCCTTCCCCCTCCATTTCCCTGCTTTTCCCCTCCTTTTTTCTTTTGGTTCTCTTCTTTTTCTCCTCCTACCCCCCTCTCTTTCCTTTCTTTTTCCCCTCCCTTTCCCTTCCTTTGTTTTCCATTTTTCCTCTATTTCTTTTCCCTTCCCCCACCTTCCCCTCCCCTTTCCCTCTCTTTCCACTCCATTTCCTCTCCCTTTCCTGTATAACTCATTAATCCAAACAGTTGTTAATTAAATGCCTGAATGATATACTATTCTCAACCATGGTCTCACCCAGGGATTTATGGATTTGAGGTACAGTAGCTTGTAAATACATTTGTTCTGAAACCAGAACTTCCTGGATGACCAGCAATCAGCTAAACTCAGGCTTCCTATTCAATATGTTATTTCCAGTCCATGGAAACAGTCTCATTTGCCATGGACATAAAAGGCCATTGAAACACATAAAGGTGATAAAACCCCAAAAAAGGAAAACACAGGGGTTTATTGATTGTGTTGAAAATTCGAGCAAAGGGAAATTTTGAAGGAACCGAGAAAGATTTTCAGGCCCGTTGATGCTGCTACTTCAGAGACACAAAGGACAGAACTCATTAATCCTGGACCGTGGCTAATGTGTTCAAAGATATTTTATCTTCCCAAAGCCCTTTTAAATTCAGGAGGTCACTTCTCCTCGAGTAGGCAGCTGCAGTGACGCATCCTTCCCCGGTAGAACTGGCCCGACTTTAACCATGACAAATGCAGGGGTCTTTCTCCGCAGAGGTTGAAGCTGAAGGCAGCTCTTCACTGTGAATCAAAGGAGGATTTAGTTTTCAGATTTGTTACCAAAGCATCTGATAATGATCAGCAGATCTGGTCTCTAAGGAGGTTTGGCTGGCCTGAAAAGTTCATCAGGGTTCTGAGACTGCTTCAAGGTGACATGGTTTGGCCGGATCAGAGGCAAGAGTGCCATCTGAGCCATCCCACTGTCAATCAAGCGAAACAGAGTTGTACAGTGGGCTTGGTTCTGTTCAACTTGTTCTAAGCAGCCATGCCGGAGGATGCAATGAGACACCTGAATGCAGGTGTTAGAATTGCTCTTTCACAACCTTGGGAAACTATGCTATTGACTGTAAGCTGTTTCACTTCTTCAGCCTGGCACTATGGGCTGAAGAGACATCTAAAGAAAACTGAGGTGATATATCAACCTGAATCAGGGAAGCTGTGACACAGCTTGGTTAGGGTGGAGCCTAGGGTGAAGGTTGGTGAGCTGATCTGACTCTGATAACAATCATTCAATCAATCAGTAGAATTTACTGAACACTTACTGTGAGCAGAGCACTCTACTATGCAGCTTGGATGAGTCCAACACAACAGAGTTGGTAGACACATTCCCTGCCAAAAGGAACTTACAGTCTAGAGGGAAAGACAGATATTAATATAAAGAAATAAATTACTGCTCTGGTAAGAACTCTGGGCATGACGCTCCTCCGGGACCACCTGACAGAGGCTTACTGAACCACACAGCCAGGCCAACTTGAGGAACAAGCAGATTCACATGGCAAAGTAATATCCATATTTGCCCAGAATCGATAAACAAACCAAAGTTGCCTGCTTTCAAAGATTCCTCTGGATAAGCAAGTAAAATAGAATTTTCTTCTCTTTCAAACGATTATGGGCTTAAACATCATGTTGCCATCACAAAATCAATCAATCAATCAATCAATCAATTCATTCAATCACTCAGTTGTATTTACTGAGTGCTTACGGTGTGAAGAACACTTTACTAAGCTCTTGGGAAAGTACAATACAGCAATGAAGAGAGACAATCCTTGCCCATAGTGATCTCACAGTCTATATAGGGGGAGACAGACATCAGTAGAAGTAAACAGACATCAATATAAATAAATACAATTACAGATATATATATATATGGATAGATATATAGATATAGATATATAAGTGCTGTGGGGCAGGGATGGGGGGAAGAACAAAGTGAGGGAGTCAGGGTGACACAGAAGGGAGTGGGAGATAAGGAAAAGTGGGGCTTAGTTTGGGAATGTCTTTGTAGGAGATGTGCCTTCATTGTGGACACAAAGAAATAAATAAATACCATCAATTGACTGATGGCAGAAATTCATACATTGGAGATTGAGGTATCTGTGGAGAGGGAATGAGTCTATTATAATGTAGTCTCCCAAGTGCTTAGTACAGTATTCTGCACCCAGTAAGTGCTCAGTAAATATGATTGACTCATTAGTCCAGAGCTTGAGAGCGTGGGAGTGAGGAGTTCCCTTTCAGCCCCTCCCATCTTCTGACCACTCCTTCCTCTCTTGGACCCTAAGGGATCCCTGCCTCTCTGTTGTCCAGGAGAAGAGCAGAAGTGTTGAAACCTTAGTGGCCAAAGAATTGCTTGCAATTTACCCACTCTGTGACTAGGGTAATCCATTGCTGATAATGATAATAGGATTCTAATTTTAAAATCCTGCTTGACAGCCACACAGCCACACAGAACAGTCGCCATCTGTCCCGGTTCATCTGAACCTGCTGATGGGATACCGCAGATATGGGCTCCATTTCTAAATTTCAGCCGGAGAGGAACAGGGAAAGCAAAATGTCATGTTGCTAATTGGTTGCGGGAAAAATTTGCTCACAGAAGGCCCCAGAAATTGAAAGCGTTTTAAGCCCAAATCAACGTTGGCTCCATTCAGCGGCTTGGAAACATGTCCCCCTCTTGTTCATCCAACCCTAACGCCCTCTTCAATTTCTTGTTGCCGTCATGTACCGCCCCTGGCTCCACCTCCAGTGCTCTGAGAGATTTTGAAATCTTTCTCTCCTCTTCTACACTGATCTGTAGGGTCTTCGATCGATATCCACAGGGGCTTTCCTGAAGACCACGCCTCAAGTCTGTGGACCTCTTGCTCCACGCCACCACCCCCCACTAACTCATCAACTAGGACACTGCTAAAACTCATCATCTCTAGTCCCTTTATGACCTCTACCCTCACCAACTCTGAAACCCAACTGTCCGACCACAAACTCCTAACTCGCCTTCTCGCTGACACTTCCCAGCAAAACTGTCCTGTCCCTTCATAGAAAACTCCAATCTCTAAAGCCCCTCCACTTATCCCAGGCCATCATGCCCCATTTAGACTCCTTATTCAAACTCTCCCTTTTCTCAATACACAAATCCAAGCCTTCAATTCCACCCTCTTCCCTGAACTCAATTCCCTTGCCTCCTATCATATTTCCTCTGTTGATCTCACACCACGAACCCTCTGCTCCTGCAAACAGACTGCAGAAATCCAGGCATAAGGTCAAAACTAGTGACTTTTGTCATCCTCACCAACTAAGCAGCATGCCTTAGTGGATATAGCAGGGGCCGGGGAGGCAGAAGATCATGGGTTCTAATACTGGCTCCGCCACTTGCCTGCTATGTGATCTTGGGCAAGTCACTTAACTTCTATGCGCCTCGGTTACGTCATCTGTAAAATGGGATCAGGACTGTGAGCCCCACATGGACAGGGACTGTGTCCAATCCGCTTGTATCCATCCCAGAGCTCAGTACAGTGCCTGGCACATAATAAATGCATAACAAATACCCCAATAACTAACTAAAACTTTCCCCTTTCAGCCACTTAGCCACACTTCATCTCCACCCTCCCATATAAATCCCCAACCCACTGCCCCCTGCAACGATTCTAGACTTTAAACTCTAACCTGAGAACCATCCTTTCCCTTTTCCTCACCCTCAGTGACCTTGTCACCTACTTTGTTGACAAAATTATAGCCATCAAGTGTAAAGTCCACCAAATCTTCCTCTCACCTCCTCATCTCTCCCCAGCCCCAGGACCCCCTCTTTCATCCTCTTCAGCTGTTTCTCAAATGGAAATCTCCCACCTGCTTTCAAAATCTCCCTCCACTTTCACCTCCACCACCGTATCTTCTAACATCTACCAGTTATCCACCAGATAGTCTACCAAATGGTGCAGCCTGGCATGTGAAGCTTTAATAATGAGGACCCGTCATGATCCTCATTGTACTACTATGATTCTCCACTCCTTTAAAGCCAATCATTGCCCATTCTTCTCTGCATCAAGCAGGAACTCCTGACCACTTAAAACTCTCTCTCTTTCTGTCTCTATTTCTTTCCTGCTCTCTTCTCCCGATATACTCCAGCTCTCACTTTACAGTTCTCTCAATTTAACCTACTTACTTTTTATGATATTTGTTCACTGCTTACTATGTGTCAAGCATTATTCTAAGTGTTGGAATAGATGCAAGTTTATCCAGTTGGACACAGTCCCTGGCCCAGGAGCCCATGGTCTGAGTTGACAGGAGAAAGATTTAATCCCCATTTTACAGATGAAGTAACTGAGGCACAGAGAAGTTAAGTGACTTGCCCAAGTTCACATGGCAAGCAACTGGCAGACCTAAGCCCTCTGACTCCCAGGCAGAAGAAGGCAATGATAAACCATTTTGATGTTTTTACCAAGAAAACCCTATGGCTACACTACCGGAATGATTGCATATGGAGGTGGGGCATTCTGGAAGAGAGGTGCCCATGGAGCTGCTATGGGTGGGAGACGATTTGACGGCATAAAACAAGGCAAGACTACTCACCGTCCACAATCCCAAGATGTGTTCTGTCTTTGTTACAGTTTAATCATACCAGACCTTTTTCATTTCATCACGTTAGCCCTTGAAATGGTTAAAAGAATAATCAGGAGGTCATAATAATGGTAATGTTTCTCTGAGCAAAAGCTTCATAATGGACAAGAGAGGAAGGTGAAAGGGAGAGCAGTGCCAGGCTCTGCAAATGCTAAGTTTAACAACACAACTAGAAGAAACCTTATTGTAAGCACAATGTGGCCGGAACTGTGGATCTCCTCTTGGCCATTTCAGCTACACATGCTCTCATAGAGGAACTTCCCCTTCAGTGGTGGTTTCTACGAATACCAAGGACAATATACACAATACTCTGCCCTGTGCTGGTTCTCCCCCTATGTCCCTGGCTGCTCATTTTCATTCTCATTCGCGGCCTTCTCCTCTGCTTCCCTCCCGCTAACTGTGGGAGTCCCTCAAGGTTTAGTTTTGGGTTCCCTTCTATTTTCCAACTACACTTACTCCCTTAGAGAACTCATTCACTCCCATAGCTTCGACTACCATCTCTCTATGGACGATTCTCAAATCTAAACCTCCAGCCCTGATCGCTCTCCTTTTCTGCAAGGAACATCTCTACCTTGGATGTCTTGTTCCTACCTCAAAATTAACATTTCCAAAATAGAACTCCTCATATTCCCACCCAAACATTGTCGACAAACAACACCATCTTCTCTGTTTGACAAGCACATAACCTTGGTATTATCCTCGACTCATTTCTCTTATTCAACCCACATATTCAATTCGTCACTAAATCTCGACGCTTCAACCTTCACAACATCACTAAAATCTGCCCTTTCATCTCCATCCAAAGTGCTACGACACTAATCCAAGTACTTATCCTAGGACGCCTTGATTACTACATTAGCGTCCCTGATGACCTCCCTGCCTCCTGTCTCTCTCCATTACAGCCCACACTTCACTCTGTTGCCAGGATCATTTTTCTAAAAAATCATTCAGTTCATGTTTCCCCACTCTTCAAGAACATGCAGGGTGTGCCCATCCACCTCTGAATCAAACAGAAACTCCTTAGTGAGCTTTAGAGCACTCAGCCACCTTGCCCCCTCTTACCTCTCTGTTTCTTTGGGGGTTTTTTATGATATTTATTAAGTGGTTACTATGTACCAGGAACTGTACTAAATGCTGGGGTAAATGCAAGTTAATGAGGTTGGACACAGTCCATGCTCCACATAGGGCTTACAGTATTGTGTGGCTTAGAGGAAAGAGCAGGGCTTGGGAGTCAGAGGTCGTGGGTTCTAATCCCTGTCCCACCACTTGTCAGCTGTGTGACTTGCCCAAAGTCAACTTAACTTCTCTGTGCCTCAGTTACCTCATCTGTAAAATGGGGATTAAGACTGTGAGTCCCATGTGGGACAATCTGTTTACCTTGTATCTACCACAGTGCTTAGAACAGTGCTTGGCTAAACAAATACCAACATTATCATTACTCTCCATTTTACAGATGAGGTAACTGAGGCACAGAGAAGTTAAGTGACTTGTCCACAGTCACACAACAGATAATTATATTGTACTCCTCCGAGCACTTAGTAAGCTCTCAAAAGATATTGATTGATTGATTGACTGATTGTACCTCAGTCTCATCTATCTCACCTCCAAACACTCTTCCACATCCTACCTCTCGCCTGGAATGGCCTTCTTCATATTCATTCATTCAATCGTATTTATTGAGCGCTTACTGTGTGCAGAGCACTGTACTAGGCTGACAGTCACTCTCCCTACCTTCAAAGCCTTACTGAGGGCACATCCCCCTCAGAGTCCTTCCCTGACTAAGACCTCATTTCCTCTTCTCCCACTTCCACCTGTATCGCTCCTGCATTTGGATTTTCACCCTCTGTGCCTCAGTTACCTCATCTGTAGAATGGGCTTAAGACTGTGAGCACCACGTAGGACAACCTGATTACCTTGTATCTACCCCAGCGCTTAGAACAGTGTTTGGCACATAGTAAATTCTTAATGAATACCATTATTATTAGTAATAAAACCAGGGGGCCCAAGACATGGGAACAGTAGTCATAGGAATTAATTTGGTAAATAGAAAACATAGTCCCAGCCTAAAAGAGTTTATGCTGAGTATGTCAGAGTCAGGCTGAGAACATTCCATCTATTTTTAAGCATGATTCATACCATACAGGGCTAAATAATTTGTCTCCCTTTTTTAATATTTATACATTTCTGTGGACTTAACATATTCCTTCACATATTCTTCATTTAGTGAAATGATCTGTGTTTAGTCTTCAAAGCCGTCCTCACCAGCATGTACTGTTCGTTTTGCGTGCTTTTGGCCCGCATCCAATTTTTTTTTTGTCTCTGAGGCAAGAATCCCCCGCTCCGCCCCCCTACTCTGTTCCCTCTCCACCAGCCCTCTAGTCCCTGTTCCCAGACCCAATTTTACAGGAGTCACATGGGGAAGATTCTCACTTCCCGTTTCATTATGCAATGTCAGGCTGCTTCTAGCGTTCAACCAAGAGTGAATAAAAATGTGACATATATCAGATCCAGCACCAGCCCTGGAAGGCCTCTTGAATGGAGGTAAAGGCACTGGATGGTTGTCTTTGTTCAGCTAGAAACTCCAGCAGCCAGCTGCCAGGCTGCTGGGCCAAGAAGAGAAAGGGAGATCAGTTCAGGAAAAAGCGATAGGCAAGTCCTTTCAGGCAGCCACCACATTTTCTTTGTAAAGCTAAAGTATTTAATAATGAAGTGCTCAAACAATTCCTAAGATCCACCCTTTTTGGAAAGAGTCTGTCCAGCTCTCAAAATCAGACAGAAGTGGGCAGCAAAACCTCCGCAAGGACAAATAGGTTTCAGTATGGATTCTTGACAATTCCTTGTCTTGGGAAAATAAATATGACTGATTGGGAGAGGTGACCTGGACTCTGCTTTTCTTTTTTCTGATGGTATTTCCAAAGTGTTAACTGTGTGCCAACCACTCTACTAAGCACTGGGGTAGATACAGGCTAATCACATTAATCCCTATTTTTCAGATGAGGGTACAGGATTATCTAATATCCACTCTAGTGCTCTGTACAGTTCCTGGCCCATGCTAAGCACTTAACAAACACCATAAACAACACACACTGCACAAACAGACAGATCCTTCCTTTAGAAGCATCATCTTCAAAAATGAAGGACAATGAAAATACATTTGTCAATCTGTGAATTTATCTGAGCCCCAGAGTAGTTGAGTGAGTTGCCTGAGGTCGCACAGCAGAAGAGTTGCAGAGCCAGGATTAAAACCCGGGTCCTCTGACTCCCAGGCCCACGCTCTCTCCACTAAACCACATTGCTTCCTTCCCCTAGGCAGGCAGCCCTCTCTGGATGGAGGTAGGTGGGAGGAGAATGATAACAAGAGGGTTGTGAATTGAACTTTCTGTGATCTGGCTTCCAGCATTTTCTCGGTAAACTTTCCCCACACAATTGCTCTTCTGAGAAAATAAGAGTAAGGAAAATCTTTGAGCAATAACTTTGGCTTAACAAAGAAAATACCAAATGATTTACTCCATTGCCCTATACAATGCTACTTTACCTGCCTTACCAAACCAAAACATGGACACCAGAAAACTAGTCCTGGTGAATCGGCATCTTGTAGTGGTTCATTACCAAAGGGAAAATCCGTAATTGTTCTTAAGGACAGATGGAAGTCCTCCACTGGACCCGCCATCCAAGAGAAGCAGCAGAGCTGGGAGTCAGAGGCCGTGAGTTCTAATACTGCTGTGGGACTTTGGGCCGGCCACTTAATTTCTCTGGACCTCAGTTTCCTCAGCTGTAAAATGGGATTAAGACTCTGAGCTCCATGTGGGGCATTGACCATGTCCAACCCGATTATCTTGTATCTAACCCAGCGCTTAGTACAGTGTCTGGCACAAAATAAGCACTTAACAAATACCATAAACAACACACACTGCACACAAGGGCAGATTCTCCCTTCAGAAGCATCATCTTCAAAAACAAAGGACAACTGTCTCTTGTTTTATATGTATATAAATACACATATATATCAATATATGTATACATAATGACAATATATGTGGGTATTTAATGAAAAAAAGTGTCCTTTGGTGCATGCATTTTCATTCATTCATTCAATCGTATTTATTGAGTGATTACAGTGTGCAGAGCACTGAACTAAGCGTTTGGAATGTACAATTTGGCAACAGATAGAGACAATCCCTGCCCAATAATGGGCTCATACATATAGGTCTATCCATCTACTATATGTCTACTTCTATCTTTATGTCTACTTTGGGAAGGAATATGAATTTAGCCGGATAAAATCACTGAAGAAATGATTGAATATATAAATGAAAAGAAATCTAATAATATGTTCATATTTATTTTCATTTGTGTATACAATTCTTCTTTCAGTGATTTCATTCTGATAGGTTCAGTTATTTATTTTCATTTGTTTATCCCATTTTTTTTGGTGGTGTCATCCTGATAGATTCACTCATTTCTCTTCATGTGTTTATTCAATTATTTTCACCATGATTACATCTTGATAGATTCATACTGCTTTCTGTTTGAGCCTTGGTTTGCCTCCTGCTCCCATTGATTGTCAGTCCCTTTTGTCTGCCTGTGAACCCCATTCAACTAGAAGCTCGTGGAGGGTAGGGAATTTGTTTTCCTGTTCCCTTCTTACCCCTTGGACTTTGAGCCCCATTTAACACAGAGACTTTATCCCATCTGATTATCTTATTCCTACTCCGATACTTAATAAGGTTCATAGTAAGCCTTTAATAAAATTAGCATTATTATTATTGATTCGGCATAAGAGAGAGTAGGGGACAGGAAATGTCAGGGAAATGAGAAAGTGGGAAAATAAGGAATTAAATCAAAATCACTAATAACACATGACCAGGAAGGATCATTCTCCGGTCCCATCTCTGTGTTTCATCACCTCACCCAGTGAGGGACTCGTGGGTAGATACAAGCTAATTAGGTTAGACAGAGTCCATGTCTCACATGGGGCTCACGTTCTTGATCCCCATTTTTCAGATGAGGTAACCGAGGCCTAAAGTATCCCCCTATACTGGACCTGAATTAATGGGGCTCTGAAATCGACTCCCTGACCCTGAGGGTCGGGCGGTTTCAGTGCAAATCCCGCTCTTCTACCCCTGCTCATCCTCAGCTGTATTCAGTGCTAAGTGGCATCAGCCGAGCTTTCCTCCCACTCCTTCAACTGTCACACTCAGTCGGGCACAAAATCCTGCCGGTTGTTCATCCACAACAGTGCCCGGATCCACCCCCTCTCTCCATCAATCAATCGGTCAATTGACCAATGGACAATCAGTGGGCCATTCATGTTTTTATAACCCAACCAGACTGCCGTGCCCCTCTCAGGGTCGCACCTGGAGAGTTTTCAGTATTCTACCAATCTCGACTACGGGAGGGAGAGTCCAGCAGAGGCCTGTCCATTCCATTCCTTGCTTGGGCAGTGGCTAGTGAATGGAAGGCAATCTGCTACTAGTCAAAACTCCCCTGTGCTGGGCAGCAGCGGCATGGGAGAGAATCGAGGCCAGAGACTCGAGTTGACCGCACGGAAGGAGGCAAAGGAAAACCACTTCCGTGTTTTGACCGAGAAAACTCAGTGGATTCATTACCAGAACGATTGCAGACGGAGGTAGGGCGTTCTGGGAAAGATGTGTTCATGGTGTCGTTATGGGTCTGAGACGACTCGACAACATAAGACAAGACTGTTATCGGCTTCCTCACTGGCCTCCCTGCCCCGTAACCTTTCCCCTTTATACTTAGCTGCTCAGATCATTTTTCTAAAATGTTCCACACACATCTCTCCACTCTTCAAATACCTTCAGTGGCTACCTATCCTTCCTCTGCATCATGGTCATTGGCTTTAAATACCTCCCTCAGCTCTCTCTCCTTATCCACTCTCTTCTTCCACGACAGCCCAGCTCACACTCTCAGTCAGTCAGGCATATTTATTGAGTGCTTACTGTGGGCAAAGCACTGTACTAAGTGCTTTTGAGAGTACAATACAACAATAAATGGACATATTCCTTGTCCACGATGAGTTTACATCTAAATGGGGGAGGCAGATATTAATATAAATAAATTTCAGATATATACATAAGTCCTGTGGGGCTGAGGTGGGGATTAATAAAGGGAGCAAGTCAGGGTGATGCAGAAGGGAGTGGGAGAAGAGGAAAGGAGGGCTTAGTAAGGGAAGGCCTCTTGGAGGAAATGTGCCTTCAGTATGGCTTTGAAGGGGCAGTGTCAATTGTTTTTCAGATATGAGGAGGGAGGGTGTTCCAGGCCAGAGGCAAGACATGGGTGAGAGATCAGTGGCGAGATAGATGAGATAGAGGTTCAGCGATAAAGTGTGCCTCATTCCCAACTCTTGCATCTCAGCCCTCAGCTCATGCCCTTTCTCCTGCCTGATTCTCTTGGAAACATTATCCAACCTTGGCTTCACTGACTCTGTCCTCTCCAGGTTCCCTTCATCTCCGCGGCTGTTTATTCTCGGTCTCCTTCATGGGCTCCTCCTCTGCCTCTCACCCCCAAAATGTGGGGGCTCCTTCGAGGTTCAGTTCTGAGTCCTCTTCTATTCTCCATCTACACTCATTCCCTTGGAGAACTCATTCGCTCCCACAGCTTCAACTACCATCTCTATGCAGATGATATCCAAATCTACATCTCCTTCCCGATCTCCCTCTCTCCAGGCTCACATCTCCTCCTGCTTTCAAGACATCTCTAATTGGTTGTCCCCCCATCACCTCAAATTTATCATGTCCAGAACAGTACAGAATGACAGAATGGCAGAGAGTCACACAGAGTCAGAATCCAGGGGTCTGGCCCACGTCGGGGGGCCGAGACCAGCTGGTGGCAGAGTCCCCGGACCCTCAGAAACGTAGCCAAGAGCAGAGACACCTACTTCCCGGTAGCACAGCAGGAGCCATTTGGCAGGCTCTGGCAGGGTTGGGTTCGGTCACCTTTCTCTTCCTGCACATCTGCAGGGGCCAGTGGTCCCAGGGCTAGCACTGGACTTTGGTTGGCCAGTGTCACGTGCCTGAACTGAGATGACGGTAGCCACTGGGGCACTTATGAGTCAGACTTAAAGCAAATGAACAAAGAAAGTCATGTGAGATGGATATTGAAATTTTGGTATTTGTTAAGCGTTTACTCTCTGCCAAGCACTGTGATAAACTCATCCCACCCGCTGCCCACCATAGCAGTTAGGGACCTATCTTTAAACTCTGTTGTTTCATCCTACCTGTGATTTATTTTAGTGACTGTAAATCCTTGGGGGCAGGATCGTGTCTAAAAATAGTGTGGTCTAGTGGAAAGAACTTAGGCCTGGGAGTCAGAGGATCTGGATTCTCATCACTGTCTGTTGCGTGACATGGGTCAATTCACTTAACTCCTCTGTGCCTCAGTTACCTCATCTGTAAAATGGGAATTAAGACTGTGAGCCTGATGGGGGACAGAGACTGACCAATCTGATTATGATATAATAATAATAATAATGGTATTTGTTAAGTGCTTACAATGTGCCAAGCAGTGCTCTAAGCACTGGGGTAGATATGAGGGTAGATTGTCCCTCAGGGGACTCACAGTCTTAGTCCCCATTTTACAGATGAGGTAACTGAGGCACAGAGAAGTTAAGTGACTTGCCCAAAGTCACACAGCTGACAGGTGGCAGAGCAGGGATTCGAACCCGATCTCAGGCCCCCTAGCCCATATCTACCCTAGCATTTAGTACAGTGCCTGGATCATAGTAAGCACAAAATACAAATGGCACTTGAGAAAAACCCAACCAAACTCTGTTATATTTTACTCTCCCAAGCACTTAGTACAGTGCTCTGCACAAAGTAAGTCCTCAATAAATATAATTGATTAAAGTCAATTCCATACGTGCACCCTTTGAGAAAATTCCCCTGTGTCCTTGGCCATCATTTTACCACATCATTTGTCTTGGATCCCTTTTCCAGAGTGACCAGAACAGAAAGAAGCAACAAGTCCAGATGAAAGAGCCCGGACCTGGGGAGTCAGAGGACCTGGGTTCTAATTCCCGCTCTGCCAATTGCTTGCTGCATGACTTTGGGCAAATTGCTTAATTTCTCTGTGCCTCAATTTCCTCACCTGTAAAAAAGGGGTTCAATCCTACTCCCTTCTACTTAGACCGTGAGCCCCATGTGGGACCAAGAGTGAGTCCAACGTGTTAAAACTTGTACCTACTTGGCACATAGTAAATACTTAACAAATACCATAAAAAAACACCCAACAACCAAAGTCCTGGGCATGGCCACTCTGTATTTAAGCCTGGTACTGAAGCCCAAGAAAATGACCCCAGGATGTATAGTTTTCAGGTTTTACTTTGATCTATTTGCCCCTGAAAGAGCAGATGCCATTTCCATGGGGCGAGGCTTCAACCCACAGGAACAGTTGCTGAAGGAGTCATGACTTTTCAAATGAGAGAAAACGCCCAAGCCGCCTGGGTTTCTCATTTCCTTTTGGAAAAAGAGAGGTACCTATCCCCCTGTGGTCATAAAGTCACCACAGAGATGCACACTGACCATTAGGAGAGGAGAGAAATTGTTTCACTGTCAAGGGCTTTTCTTAGGACCAGCAGGAAACTGATCTCCTCGGTTCTAATCCTGGCTGTGTCACCTGATTGCTGTTTGACTTTGGCCAAGTCCCTTAACTTCTCTGTGCCTCATTTTCCTCATCTATAAAATAGGAAGTTTCAGCCACACTCAAGTCATTTAGTTATGTGTCAGTGATCAATCAATCAAATATATTTGTTGAGCATTTTTCTGTGCAGAGCACGGTACTGCAGATGATAGACAAGTTTCCCGCCCACAACAAGTTTACAGCCTAAAGGGGGAGGCAGACACTGATATAAAAAATACATTACTAATATTTACATCAGTGCTGGGGAGTTGAGGGAGGGGTGAATAAGGGAAGCAAATCCAGCCTCAAGAGCAACACAGAAGAGAGTGAAAGAAGATGATATAAGGGCTAAGTCAGGGAAGGCTTCTTGGAGGAGATGTGCCTTTAAATAAGTGGTCACTGTGTTCAATTTTATCGTGATTAAATATATAAAGTAAATATATCAATCAATCAGTGGTATTTTTGAACTGTGTACAGAGTACTGTAGTAAGTGCTTGGGAGAGTATAATAATAATGTTGGTATTTGTTAAACGTTTACTATGTTTCTCTCTAAGTGGCACAGAGAGGAAATTAAAAATAGGTGTATATTAATAATATGTTCATATATTAATTAATAATATATTAAAATGTATATATTAATACTCAATATTAATAAACTTATATGGGTTTCCATCCCAGTTCCAATATTCTAGGTTTTACCTGGTAATCATCCCTCTAAGAATGTTAATGCTCATCTTTCGTCCGTCCTCCACTCCAAGTTCCCCTTTGCGATAAGTGCAGAGACCAACCAGGAGGCAGAAAGTCTCACGATCTGGGCTTGGTTCCCAGTCCTTACTAGCCGTGGGGCCTGTGACCTCCCTGTGGGTCACTCGTCCAGTCTGGACTCCATAACAGAGATGAGTTAAGCATTAGAAGCATCCAGCCCAGCAATTAAAGAAGCAGGATAGTTTAGTGGAAAGACCACGGTCTAGGGAGTCCAAGGATGTCTTTCTCCCTCTCTAGACTGTAAACTCGTTTTAGGCAGGGAACGTGTCTGCTATTTCTCTCGTACTGTACTCTCCCAAGCTCTTGGAACAGTGTTCTGCACAGAGCAAGTGCTCAGTAAATACCATTGACTGACTGATTGATCGAGGAATCCCCCAGGAAATTTGAACCTGGCTTGTGAACCTCTCTGTGAGTTGACTCAATTAAGTTGTGGCTGGAAGAGCTTTGGTCATTATAGACTGGGCATGGCTTCAGCAGCGTGGCTCAGTGGAAAGAGCACGAGCTGGGGAGTCAGAGGTCATGGGTTCGAATCCCGGCTCTGCCGCTTGTCAGCTGTGAGACTGTGGGGCAAGTCATTTCACTTCTCGGTGCTTCAGTTACCTCATCTGGAAAATGGGGATGAAGACTGTGAGCCTCATGTGGGACAATCTGATGACCCTGTATCTACCCCAGCGCTTAGAACAGTGCTCTGCACATAGTAAGCACTTAACAAATACCAACATTATTATTATTATTAACCATAATAATAATAATTGTGGCACTTACCATGTGCCAAGCACTGTATTAAGAGCTGGAGTAGATTCAAGATAATCAGGTCAGGCACAGTCCCTTTCCCAAATGTGGTTCACAGTGTAAGGAGGAAGGAGAAAAGATATTCACCCCCATTTTATAGATGAGGAAACTGAGGCACAGAGAAATGAAGTAGAGTGCCCAAGGTCACACAACAGACTAGTAGCAGAAGCAGGATTAGAACTCAGACTGGTCAATCAATCAATCCATCATATTTATTGAGCGCTTACTATGTGCAGAGAACTGTACTAAGCACTTGAGATAGTACAATAGAACAGAATTAGTAGACACATTCCCTGCCTACAGTCTAGAAAGGGAGAAAGACATCCTTGGACTCCCTAGATTATTGTCTTTCCACTAAACGATCTTGCTTTTTTAATTTCCTCATAGGAACTGCAAGGAGAACATGAAAGAAATTCACCCACCTAAGAAACTACGCTTTCTTTACCTTCACCCCTCTCCACAATTAAAATTGGAAGTGAAAGGCAACCATTAGCTGGTTTTCAAATGACCTAAAACTCCTCATCAAGAACAGTATATTAAGTTGAGGATATAAAGTGTAAAGCATCTGGTGTGTGCAGGATAGAGTACTGAGCACCTATTCTGGGCAGAACACTGTGTTTTGCCCATGGGGGACAGTCAAAGGATAGTAATAATAATAATGTTGGTATTTGTTAAGTGCTTACTATGTGCCAAGCACTGTTCTAAGCGCTGGGGTAGATACAGGGTAATCAGGTTGTCCCAGGTGAGGCTCACAGTCAATCTCCATTTTACAGATGAGGTAAATGAGGCCCAGAGAAGTGAAGTGACTCGCCCAAAGGCACACAGCTGCCAAGTGGTAGAGCCGGGATTCAAACCCGTGACCTCTGACTCCCAAGTCCGAGCTCTTTCCACTGAGCCACGCTGCTTCTCTAGATGCTTCCAACCTCATAAAATGGAAAAGACTATTTGGGGATGATCCGAAAGAGTTTCGAAATCTTTGAGAAAGCTGACACGTCACCCTTCTCGGTCACTCCCCCGGTCTGTAGGAATCTGCTTCTCTTCCCTGGGTGAGCAGCGTGGTCCCCTGGAGACTTTTACCCACCAGAGGAGCAACATTCCATCCGGCCCTTTTTCTTCTGAACGACCTTCTGTTAATGCCTGAGTCACTGACCGTTCGTGGAATGACATCACTGCCGTTGAAACACTCTGACAGCCCAGCAAGAGTCCAACCCAGCTTCCCCCACCGTCTCTGCCAGTGATTCACGCTTTGGGGCCTGGCCAGCATGTTGTTTCTACGGCACCGGGAGCCAAGAGCCTGGAGCCGCTTCTATCGGACCCAAGGATCAAGCGCTGAGCTGCTGGGACCCGTCCAGTACCAAGCCTCCCTAAAGAGCGAACTCCACAAAACTGCCATAAATGGGGCTAACAAATGTCAGTAGCTGCCTGTCAAACAGGGACCTGAAAAATCTTCAAATGTCTCCTTGAGTCACCTCGTTTGTTGGCTGAAAGGGGGTCTCTAGATCACTCTTATGCCCCTGGGACTCAAGGGAACTTCACCGATTTGGCCTTTAGAAAGCAAAGACCGCCCTTCCTCACTTGGGCCCGCTCTCACAGAGAGCCGTGGCTTCCTCTGGGAATGGCAATCCGTAGGGTTCAGGAAGCTCTCTGGCTGAGGGACTGTGCAATTCACTCTCCACTGGTCTGCCCCTAGGAGGAAGAGCGCAGGCCTGGGAATCCGGAGACACGAGTTCTAATCCTGCTCTGCTTGCTGCGTGACCTTGGGCGTCACCCCGCTTCCCTATACCTCAGTGTACTCATCTGTAAAACAGGATGAAATACCAGTCTTTCCTCCCTCCGAGACTGTAAGCCCGTGTGGGATAGGGATGGTGTTGATTGTCTTGCATCTAACACACAGTTCATTCATTCACTCATTCATTCATTCATTCGATTGTATTTATTGAGCGCTTACTGTGTGCAGAGCACTGTACTAAGCACTTGGAAAGTACAATTCAGCAACAAATAGAGACAAACCACAGTCCACTTATGGGCCATATAATAATAATAATAGTTGTGGTATTCGTTAAGCGCTTACTGTACTGAGCGCTTGGTCGACACAAGATAATCAGGTCCCACATGGGGCTCACATTCTAAGTAGGAGGAAGAACAGGTATTGAATCCCCATTTCTTGCAGATGAAGTAACCGAGGCACAGAGAAGTTAAGTGACTTGCCCAAGCCATCCAGTAGACCAGTGACGGAGCTGGGATTGGAACCCAGGCCCTGATATGAAGCATCAAAAGGCAAAATGAGGTCACAAACAGCAAAATCTTAGAGTCAAATCAAGAATCTATCCTCTTGAAGCATTCATGTCCGTATCTTATATAGCCTATTACTAAGTTCTAACTCATATACATAGTAGTTTTTATTTCTTCCTCTTATCTGTGAAATACTCTAATGTCTGTCTCCCCTGCTAGACTGTTAGGTCCTTGAGGGCAGGGATTGTGTCACTAATTCTGTTGTATTTTTCACTCCCGAGCACGTGGTACGGTCCTGTGCTTACAGTACCCTCAATAAATACTCCTGATTGATTCTTTTGCCAACACAGCCTCCCTGCAGAGGGTAAGATATGACGAAGCGGGAAGGTGAACTGTGGACAATTGACTGCGAACAGTCAATTGAAACCAATATCATTTATAAAGCGTGTACTGTGTGCGGATTACAGTATTAAATGCGTGGGAGGGTACAATGCAAAAGAGTTGGTAAACATTTTCCCTGATCAAAATACGCTTACAATCTAATAATAATAATAATGATAATGGCATTTCTTAAGCTCTTACTATGTGGCAAGCACTGTTCTAGGTGCTAGCATAGGTACAGGCTAATCAGGCTGGACACAGTACCTGTATCTCATGGAAAATCTAGAGGGAGTTTTGGGTTAACCAAAAGCAAGGAGGTCAGAGGAAGCGTTTTAAGGACACTAGAAACACAGCCTCCGACAATAGCGTATCCCAGCTGAAAACTGGGAGTGAGTTGCTATAGATAGATTAGCATGGTACCCTGCCATCAGGAAAGGCACGGTTCTTTTCAGGCAAAGCTTCCGAAGAATCCTCAGAAAAGAAGGCAAGAGCGAAACAGCGCCAGACACTGCGAACAACAAACACTACAGCCTAGGGTTAAGGTGCTGTTTTCAGGCACACTGTTGAGAGAATTGTGGGTCCTGCATTGACCTATTTAGACACACCCTCACTCACACTAGTGAATCCATCTTAGCAAGTGTTTACCGTGTGCAGAGTATTAAGTACAATATAATAGAGTTGGTAGATTTGATTCCTGCCCACAAGGAGTTTGCAGTCTTATCAGTGGCACTTTTTGATCATAAAGGACAGAAATCTATACCTAGGAGGAGGAGGAGCCATGGTATTTATTGAACACCTATGTCTTGAGAGACATATTCAATTCTAAGAATGGGCACAGCTGGCTTGCCAGCCTTGCATTTGTAGACCCAGCTCTAAGCACGCAATAGCTGCCAATCTTTTCCTCAAACTGATCATAACTCAGAAAAGCTGTTTCCTGCTTGTGAGATGGGGGTGATTTCCCCGGAGTTGTTGGGTGGGCACAGCGTGAGTTGGCTGGATCAGATGTTAGAAGAGATCATTTTGATCCTGCTGCTGGTTTGGCATCTTTCTGTTTCCCCCCTCCCCGGGCAAGGTTTATTTCCTTCATCTGCCAAATAAAGACTAGCCATCTATCGCTTTCAGGGTGGAGATACAGGTCCAGGAGGCTCGGCAGGGTCAGGTGAGCTATATGTGTTGGTTGGGACCAGGGCATCAACTGGCTGGGTAGCATGTTGTCTGGAATCAACTCTTTGATCTAAGAGCTCACCATCTCATTACCCCTTGCTCTAACCCTCCCCGCTGCCTGGAATTCTCTCCCTAAGCTCGCTGTGGGCAGGGAATGTGTCTACCAATTCTGTTATACTGTATTCTCCTAAGCGTTTGGTACTGTGCTCTGCAGACAGTAAACATTCAATAAATACGATTGATTTAACCCTGACAGGCTGTAGTTCTCTCCAGCTTCAAAGCCCTTCTGAAGTCCCAGCTCCTCCAAGAGGCAGACCGTGACCATTTTTTTCTTTCTTCCCCGACTGTGCTATCCCACCGAGATCTTTAGCAGTGACATATTCACATCTATAGTCAAAGCCACCCAATACACTTCATTCTTCTTTATTGTGAATCTTGCTTTCTTTGCAAAACCTCGCATTAAGGAAAACTCGGGCAGTGGTCCTCAGGATGCCCGACTATTCATATGCTCATACAAATTTTTTTGTACGGTAGCTCTTAAGCACTTTACTATGTGTCAGGCACTGTTCTAAACTATGGGGTAGATGTGAGTCAATCAGGTGAGGCACAGTCTCTGAACCACATGAGGCTCACAGACCAAGTAGGAGGGAGAACAGGTATTTAATCCCCTTTTCTAGAGTTGAGGAAACTGAGGCACAGAGTAGTTAAATGTTTCACACAGCAGACAAGTGTCAGAGCAGAGATAAGAGGCCGGGTCCTCTGACTCCCAGGCCCGTGTTCTTTCCACTGGGTCACACTGCGATTCTTCTATTGCCATGTCGTGCAGTCTCCAAAATGACTTGTAGTGTTGGAAGAATGTCCTCTAATTCCTCAACCACATTTTAAGTAAAACCCACGGTGAAAACTCATACCATGGCAGAACACTGTGTTCTAACTTTATTTTCCCTCATCCACTTTTCCACTCTCTCAGTATAATCAGTTAAAGCCAGTGGCAGCCCCGTTTTCCCACCTAACCGTACCTACTTTTGTGTCTGTTCCAGAATCTTCTAACGGCCTTACGTGTTGATCGAGATTAGGTCTCTTAACCTCTAGTGTGTTTTCCCAAACACCTGGTGCAGGGTTTGGCACAGCGTTCCATTGATAAATTGCGTACTGGGCACTGACGGTTTCAAATGGCTTGTGCCAGTCTGGTCCTCAGTCAGCTGATCCAGGACCCAGAGTGGATTGTGCGACGAGAGAGACTGGTACTAACCGACTGCACTGGTCAGATTCACTGAATAACTGACACCTTTCCAGGCCATCAAGTGTGGCCTAGTAGAAAGAACCTGGGCCTGGAAGTCAGAGGACCTGAGTTCTAATCCTGGCTTGCCACTCATCTACTGTGTAACACTGGACAAGGCACTTAACTCGTCTGACCCTTAGTTTTCACATCTGTAAAATGGGTATTAAATCCTACTTCCCCCTACTTAGACTATGAGCCCCAGGTGGAACAGGGACTGTGCCCAACGTGCTTCTAGAAGCAGCATGGCTCAGTGGAAAGAGCCCAAGCTTGGGAGTCAGAGGTCATGGGTTCGAATCCCAGCTCTGCCACTTATCAGCTGTGTGACTTTGGGCAAGTCACTTCACTTCTCTGTGCCTCACTTACCTCATCTGCAAAAATGGGGATTGAGACTGTGAGCCCCACATGGGACGGGGACTGTGTCCAACCTGATTTGCTTGTATCCACCGCAGTGCTTAGTAGAGTGGTTGGCACATAGTAAGCGCTTCATGAATACCATTTAAAAAAAACAAACTGGACTTGGGTTCTTTTGGTCCGATGTGTGCAAACTGAGCAGCCCCAACAAGAAAGAGGGAAATATTCAGTGTCCCAGGGGGAAGGGAAGACTGCAGCACCATGGTGATATTTGTTAAGTGCTTACTATGTGCCAAACACTGTTCTAAGCACTGGGGTAGATACAAGGTAATTAGGTTGTCCCACGTGGGGCTCACAAATGGCTCAGGGCTTAGTGGATAGAGCATTGGCCTGGGAGTCAGAAGTTCATGGGTTCTAATCCCGGCTTTCCCTTCTTGTCTGCTGTGTGACCTTGGGCAAGTCACTTCACTTCTCTGGGCCTCAGTTTCCTCATCAGTAAAATGGAAATTGAGACTGTGAGCCTCATTTAGGACAGGAACTGTGTCTAACTCGATTTGCTTGTTTCCACCCCATCACTTAATACAGTGCCTGGCACATAATAAGCACTTAATAAATGCCAAAATATTAATAATTGTTATTATTTGCACATGCTTGTGCTTGTGTGCATGCACCTGCCCTCCCCCCTTACAAACACACGCCCCATTTCTCCATCAGTAATTGGATCCACCATGTCTCTGTTCATTACCTGACCGTAGCACTTCAACCTGAGCGAATTCCAACTCAGTTCTTCCGACGCCGCTGGGGATCTGAAGGTCCTAGATGAAGCTGGAGGCTTTTCCCACGAGGCGCCAACCTTCTTGTTAAGCTGTTCTGTCTTGTCTGGCTGGCGATCCAAAATGGCCGGAGAATGGAATTCAGTGCCAACTTCTGGCTTCCAGTGTCTGGGTGTGAGGAGGATTTAGCAGATCCTTGCTTTGCTTCTAGCTCATTTTCAGGTCGAGCACTTAACTGCCTCTGTAAGGAAGTTTATGGCTCCTTGGGGGTGTGGTTCTATGCACCAGTCCAGAGTCAAGTGAACTACAAAGACAGATTTATGTCGTTTGTGGAAATAAACATGTGGGCTGAATGTTTCCAGTATGATGGGAAAGGCAAGTTTCTCTCTACAGCTTGGAACTGTCATTTCACTTTTCTGGGCTTCAGTTTCTTGTTTGAAAATGCAGTGAATAAAAGCCACCTAACTCTTCTTTCTCCTGGTTCTTGTGAAGGATGATGAATGGAAACAATCAATGTCCAGAGAGGTTGTGTCATAGGCAACACCACCATCCTCCCTATCTCACAAGCCCCTAACCATGGCATTCATCTCAATTCATCTTTCTTATTCAACTCCACCTTTCCGACATCTGTAGGATCTAAACTGCTATGACATTAACCCAAGCACTTATCCTAACCTTGTTGATCTCTCTGCCTCCTGCCTCTCCCCACTTCGGTCCATACAGCACTCTGCTGCCTGCATCATTTTTCAAAAAAAATATTCAGTCTGTGTCTCCCCACTCCTCAAGAACCTCCAGTCGTTGCCCATCCACCTCTGCCTCCGAGAGAAACTCCTTACCATCGGCTTTAAGTCATTCAATCGGCTCGCCCCTCTCTACCTTAACTCACTGATCTACCACAACCCAGCCCCTACACTTTTTTCTTTAATGCCAACTTATTCACTGTACCTCAGTCTCATCTATGTGGCTGCCAACTCCTTGCCCATGTCATCCCTCTTGCCTGAAGTTCCCTCCCCTTCCATGTTTAAAAGATCACCACTCTCCCAATCATCAAAGCCTTATCAAAAATACATCTCCTCCAAAGGCCTTCCATGACCAAGTCCTCATTTCCTCTAAAAAAAAAAGGTATTTGCTAAGTGCTTACTATGTGCAGAGCACTGTTTTAAGCCCTGGGGGAGATACAGAGTAATCAGGTTGTCCTATGTGAGGCTCACAGTCTTAATCCCCATTTTTACCGATGAGATAAGTGAGGCAGAGAGAAGTTAAGTGACTTGCCCACAGTCACACAGCTGACAAGTGGCAGAGCCGGGATTCAAACCCATGGTCTCAGACTCCCAAGCCCGGGCTCTTTTCACTGCCCTTCTGGACCACCTTTATACTTGGATCCTTTAAGCACCTGATATCCACCCATGGCTCAGTCTCCAGGCAGGAAAGATAGGAGGACCTGAGTGTAGCTTAGTGGATTGAGCATGGGCCTGGGACCTGAGTTCTAATCCCACCTCCACCACATGGCTGCTGTGTGACCTTGATCAAGTTATTTAACTTCTCTGTGCCTCAGTTACCTCATCTGGGGATGAGTGTGAGCCCTATATGTGTCCAACCTGATTAACTTGTAACTACCCCAGCACTTAGAACAGTGCTTGTCACATAGTAAGTGCTTCACCAGTACCATAATTATCATTATTATTTTCCGATAGATAGGGGAAATGGCAGTACATATCTATATTAATATATATTTATATGTATACGCATATATAGAGTAGAATATGCCATAGTATCTGTAGTTTATTTTAAGATCTGTGTCTTCCTCTAGACTGCAATTTCAGTGTAGGCAGGGATCACTTATGTCAACTCCATTGCCCTTGTACACTCCATTGCATTGTTTGTATTCTTCATTCAGCAAGTGTTCAGTAAATACAACTGATTGATAGAGGCTTATCTAAGATTATCCTGGAGTCAGGAGATCTGAGTTCTAATTTCACTTCTCCCACATGCCTGCTGTGTGGACATGGGCAAGTTATTTAACTTCTTGTCTTTTCTTATGCTGTCGAGTCGTCTCTGACCCATAGCGACGCCATGGACACATCTCTCCCAGAGCGCCCCACCTCCATCTGCAATCGTTCTGGTAGTGGATTCCTAGAGTTTTCTTGGTAAAAATCCAGAAGTGGTTTACCATTGCCTCCTTCCACATGGTCAACTTGAGTTTCCGCCCTCGACTCTCTTCCATGCTGCTGCTGCCCAGCACGGGGGAGTTTTGACTTGTAGCAGATGGCCTTGCATTCATTGGCCACTGCCCAAGCTAGGAATGAAATGGTTAGGCCTCTGCTTAACTCTCCCTCCTGTAGTCGAGACTTGTAGAGTACCGGAATCCTTCCAGGTGTGACCCTGAAAGAGGATTCAACTTCCATGTGCCTTCGTTTCCTCGCCTGTAAAATGGGGATAAAAGACCTGCTCTCTCATCCTCTCAGACTGTGAGTCCCATATGAGAAAGGAACTGCATCTGATCTGATTACCTTGTCCCTAAAGCAGATCTTAGTACTGTGTTTGACACGTAATGACTCTAGACTGTAAGCTGGTAATGGGCAGGGAAGTTGTCTTCTAATTCTCTTAATTTCTCCCAAGAACTTAGTAAGCACACAGTAAGCGCTCTTGATTGACTGGTTTGTGTGCTTAACAAATAATACTATAATAATCATTATTATTACTATATTTATTATTAGGTTTTGGTTAAAGTTTCTTGATTCCAACTTGGGAAGAAAGGGTGTTACCCGTCTTCACTAGTGAAGCTCAGTGGCAATTTGATCCTCACATCTGTTCCTGAAAAGAAATCTATCTGATATATTCCTCAATATTTTCTCATCAGGCACTCAGAGTGGACATTTCTATCTGGAACCAACAGAAATTTGTGAATTATTATGCTACCGTGATCATCAAAAAGTAACAAACCACCACTCACAATTAAGGTTTTTGGTGTTGTTAATGTAGTTGTTAAGCGCTTACTATGTGTCGGGCACTGTGATAAGCACTAGGGTAGATAAAAGATCATCAGGTTGGACACAGTCCAAGTCCCATCTGGGGATCACAGTCTAAGACACAGGGAGAAGGATTTAATCCTCCTTTAACAGATGAGGTAACTGAGGCCTAGAGAAGTTAATTTTTTTTAAATGGTATTTGTTAAGCACTTACTATGTGCCAGGCACTGTACTAAGCAATGAGATAGGAACAAGCTTTATCAGGTTGGACACAGTCCCTGTGCCACATGACACTCACTGTCTTATTCCCCATTTTGTGGATGAGGTAACTGAGGGACAGAGAAGTTAAATGACTTCCACAAGGTTGCCCAAGGTTAGATAGTGGACAATAGAATTGCATAACAGAATTAGAACCCAGCTCCTCTGATTCCCAACCCCTTACTCTTTCCCCTAGGCCATGCTGCTTTCCCTAAGTTGTCATCAGAAAGCTTAGGTTTGATCAGGTTTTTAATTCTATATGCTTGAATTCTCTGGAGAGGAAAATTTCTTTTCTGTTCTCTTTAGTTGCTTTTTATTTATCTCACACTTCAAGAGATATATTAGCACGAGCATTAACTTAAGAGTAAGAGCGTGAAACTCCTTTATGTTAGATTTTTAAAATGCATTTTATAGTCAGGACACATAAGCGATAGTTTTATTATGCTGTAAATCAGTGTAATATTTATCGCAAACCCTGAGCTGAGTCAGAAGGTTTGGTCCCACGGAGCCTAGTTTCACTCAAAGTGAAATAACTACCAATTCACAAGCAACAAACAGTGCTGCCTAGTGGATAGAGCATGGGCCTGGGAGTCAGAAGGACCTGGGTTCTAATCCTGGTTAAGATATTTGTCTGCTGTACCTCTCCGCAGCTAAAGCCTCATTTTCCCCTTTTCCCTCTGCTCCTCCACCTCTCCCTTCCCATCCCCACAGCACTGTACCCGTCCGCTCAACTGTATATATTTTCGTTACCCTATTTATTTTGTTAATGAATTGTACATCGCCTTGATTCTATTTAGTTGCCATTGTTTTTACGAGATGTTCTTCCCCTTGACGCTGTTTAGTGCCATTGTTCTCGTCTGTCCGTCTCCCCCGATTAGACTGTAAGCCCGTCAAACGGCAGGGACTGTCTCTATCTGTTGCCGACTTGTTCATCCCAAGCGCTTAGTACAGTGCTCTGCACATAGTAAGTGCTCAATAAATACTATTGAATGAATGAATGAATGCTGTAAGACCACTTGTCCCATCTCTCTCTTTCTCAGTCTGTCTCTCTCTCCATGTCTCTGTCTTGGCTCACTTTCTGCCTACCTCTCTTTCCTTTTTGAGTTCTCCAAAACATGGGCCCCCACAAGCACAATAAATATCACCTCAGTTATCACGTGTCATCCATAATGTGATACACAGATCCACCCAAGTAACCTGGATTAATAGGTCTGCACCTAGCCCAAACTGAGAGTTTACCTCAACCCTACCATAACCCGTGTGTGGCATGCACATCCTTTCTAGAACACAGTCAGGAAACGAGGGAGCGGAAAACACAGGTTTGCTAGGGCCCGACTGGCCTTTTTATCAAAGGAACTGAGGGAGCACACTTGCGCACACGCGTGTGCGAGTTTGTGTGCATGAGCACATGTGAGCAGTCACCCTCTGTCAGAGCATGCACGTCCGCCACAGTGCAAATTTTCCTTAATACGCGGTTCCACAGACACATGACCTTGGCAGTGCAGGAGAACTGAGTGTACGCTATTTTGCCCTCGGCCCTCATCTACATAGCTGTTCCCCCTACCCCAACCTACCACTTGTCCCATGGGACCAGTAAAATGAAAAGAAACGAATGTAAATGGGTTTAATTTCCTTGCTCTCTGCTGGTTGATAGAACCGAACACCTGGAGGAGGCTCCTTGCTAAGAACAATTACTTTATTGGGTGAACTGGGCAAAAGGGCTGAGTTGGTTATGTGGACGTTTGGAGACGAGAATTCACCCTCAGCCCCACCTCACTTATCTACAGGTTATTTATTTATATTAATGTCTCTCTGCCCCTTTAGATTAGAAACTTCACTGTGGGCAGGGAACATGTCTACCAATTCTGCTGTTTTGTGCTCTCCTAAGGTCTTAGGTCAGTGCTCTACATACAGTAAGAACTCAGTGAATACCACTGATTGGTTGATCCATTTTCTGCACATAGTAAGTGCTCAATAAATACTATTGAATGGAGCAAATCCTTTTCGCACCAGCTGGAGCTACAGCTAAACCGGTGAGGAGTGCAGAGGCTCAGTTTCTTGAAGGTCTTCTCCCACTTAACAAAGACCCTAAATGGAGGGAGAAGGGAATGGTGTCTACATTTGGTTTTAGGATTTCTCTTCTTCAAAGATCTTTAAACCTCTCTATCCCTAAACTAGCCTGTTTAGAGTGTTTATATTTCCGTTTCTTAATTCAGGAGGTTGAAGCTGAGGGTGTCAAGGGCAAGTTAGGTGTGTGTTACAGTGACTGGTTTCCTAGAAGCACAGAGCCAGGATGGTTCTGCAGCAGTGCAGAGAGCAGAGACAGGAAAAAATAAGAGTCATGGCATTTATTAAGCTCTAACGATATAACGGAACACTAGGATGGATTAAAGGAGATCTCATGGGACACGGTCCTGGTCTTTCAGGGGCACAGAATCTAAAAAGGAGAGAGAACGGAGATTTTATCCCCATCTTACAGATGAAGACTCTGAGGCACAGACAGGTTAGGTAACTTGCCCAAGGTCGCACTGCAGGAAAATGGTGGAGTTGGGCCTGTCGTGCCTCTCAGATCTCTACATTTTCAACTGAGTCACACTGCCAACCTGCTACTCTCTTAGTGGCAACCTTCACCAGCGATGGGGCTGCTCCAGAATCTTTAGCACTCTATGAGGCAATCGCATGGCCCGGTGGATAGAGCACAGGCCTGGAAGTCAGAAGGACCTGGGTTCTACTTCAGACTCTGCCACGTGTCTGCTGTGTGATCTCGGGTAGGTCATTTCACTTCTCTCGGCCTCAGTTACCTCATCTGCAAAATGGGGATTAAGACTGTGAGCCCCATGAGGGACAGGGACTGTGTTCAACCTGATTAGCTTGTATTTAATACAGGTCTTACAACAGTGCTTGACATATAGCAAATGTTTAACAAATATGTACAGAATAACAAAGGAGACAAATATAAAAATATGTACAACTAGAGAGGTAAAAATCTATACTTTGAGCAGATACATATATATATATATACACACATTGGTCCTAAGGAGTGTACTGTGCACACAGTAAGCGCTCAAAAATATGATTGAATCAATGAATGTGTAATTAAGTTCCTAAGTGTTAGAGTTAGCTGAAGGGATGACATAGAAAGGAGCATGACCTAATGAAAAGAGCATGGGCCAAGATGTCAGGGAACCTGAGTTCTCATCCTAGCTCCACCACTTGTCTCTTGTGTGACCTTGGGTAAGTCACTTAACTTCTCTGTGCCTCAATTTCTTCATCTGTAAAACGGATAATCCTACTATCTCCTTCTTAGACTGTGAACCCCGTGTTGGACAGGTACGGTGCCCAAACTCATCTTACCTTATCTGGTATTAATCTTACCTTGTATAGACCCCAGCGCTTAGAACAGTGCTTGGCACATAGTAAGAGCTGAACAAGTACCATTAGTGTGGGATGACTCGGTTTGCTGGAAATTAATCAGGAAAAGCTGGCTGCAGGAGCTGGGGATTTGGGAGGTTTAGAACAATAGTGTTTTAGCCAGTAGGCACATCCCAGCACTTTCAGAAAAGGAATATTTTTGTCTTCATTGTTCAAGCTTCATGCCAACCAAGAAGGAATCATTTCTGATCTGATAAGTGGTTCATGGGGAAATTACTTCAACCCTCGGTTCAAGTTTCAGTATCCTTTCTAGGAAAGGAAAAGAGAGCAGAAAATAAGTTTCATTTCTGATCTAAGCTTCCAAATCTTTTTTCTGGAAACCGATGTGTCATACATTTCCCAAGAGAAAGTGTCCCGGGGTCACCTTTGAACTTTGTCAGAGTCGGGAGCTCTGGAGACTCAGCATTCATCCACCTGCCGCCATCTCCGGCCTTCCTGCCCAAGAGCGGATGAGGTAATGTGGGTGGGGTAGCCTAGCCCTGGCTCCGAGGAATGATGTGTCTCCTAGCCCTTGCCCCTTCAGGAGGAATCAATCAGTAGGATTTATTGAGCGTTGACTGTGTGCAGAGCACTGGACTAAGCACTGGGGAGAGGATAGTAGGACAGAGTTAGCGGACACGATGCATTACCCACATTAAGTTTTCAGGCTAGAGAAATGGGCTTCCACAAGGCTTCCACAAACAGCACCAGGAGAGTTCTTCACTGTCTCCCTCAAGCTTACTTCTCTGCCCTTCAGAGTGCACTGGCCTCCTTTGAGGGATCGTAGCCTTTTATTACTTCATTAGGAGAGGAGGAGCAGAGACGTGCAATAAAAAGCAAAGGATCCTGGAGAAGCAGTGTGGCCTAGTGGAAAAAGCCAGTTTCCCCTCTGACAGAGAGGGCTTGGGTAGATTTGTGCATCATCTTGATTTTCCAAATAAGCCGGGGTATGCCTTTAATATTCCCAAGATTTCCCTCATGCCCCATAGTAATGTCTTATTTTTGAAATATGGACAGAATATTTTTGTAGAAAAATGACACAGGCAGCAGAGTGAAATATGGACTGGAGTTGGGAAAGACAGGAGAGTTCAGCAAGGAAGCTGATAGAGTAAGCGAGACGGGATAGAATGAGTGATGGATTAATTTGTTAGCAGTTTGGATGGAGGGAAAAGGGCAGATTTTAGCGATGATGTTCTCAGAGATGAAGATGGAGGTGTGACTAACCTTGTTGTCTGGGACGATTGGGGGTGGGGAGGGCAGAGTGGAGAAAGAACTATTTTTATCCATTTGCTCCTGCCCTGAGCTACAGGGGAGACCAGGCAGGAAGTCTAATCTAATTCTCTTTCCCTCTTCAAATCCCTACTTAAAGCTCACCTCCTCCAAGAGACCTTCCTAGACTGACCTCCCCACTTTTTCCCTCTGCTCCCTCTACCCGCCCCCCCTTCATCTCTCTGCAGCTAAACCCTCTTCTCCCCACTTTCCCTCTCCTCCTCCCCCTCTCCCGTCCCATCCCCTCAGCACTGTACTCGTCCGCTCAACTGTATATATCTTCATCACCCTATTTATTTTGTTTAATGAGATGTACATCACCCTGATTCTATTTATTTGCCATTGTTTTTATGAGATGTTCTTCCCCTTGACTCTATTTATTTCCATTGTTCTCGTCTGCCTGTCTCCCCCGGTTAGACTGTAAGCCCGTCAGAAGGCAGGGACTGTCTCTATCTGTTGCTGATTTGTACATTCCAAGAGCTTAGTAATAATAATAATAATGTTGGTATTTGTTAAGCGCTTACTATGTGCAGAGCACTGCTCTAAGCGCTGGGGTAGACACAGGGTAATCAGGTTGTCCCACGTGAGGCTCACAGTTAATCCCCATTTTACAGATGGGGTAACTGAGGCACAGAGAAGTTAAGTGACTCGCCCATAGTCACACAGCTGACAAGTGGCAGAGCCGGGAGTCGAACCCATGACCTCTGACTCCGAAGCCCAGGCTCTTTCCACTGAGCCACGCTGCTCTGCACATAGTAAGCGCTCAGTAAATACTATTGAATGAATGAATGAATGAATGAATGAAAGTCAGCTGGAGGCAGGGAAAGGAAGGCAGAAATGATGAGTTTTACTGATGTATGAGGCTCCTGCTGGGAGAGGCTCAAATGTCTCACACACAAACACACGCACTCTGCCTCTCTCTCTTTATCTATCTTTCTCTTTCTCTCTGGCAAACCCAAGCACCTACATGCACACATAGCAGTCAGGAGGAGCAGAGAGTGAGAAGGCAAATGAGTGGGTGTGCTAGGAAAGGACTTTACTTTCCTATTTTAAAGGCAAATGTAGGAACTGCCCCTTGGCTAGGCCAGTTGCCCACCAGGTCTGCCCATTCGGCACCCAAGAGCCATCCCAAGGTTGGTTATGTCAATAAAGTGACACAACTCCAAACCCTACTATCGTGGAGTTGAACTGTAAGCCCTCCAAGGGACACGGATGTCTAATTCCTACCCGGGTATCCTTTTCCAGCCCTTGTTTAAATGGTATTTACTAAGTGCTTATTATGTGCCAGGCACTGTACTAAGTGTTGGGGAAGATACACGCTAATCAGATTGGGCCCAATATAGGTCCCATGTGGGCTCCCAGTCTTAATCCCCATTATAGGTAACGAAGGCATGGAGGAGTTTTAAATGACTTGCCCAAGCTCACACAACAGAAGTGGAGAAGCTGGGATTAGAACCCAGCTTCTCTAACTCCCAAAACCACACCTTTTCCACTAAGCCACACTATGACTATCAAAGCAGCGTGGCCTAGTGAAAAGAGCATGAGCCTGGGAGTCAGAGGTCACGGGTTCTAATCCTGGCTCTACCACATGTCTTCTGTGTGACCTTGGGTAAGTCACTGAGCTTCTCTCTGCCTCAAGTTACCTCATCTGTAAAATGGGGATCAAGATTGTGAGCCCCATGTGGGACAGGGACTGTGTCCAACCTGATTACCTTGTATCTACCTCAGCATTTAGAACAGTGCTTGATACATAGTAAGCGCTTAACAAACACCACAATTATTATTACTGCATTTCTTGCAGTTCCCTGCACCGAGTAATCACTTAATTACTAATACTATCAGTATGCTACTCCATGGTCCAGATTGGTTGATTTTATTGTTCAAACTCTGTACGGGGCCAACCCAGTAAATTTCTATCTCTTGCTAGAGAAACCCAGCTTGGGTTACACGAAGAGAAGCCTCTGGGGTCTCCTACAGTTTTACCGGATTCCAGCTGCAAGACATCCCGTTGGGGAATACTCTGCCATCTATTTATCCCTGTTGACGACACAGTGTGCACCTCCTCAGTTGAACCTGCTTCATGGGCAGAGCTGGGGCTGAACGGAAACTGGGCTGCAGGCCCAGGGTGAATGGAGCCGCCATCCCGAGGGGGAGGAGTATGGTGGGAACTTGGTTGGGATTCAAGGAGGAAAGAAAGAAGGGCAGGCCCTGAAAATACCCACAGATACCCTCCTCTCTCATGGGTACACTACCATCTCATGCCTGCCAAATTTAGTCACACCACAGCTAGTGGGCAGAGAGTAATAATAATCAAATTGATTTTGGTATTCTTTAAGCGCTTACCATAGGCCAAACTCTAGGTTCTCGGATAAATGCAGTTCATGCAGATTGGGCACAGTGTCCCTGGGTCACTCAGGACTCCTGGTCCAAGTAAGAGGGAGAACAGATATTTAATCCCCATTTTACAGATGAGGAAAGTGAGATTCAGAGAACTGAGTGACTTGCACAAGGTCTCACAGCTGGCAAGTAGCAGAGCCAGGACTACCAGGTCCATGCTCTTTCCACTATGCCACACGGGCCACACTAGAAAACCAAGGGTGGGATTTTCCATCCACCAAAAATGCAGTTTGAGTGACCTGGGCAGGGAATATGTCTCCCAACTCCGATGCACTGTACTCTCCAAGCACTAGTACAGTGCTCTGCACAGAGTAAGCACTCCATAAATACCACTGATGATAACAATGAGGATGGTGATAATGACCTGGGGCCCCTAACTGCCATTTTCTATCCACTGACCAATCCCACCAGGCCTGGTTCATCGCCAAGATTGTCAGCAGTTATGTTCCCTTCGTGGATAAGCTGAGGGGAGGTTGGGGTTTGTTCCCATCTCATTGGGTGGCAGAGCAAATCTGGACTGGATCGGAAGCATCCAGTCCATTTCCCCTGTCACATGAGAGTCTCAGGGCATTTGTGGGTTTAGAAATCACAGGCCATTTGGAGGAGTGATGATTCTATCCAGTAAAATATTTATTGTCCATCTCGCCCGATAAACTGTAAGGTCCTCGTGGGAAGGAATCATGTCTCCCAACCACTTAGTACAGTTCTCTGCACACAGTAAGTGCTCAGTAAATCCCATAATAAATCATATCTCCTTCAAGAGGCCTTCCCAGACTAAACCCTCATTTCCCCTAAACAGTCTCCCCTTCTGCGACACCCTTGCAGTTAGATTTGTGTCCTATATTCATTCCCCACCCCATTCCCTCCGGACTTATGTACATATCCATAATTTATCTTAACATCTGTTTCCCCCTCTGGACTGTGAACTCTTTGTGGGCAGGGAATGTGTCTACCAACTCTGTTATATTGCACTCTCCCAAGAGCTCAATACGATGCTCTGCACACAGTGAGAGCTTAATAAATGTGATCGATCGATTAAGTGCCACTGAATGATTGGTGGATTGATTAAACTAATGAGAAATTTTGACTCGCTCTGTAGTGGCACCCTGACCTCAGGAGGCTCTAGAACCCAAAAATGTATTGCAATCTCTGTAAGGAAAAGGCCAGGCATCACTAGCGGAAAGAGCCCGGGCTTGGGAGTCAGAGGTTGTGGGTTCTAATCCCCGCTCCGCTGCCTGTCAGCTGTGGGACTTTGGACAAGTCACTTACCTTCTCTGTTCTTCAGGTACTTCATCTGTCAAATTAAGACTATGAGCCCCACATGGGACAACTTAATACCTTGTATCTACCCCAGCGCTTAGAACAGTGCTTGGCACATAGTAAGTGCTTAACAAATACCATCACGTGGCTCACTGGAAAGAGCCAGGGCTTGGGAGTCAGAAGTCATGGGTTCTAATCCCTCCTCTGCCACTTGCCAGCTGTGTGACTTTGGGCAAGTCACTTAACTTCTCTGTGCCTCAGTTACCTCATTTGTAAAATGGGGATTAAAACTGTGAGCCCCATGTGGGACAACCTGATCACCTTGTATCCCCCAGCGCTTAGAACAGTGCTTTGCACATAGTAAGCGCTTAACAAATACCATTTTTTAATCATTATTATTATTATCATTATTATTTCCTTGCTAGGCAAGATGAAATAACTTTATTTTGCGGGTAGAAAGATTCTAGCCATTGACCTCAAAGACAAACAGACTTGGGCTTCTCCTTCTGGTTCCTGGACCCCTGGCCGTCCAGGAGTCGGAGTCGGCAGGAAGCCGGAATCCAGACGGCTGCTCATCCCCTGTCAGCAAACGGTGCGATGAGTTCAACTATCTGAAATGCAGCTGAGCAGCGGAGCAGATCCTGGAGCCGTCTGGACTTGCGGAATTAGCTCTGGGCTTGGATGAGGACATCCTGGGGGCCAAATACCCAGACATAGACACTTTCCCGTGCCCTCAGGCCAGGAGGCCGAAAGCAGGGAGCAGCGGAGGGAAAGAGGTTGACAGAGGGGCTGGGAGAGGGATGGGTTCCAGGAGCCCCCTCCAGCCTTTGCTAAGCCTTTCTCTGAAGCAGTATGGCCTAGTGGCAAGAGCTCAGGTTCAGGAGTCAGAGGATGTGGGTTCTAATCCTCTGCCACTTGTCTGCTGTATGTCCTTGGGCAAATCACTTAACTTCTCTGTGCCTCAGTTACCTCATCTGTAAAATGGGGATTCAGACTGTGACTCAGGGACTGTGTCCAACCTGATTATCTTATCTCGGTCCCAGTGCTTCAGATAGGGCTTGGTACCCATTAAGCACTTAGCAAAAACCATGATTATTATTATCACTTCTTTGTGCCTCAGTTCCCTCACCTGTAAAATGGGGATTAAGACTGGGAGGCGTCTATGGAACAAGGACTATGTTTAGTGTCTGGCATCTAATAAGTGATTAACAAATACCACAATTATTACTATTATTATTATTACTATGTTTAAGGTTACCTGTCTCTAGGTGTTCTGCCGGACCTCAAGAAAGCCTTATGTCTAGAAATTCCAAGCCTGTGATATGCAGTCTTGATCTGTGGCAATTTGTGAATCCCATGTATTCATTCATTCACTCAATTGTTTTTGTTAATCACTTACTGTGTACAGAACACTGTACTAAACGCTTGGGAAAGTACAGTATAGATCCATTGAATATTGCTTCTGAGTCTCTGTAGTCAGGGTTATCACTTCCAAAGTCTGGGGCTCGGCAGCAGAAACATTGCCAGAGATAAAAGGTTCCATATCAGAACTCAAGAAGGCATAGACCAGCTGAACAATGAACTGTCACATAGAAAATAATCATGAGTTTATCGAGCACCTTCTATGTACTCATCCCTGGGTTGGATTCAGATGGTTATATTGGGCCTAGTCTCTGTTGCCACTGAACCCTGGCCCGCAACCTGCCTCCTGGGCCCGTCTTCCCCGGATTCTCACCATGGGAATAAGGTTTCTTCCCTGAGCTCCTGTCATTCGGTGAAATCAGTATGGCCCTTGAGCTGGGACATCTACATCTTGGTACCTAGAGGAGCCATCGTGTGGATAGACCATCCCATACTGTGTCAGAGACCAGAGGTACATTTCTTTTTCGCCTTTATTTTTTTAACCTGCGAATGTGGGGAAAAAATACATTTCTTTCTCTTCCGCCCCCTCCCAACTCCCGCCTTTCCACGGAAGGCTTTGCTGTTTAATGCGGCCATCAAAAAACACACCCACTACTTGTCAGCACTTCTCAAAGAACTGCCAGAGCTCTCTTCTTCCTCTGTCCCCCTAGATTAGGGAAGCAACCCTCTCTTCCCCATCCCCCGTCCTAGTGGTGTGGGGACAAGATAAACTAGGCCTAGTCTTCATGCACCCATCAGCTGGCTGGAGCGTCAAGGGGCTTATGAAATCCAAGGCGGGAAGTTGAGGTCTGGGCATGTCCCAGGCAAAGACAGCTTGTTCTTAACGTATTTTACAGATGTCTGCATACGTCTGAACTCAGTCACATGGAGCTCTGGCTTGGCTAAATCAGGGGACTGATGCAGATGGAGATGTGGCCAGGGGGCAGATCCTATCCTCCCGCTGTGTGTCAAGGAACTGTTCCCTTCCCCCTCATGCCATGATGGCACTGCAAATTTCTACTCAGGCTCCAGGGACCACTGACAGCACTCACGAGCACTGGGTGTGTCTTTCCCAACTCAGAAGTAACAGGCGGATGTTATGTTAAGTTGCACTGAGACGCACTGTGGTCTAGTGGATCCTGGGAGTCAGAAGAACCCGTGTTCTAATCCCAGCTCTGTCCCTTGTCTGCTGTGTGACCTCGAGCAAGTCATTTCACTTCTCTGACCCTCAGTTGCCTCATCTATAAAATGGGATTAAGACTGTAAGCCCCAGTTGGGACAGGGACTGTGTCAAACCTGATTATCTTGTATCTACCCCTGCGCATAGTACGGTGCAAACTAATAACACCATAAGGAACCTTTTATGGCATTCTGAAAAGCCTAGAACATGTTCCCGCTGGTGGGGGGCCTCTGACACTCTTCCCAAGTTCCAGATCCACTGCATACTGCTCCTGAGTCTCTGTAGACAGGGTTAACACTTCCAAAGTCTAGGGCTCAGCAGCAGAAAAATTGTCAGAGATAAAAGGATCTAGTTCCATATCAGAACTCAAGAAGGCATAGACCAGCTGAACAATGAACTGTTACATAGAAAATAATCATGAGTTTATCGAGCACATTCTATGTACTCATCCGCGGGTTAGATTCAGATGGTTATACTGGGCCTAGTCCTTGTCATTGCCGACCCCGGGCCCGCGTCCTGCTTCTGGCCTGGAATGATGTCCTCCCTCCTCAAATCCGGCAGACAATTACTCTCCCTGACTTCAAAGCTTTATTGAAGGCCCATCTCCTCCAAGAGGCCTTCCCAGACTAAGCCCCACTTTTCCTCATCTTCCACTCCCTTCTGCATCGCCTTGACTTGCCCCTTTACTCTATCCCACCCATAACCTACAGCACTTATGTATATACCTGCAATTTTATTTATTTGTATTAATGTCTGTCTCCCTCCCTCTAGTGCTGTGAGCTCACTGTGGACAGGGAATATTACTGGTTATTGTTGTATTGTACTTTCCCAAGCGTTTAGTACAGTGTTCTGTACACAGTAAGTGCTTAATAAAAACAATTGAATGAATGAATGAATACATGGGATTCACAAGAGAATCAATCGGTGGTATTTATTGAGCCCTTACTGTGTGCAGAAAACTGTAAAATACACTTGGGTAGGTACAACAGAGTCGATAGGCATGATCCCCACCTTCAAGGAGCTTACAATATAGTGGGAAGAGAGGAAGTAGGGAGAGCAGATACCTCAGCCCCATTTTACACACGGTGAAATGAGGTTAAGTGACTTGTCCAAGGTCATTCTGCAGGTCAATGGCAGAGCTGGGACTAGAACCCAGGTCTCCTGACTCCTAGCCCTGGGGCTCCTTCCACTAGGACTGACCAGTCTCTCCTTCACTTTAAGGGGTAGGGGGGAAAAGCTGCAGCAACATCAAGTCATGTCAAGCTCTCAGCGGGTTTGGAGTTTAGAGTGGACAGGTGAGAGTGGTCACATTTGAATGAAATTTTGTTGATCAACACTCCCTCTGGGGCAGATTAATCAGCCCAATTGGTCAAGGGCAAACAGGTAGAATGAGAGTTTTGGAAAAAGTGTAGCTGTAAGCTTTATCCCTGTCTCTGTTGATAGACAGAAATCCTATTTGCCTGTATCAGTCAGACTGACGGAACACTTTCCAGTGCAAAGGAAATGTGGAAGATTGGGTTTCTTTCTTCCCAAAACCTGTACTTTCTCAGTGAAGCAACAGAGAGCTTGCTGAGGCTGAAGCCGGGTTGTCATGTTTCTTTGCCGCACCAGCAAAAAAAAGAATGATAATAATAATTAGCCACCACTCCAAAGATTCCCTTCCTTCAGAGTGAAACACAGCTCAGGCTCTTTATGCTAACACAGCGCCACAATGAGGAAACTCTGCAGGGTTCAAATAATTTAGCAATTGAAAGAAAAGCAGTAGTGAAAAGCGAGAAAGAAGAGCGATAAAGGACCGAAAGGAGTGGAAAGAAGCCATTTGCTGGAAGTAGCATGGCCTAGAGGGAGTCAGAGGACCTGGGTTCTAATTCTGACTCTACCACTTGTCAGCTGCATGATCTTGGGCAAATCGCTTAACTTCTCTATGCCTCAGTTACCTGATCTGAACATGGGATGAAGACTGTGAGCCCCATATGGGACATAGATTGTGTCCAAACTGATCACTTTGTATCTCCCCCAGTGCTAACAATAATAATAATAATGATGGCATTTGTTAAGCACTTACTATGTGCAAAGCACTGTTCTAAACACTGGAGACGATACAAGGTCATCAGGTTGTCCCACATGGGGCTCAGTCTTAATCCCCATTTTACAGATTAACAACATTGTAACAACAGGACCTGACACACATAGTAAGCACTTAACAAATATCATTAAAAAAAAATTCCACAGTGGGTCAGTCCTTGGACCAGCCTTAATCTGACCCCATTGGACTGGAACCTCAGTGCCCTCTTGGGAGCCGAGAGAGGGCGTCACGGTACTCTGACAACAAATGGAACTAGAACCGGGTCCTAGTCCTGTTTTCAGAGCAAAGTGCGGGCCCTCCGTGCCGGCCCAGAACTGAGAGGTTTAGTCACACCGGCCCAGCCATGCAGGGCACACAGCACAACTTGATGGCATCACACAGAACCTTTTTCAGAAGCCACGGAACCAAGGTGGCTAGTGGAAAGAGTACAGGCCTGGGAATGGAGGCTTCTAATCCCACCTCTGCCATCTGCCTGCTGATTGACCTTGAGCAAAGCACCTAACTTTTCCCTGTCTCAGTTTCCTCAACGCCAAAATCAAGATTCAATACCTGTTCTTCCTCCTGCTGAGAATGTGAGCCCCATGTGGGACAGGGACTGTATCTGTACACATAGTAAGCGCTTAACAAGTACCTTAAAATACCATGATAATAATAATAATAATAATAATAATAATAATGGTGAAGTCCATGGAACTTGGATCATCTTGCCGCAGAGTGGCCTTTGCTCTCCCCGCCCAGCCCCACCAGCTCCGGAGACATCATGCTCCCCTCCCAGCCCTCACACGGCCAGAGCCTCTGAGCCTCATGACTCAACGGCGAGAGTCTAGACAGAGAGTGACTGCCCTTTAAAGTAAAAGTACCAGGTCAAACCAATGGTGAATCAGAACCGGACGGGAGACCAACCAGCTGAAAATGCCAGATAGAGAACTAGTTGAATGGCCACTTATTTCTGCCTTCCGAAAAGGCTACGTTGGATGACCCCTCCAACCCAAAACCCAAATCCGTGGGAGATAGTGCTCTGGCCCCCCTCAGGAGGAGGCACAGGGAGAGAGGCCGAGGAGAAGAAAGACCTCCTTCTCTGATGAGTTACTATTTCCTTTCTATTCCAGGTCTCCATGTTTCAGACTCCTCATGGGATAAAAGTCCAGCTGTCTGATCAGTTTCTAAACTTGTTCAAGCGGAAGAGAATGGTAGTGAGCCCCGCCAGTGGGCAGTCCAGGACATGTTCAGCTGGGCACACACTGGCCACCCTGGCCCGGAACATTTGGTTTTATGGTGGCTTGGAGCTGCTGAGCCAGGACTGAGCAGGGCCATCCCTCATGTGAGAGATTGCCCCATTGGCTACGGCCTCCTGCTTTGGTCACTGGGGCTCACCGGTCGGCCACATTTCAGCAGCACGGCTCTGTGGAAAGAGCCTGGGCTTGGGAGTCAGAGGTCATGGGTTCGAATCCTGGCTCTGCCACTTGTCAGATGTGTGACTGTGGGCAAGTCACTCAACTTCTCTGTGCCTCAGTTACCTCATCTGCAAAATGGGGATGAAGACTGTGAGCCTCACATGGGACAATCTGATGACCTTGTTTCTACCCCAGTGCTTAGAACAGTGCTCTGCACATAGTAAGAGCTTAACAAATACCAACATTATTATTATTTCGGTGGAGCATGGCTGCAAAGTCAAGAACAGGGAGGATATACCATGACCATCCCCTCTCCATTGTGTTCATACAACTGGTACATTTCCAAGCAACTGGGCTTGGCTCTAGGCTGTTAGGGTCCTGTGCTTGAAAGGTGGTGATGAAAGGAGATGATGTCATCATCCACCACTCACTAGTGTCTGTCCCACATCCAATTCAATCAATCGATCGATCAATTGCTTTTATTCAGCACCTACTCTGGGCAGAGCACCATACTGAATGCTTCGGAGAGTACATTAGAGTTAGGTGATATTAATCCTGATTTCAAGGAGCTTCCAATCAAATGGGGGAGATAGCCACTAAAATAAATTGCAGATGGGAGGGAGTAGGAAAGGGGAATTTGTACAAGAATTCATGCTTCATTAATAGGATATGAAGATAAGTACATAAGTGCAATGAGGCTGTGCTTTCTTAAATGTTTTAAGTAGTGCAGAAGTACTAAAGAGGCATTTGGGGGATAAGGGCTGGAAGGTGATCAAGGACGGCCCCCTGGGCCTGATGAATGGGGAGGGAATGTCAGGCAGGAGGGAGGGCTGAGCAGAAGTTTGGTTGGAGGCTAGAGAGATGACAGCAAGTCACAGTAAAAAAGCTTAATAATAATGTTGGCATTTGTTAAGTGCTTAAAATGTGCAGAGCACTGTTCTAAACGCTGAGGTAGATACAGGGTAGTCAGTTATCCCACGTGAGGCTCACAGTCTTAATCCCCATTTTACAGATAAGGTAACTGAGGCACAGAGAAGTTAAATGACTTGCCCACAGTCACACAGCTGACAAGTGGTAGAGCTGGAATTCGAACCCATGACCTCTGACTCCCAAGCCCGGGCTCTTTCCACTGAGCCACACTGCTTAAGAGAAATGAAGAGTGTGAGTTGGAGTGTAGTGGGAGAAGAATGGATAAGTAGGGATTATATGTTTTCCCATAGACAGATCTTAAACTAGAATTCAACTAATTCTATTGTATTCTCCCAAGTGTTTATTAGAGTCCTGTGTCTATAGTAGATGCTCTATGAATATTACTGATTAATGGATTCATTCCAGAAGTTCTAGAAAAATATTATGAAATTCCTTTGTGTGCTCTACTCTGAAATGTTAAGCGTCATTAAACTAATGATTAATCTCTTCATCTAATTCACAGGGTAACATCACAATATTAAATAACTGAGATTCTTCCACTGCAGCCTCTGTCTCTGAAATCTCTCTCCTTCACTATAGTCCTTTCATTTACAAAATGTCACAATGGGCCAGTTCTTACAGAGGGAAGATGCTGTTCCCAGAATGTAAATTAGGTTAATTCCCCAGATGCCATTCCCTATTCCCAGCCAATTAATCAGTAGTATTTATTAGGCACCTATTGTGTGCAGAATGCTGTTCTAAGTGTTTGGGAGAGTACAGTGGAATTATTAGAAAAGATTTCTACTGTACAAGGAGCTTGCAATTTAGCGGGGGAGAAAGACATTAACATAAATAAATAAATCATGGTATGTATGCAAGGGTTGTGGAGCTGATGGAGGGGTGAATTAAAGGTGAAAATTCAAGTGCAAAGGGTGATGCAGAAGGAAACGTGAGAAGAGGAAATGAGGGCTTAGTCAGGGAAGACCCTCTTGGAGGAGATGGGATATTAATAACACTTTGAAGGTGGCTAGTGTGTTTATCTGTTGGATGTAGAGTTACAGACTAGAGGCAGACTGTGGGTGAGGGGTCAGAAGTGAGATAGATGAGACTGAAGTACAGTGAGTAGATTGGCATTAGAGCAAAGTGAGATGCTGGTTTGAAGTAAGAAATGAGCAAGATAAAATAGGAGGGGGCTAGGTGATTGAGCGTTTTAAAGGCAATGATAAGGAGTGTCTGTTTGATGTGGAGGTGGATGGGCAACCACTGTAGATTCTTGAGGAGTGGATAAACATGGACTGAATTTTTTTTTAGAAAAGTCATCTGGGCAGCAGAGCGAAGTATGGACTAAAGTGGGGAGAGACAGGAGCCGGGAAGGTCAGCAAGGAGGCTGATACAGTAATCAAGACGGCATGGAAAAAATTCTTGCAATAGCAGAGCACCGTACTAAGTTCTGGGAAAGACTAAGAGGTGGGAATTAGAGACAGTCTCGTCTCCTCGGGGGATTCACAATTTAAGAATAAAAAGGGGGGAAGGGAACTTGCAATGGACACATAGGACTGATGAAACAAGCCACTAAGACAACACAGGGACATGATCTGTGGGGCATCTATGTTAGAAGAACTGAATTTCGGCTCCTTTTGTCACAGAGTCTATGATCCCAACCTTGGCCGTGGAGATGGTATAGAGTTGCAGTGCCGAGCTGGTGTCAAAGCAAGGAAGCCTCAGAGTCTCTGGGTCTTAGCTCAATCATCATTTATTGAAATACCACACCACTGAGCACCAGGACAGCCTGCCTTCGCTGAGACATGGCCCCCGGTGACTTCTACATTTCTCTTTTAAATAATTAATTATGGCATTTATTAAGCATGTACTATGTGACAATCACTGTACTAAGTTTAGTTTAGTGCTCAGAGCATGCCTGGCACATAGTAAGTGTGGAACAAATCACATTTAAAAACGAAAGAAAAAACTAAGCCTTGTGGGGGTGGGGGTCCCCTTTTATGGTACTTTTTAAGCAATTACTATGTGCCAGGCACTGTTCTAAGCACTGGAGTAGATACAACGTTAATCAGGTTGGACACAATCCTTGATCCCCCTTGGGTAAGAGTGTAAGTCTTAATCTCCATTTCTCAGATGAGGTAACTGAGGCACAGAGAAGTGAAGTGACTTGTCCAAGGTGGAGTAGGGACTAAAATCCAGGTCCTCTGACTTCCGGGCCCATAGTCTTTCCACAGGGCCACACTGCCTCCCTATTGTGTTGTAGTAAATGTTTGCAGTGCCTGCTCCTGTTTTTTCTTTCACCACCTCGTCGCTCTTTCCATCTGAAGCTTTCATTCAAAAAAAGATACTCCCTTCTAGATAGTGTTGCGCCATGCAGGTCTGTCCTCGGCAATTGGTTTCCAGTTTTCAGCTGGGCTACAGAATTGTCAGAGGCTTTGTTTTACTGAGTGTTTAAAATCTCTCCTCTGCCCTCCTTGCTTTCAGTTTCCCAGTTCCAGCCCTCCATACAGCAACCACTTGGGTTGTGGCTCACATTTGTCTCACAGGGCTCACCCTTCCTAGTCCTATAAAGGTGAAGGGAAGGACAATGCTAGGAAACTGACTATGTTCCAGAACTTCATTGTCTGTGGTTCTGAGTAGCTCTGTGCTGCTCTGGAGAGCTGCAGTTTGATTAGTTGTCCCACAGGACACTCTGATTCTAAGAAATAGGGAGAATGACCATAATATCCCCATTTTATAGATGAGTAAACTGAGTGGTTAAATGGCTGTCCAATACCATCCTGCAAATCAGTGGTAGAGCTGGGATTCAAAGCTAGTTTTACTGAGGTCTAGGCTGCTTCTTTCTCCCGTAGGTCACCTTGCTCCCTATTGTTTCAATCTGATCAACCAGCACCAGGACTAGATGACACTGCAGAATTACTGATTCAGAGATAAAAAATAGCACCAGTTTCTGCTTAATGGTCCAATAAATGGACTTCTCAAATAAGGAAACTTAGAAATAAATCCAGAGTGGGAGTATTTCTCTTTAGATCCTTCCACAGTCCTAGGCAGTAATGTATGACTCAGTTAGGGAAGCTTTTTTTCTAGATAATTTTAACATTATTTGGGACTCAGTGGGGTTAAAGCCTGAGGGCTGAACATTAAAATTATACTCAGAATAGGTACACACACACACACATTCCCCCATGGCAACAATCTCTGCATCAAAGAACTAATGAAAGGTCCTTTCGTACTAATATGTACATAACCCACATCTCATCAAATGACTCATTTCTTTTTGTGTTTAGTCTGGTGCAATCTTTGCTCTGAAAAAACCTAGGTAACGTGCACCATGATTCTACAGATATGCCTTTAAAGATCTAGGTCCTCTCTAATGGAACATAAACAAAACCTAGTTCCTGCTATCCAAGAACGTATCACGCAATGGAAAGAGGATGGATACCTCAAAGTGGCCGTCTTTGGAAATGGAGTTTTGGGAGCGGGTCTGGTCAACGGTATTGGATAAATGGCATTCCACACTCTGGTGACAGTCAATCTAGGACAGTTTCCTGGAGGAAGTGAGAGCTGAGACTGCGAAGATGGGTTGTGATCCTGGAGGGAGAAAATTATTCCAAGTATTTGGAGAACAGCCAATCAGTTAACGATATTTTTGAATGCTTAGCGGGTGCAAAGTACCATACTAAGCTCTGTACCAAGGAGAAAGGAAGAAGGTTCTGCCTGAGGAATCGAAGATAACAATAATAGCTATTGTTTTTGTTAAGCGCTTACTATGTTCCAAGAACTGTGCTAAGTGTTACAACATAATCAAGTCAGATCCAGTTTCTGTTTAGGGTTCACAAAAAAAGAAAAAGCCAAATTCTACAGACCTGGCAACTCAGCCCATTTCAAGAGCTGCTCTATTTAAAGCAGGTATAATCCATTTATGAGGGACTTTTCCTTTCACTTTTTTCTTTTCCCTGATCTTGTATTCAAGTCCTACATCTACCTTGATGGGACTGAAGCCTGCAGGGTTGAAAAACTCCATGACTTCCCAAAGTCAATATCATTATTTCACTTAAGATGACTTATTATCCATAGGCATACAGCCAGAGAGCAAAATTCTGGACAAACCTTAGAGGCTTTTGAATTTAGCAGATGTGCCAAAAATTCCTTATATAAATAGCACTTAGACTGATAGTACTTATTAAGCACTTATTTTGTGCAGAACATTGTACTAAAAGCTGGGAGAGAATCAATCAACTAACAAATGGTACTTATTGAGCAATTACTGGGTAAAGAGTAATGTACTAAGCGCTTAGAAGAGCATGATACAGAAGAGTTGGGGGTGCACAGGTGGGAATTAAACATAGTCTCTGTCCCTCGAGGGGCTTGCAAAACTTAGTGGACTTTAGAACCTCATAATTAAGACTTGCTAATTAACTCTCTCATCCCACCACTAAATTAGGAGGTTGAAAAATCTGTTCTTGCTTGTGGCTGTGTTTTCATGTCCTCGAGAGAGACAGTGATAGAGCAGGTGGAAAGGAGATTGGAGCTGTACTCCAGGTTTCCTATCAAGCCGGGGTTAAATGATAGAAGAACATTATCTGGGAGTCAGAAGACCTGGTTTCTAATCCTGCCTCTGCCACTTACTTGCTGGATGGCCTCAGATAAGTCACTTAACTTCTCTGTACCTTAGTTCCTTCATCTGCAAAATGGAGATTCAATGTCTGAGCCCGTCATTGGGCAGTGATTGTCTCTTTCTGTTGCCCAATTGTACATTCCAAGCGCTTAGTACGGTGCTCTGCACATAGTAAGTGCTCAATAAATACTGAATGAATGAATGAATGAATGTCTGTTCTCCCTCCTAGACTGCGAGCCCCATGTGGGACCTGATTATCTTGTATCTACCCCAATGCTTAGTACAGTGCATGGCAAATAGTAAGTGCTGAAAAAGTACCAGTATCATTATTATTATTATTACATGCCATATTAGGATAATAATAATAATAATAAACACAAGCATCAAGTATAGTACACCAAAGTGGGTGCTCAATAAATTCTACTACTATGGTAATAAAAGTAGCAATTGTTAAGCAGCATGGTCTTGAGGAGCAGCAATCACCTGGGAGTCAAAATACCCAGCTCTACCATTTGCCTGCTGTGAGACTTTGGGCAAGTCATTTGACTTCTCTGTGCCTCAGTTTTCTCATCGGTAAAAATGGGTATTCCAACTTTTTTCTCCCTCCTGCTTGGACTGTGAACCCCAAGTCCAATCTATCTTGTAACTCCTGAAGAGCCTAATTTGTGTCTGGCACACAGTAAGCATTTAACAGATATCATTATAAAAAAAGCCCAAATGCTATTATCTCTGTCATTATCATGCACTTACTATGTGCCAGGCATTGAGATAGATTCGGGATCTTCTAGACTGGAAGCTTGTTATGGGCAGGGAATATATCTGTGATATTGTTATTTTGTACTCTCTCAAGTGCTTAATACAGTCTCTGCACACTGTAAGTGCTCAATAAATACGACTGACTGATTGATTGAATATCACGTTGGGAACAATCACTGTCTCTCAAGGAAGAGGGAGGGAGAGCGGATATCAAATCCCCATTTTACAGATGGGGAAATTGAGGCATGGGGTAGCTAAGTGACTTGCTCAAGATCACACAGCAGGCAAGAGAGGACAACTGGGATTAGAACCTAGGTCCCCTGATTTCCAAATATGTGCTCTTTCCATGAGGCTCTGCCTCTGACTGTGGTGAAGCTGAGAGAGAAGCAAAGACGCCATGACTGATGCCACGCCCAAGCTCACAGCCATTCCTTCCTGTGCCAAATCTGTTCCCAATTCATGCTCTACCAGCACACACTTGTGTTGTGGGGAGAACGTCCCCAAATTCATCCACCTGGTTACTGTAAGGTCCTTGTGGGCAGGGATCGTGCCTTTAAATTCTGTGATTGTGTCCTCCCAAGTGCTCAGTACAGTCCTTTCCACCTAGTAAACTCTCAATAGACACCATTAATTGCCTGATGCAATGAAAATGTCTTGTGGCAGAACTGGCTGTATTGGAGAGATTCCCTTAACTGTGAAAAGCCTCTTGAGCATTAACGTGCCTAAGATCTGGCTACATAACTTCCTTTCCAAGGAAATTAGGAAAACACAAGAAAACAGAAGAACTTGCCAGCAAATCTTGTTGGATCTACCTTCGTAAAATTCCTAAAATCCACCTTTTTCTCCCTGATCCAAGCTAATCATCACTGCATCAGCCTCCTTGCTGGCCTCTCTGCCTCCTCTCTTTCCCTACTCCAGTCCATACTTTGCTGCCTAAATCATTTTTCTACCAAACTGCTCAGTCCGTGTCTTCCCACTCCTCAAGAACGTCCAGGGATTGCCCCCTACCTCTACAACAGACAGAAACTCTTTACCACTGACTTTAAGCACTCAATCCACTTACCCCCTTCCTATGTTCCCTCACTGATTTTGGACTACTATCCAGTCCTTACAATTCACTCCTCTAATGTAAACCTACTCACTGTACTTTGATCCCATCTATCTCGCACTGACTCCTTGTCCTTATCCTCCCTCTGACCTAGAACACTCTCCCGCTTCATGCCTGCCAGATCATCACTCTCCCCACCTTTCAAGCCTTATTAAAAACACATCTCCTCCAAGAGGTCTTTCTAAACTAAGCCCTCATTTCCCCTACTCCCTTTCCCTTCTGCGTCATCTTTGCATTTGGATCTCTGTCCTTTAAGCACCTGATATTCACCCAACGCACATATCTGTCATTTACTTTAATGACCGTCTTTTATTTTTACATCTCCCCCTCTAGACTGGGAGCTCACTGTGGGTAGGGAACATATCTATCACCTCTGTTGTATTGTACTCCCACAAGCACAGTTGACACTCAACAAATACCACTGATTAATTAATTGCTCACTCACACCTAACACAATAAAATGCACATGCATGTAATTTATTGCCTCTGAGTAACTGCTGCCATTCTACTCAGCCAAGAGATGTCAATAAGTGGGTGCTCAAATATCAGTGATTGATTGATGGATGGATATATCTCACCCGTGACCAAGTACAGGAATCCAGTTTGAGAAAGTGTAGTAATTGTGGCTAGGCAGGGCGACCAGAAAAAGGGAGATGATTGTCTTCTTTCTTCTTCCTTGCCAAGCAATCCAAGAGGAGAGGACTTAGGGCTTTATATTTGAAACTGGTTCCACGATGTCGGCATCCGCCTTTAATGTAAACAACAGGGAGTATGGAGAGAAAATCCCTTGCCAGTAAATAATTCACGCCTACCAGGTAAATGGACACTTTCAGGAATCGAAACCTGATTAAAATTCATTGTTTTAGGTCACGTATTGGTGAGCGTGTTGTTCCCAGAGAAGCTCAACCCATTTCCTGGTTGATTTGAAAGAACAAATCTCAGCAGCAAATCCTTGTAGGCACCAAGTGAAAACTTCTTTGGGAGGCCCAGGGGTGGAGGCCTTGGTTCTGTGGGAGTCAGGAAGTGAGCTGGGCTGGTCCCGTCTACAGGGATGAAGCCTGGAAGAATGCTAGACAGAGAGAAATCACAAACTGCCCATCTCTAGGGAAGGAGAGCAAGATAGCCCTGACTTCTGGTAAAATATTATCCTTGAAACAGGAGATAAATCCCTCTGCTCATCTCCTCAATCTCTAAACTCATTAAGCCAACATAGTGCTGAGCATTTAGTACAGGGATAAGTACTTAGTACAGTGCTCTGCACACAGTAGACACTGAATACATAGCATTGATTGATTGGTTGATGGATACTCAGAGCAGGACCACAGAGAATATGAAAATGGAAATTAAGATGCTGTCTCCCCCTATAGCTGTAAACTCCTTGTGGGCAGAGAATGTGTCTACTAATTCTGTGGCACGGTACTCTCCCAAGTATTTAGTACAGTGTTCTGCATACAGTTAACACTCAACAAATATCACTGATTGCTCACTCACACCTAACATGATAAAAGGCACATGCATTTAATTTACTGCATCTGAGTTATTGCTGCCATTTTAGTCAGCCAGGAGATGTTGCGAAAATTGTCAATAAAAGCTCCTTCTCTAGACTGTAAGCTTCTTCTCTAGATTGTAAACTCTTCATGGGCAGGGAATGTATCTACTAATTCTGTTTCACGGTACTCTCTCAAGTGCTTAGTACAGTGCTCTGCACAGTAAACTCTCGATAAATACCAGTGATTGATTGTAGCACGTAGTGTGGCCAAGTATGGTGTTGCCAAGCTAGCTTGAGGTGAGACAGAACAGCTGCACGGAGACAAGCTGCTTGAGGCATCCTGCTTTGAAAGATCTTTCCCCTCAAAAACTTGTGCCTGAACACTCCACCCAAATGGAAGTGGGGCGAGAAAAATATCCAACTCAATTTTCATGGGCAGAGTGAGCAACTGTTCAAGAAATTCTCAGTGCGACAGTCATTCCTATTGACAATCTCACAGTCAGCAGTGTCCATAGTCTTGGAACCAGAGAACAACTCTCTGGTTCAGGGGGTCCATCGGTATTAGTCCATTGGTATTAACCTCTGAGACCCAGTGTAACCAGAACACAGTAGGTAAGGGGCGCATCCTATGGGAAAGCCCCCTGGCCTGCTGGTCTGGGGCTGGGTCCAGTACACTCTTCCCCAGGAGGTCGCAGCTGGCTCACATCTGATCCCCACCCAATCAGTCCCCCAGAAATATAGCTCAAGAGGGCTGTGCTCTGGGGAATCAAATTAGGCTAAGAGGTGGGGGCTCCAGGGATGGTAGGGAGTGTCAAAAGGCAGAAAAAAAAGCAGGACTCAGAGGCATAGGGAAAAACAGACAGGAGGGGACAGAGAGGGACAGAGACAAAGAGACAAGAATGGATATAGATTGAGAGAGGGACAGAGACTCAAGGAGGGGCAGAGACAGGGACAGAGGGATGGTGGAGACAGAAAGAGAGGGATAGAGACCCAGGGAGGGACAGAGACAGAAAGAGGGGGTTGGTGATAGACAGAGGAGCAGAGGCTCAAGGAAGGATAGAGGCAGAAAGGGAAAGAGACAGCCAGAGAAGGACAGAGACAGGAAGAAAGTACAGAGATAGACAGAGACAGTGATGTGATAGAAAGAGACTAAGAAAAAGAGTGTATGAGAAAGAGGTAAAACAAGAGACAGCGATCGCAGAAAGAGACAGTGAGAGAGAGGGGTAGGACAAGGGTGTCTCCCCCCGACCCCCAACACACACACATACATACACACATAAACACACATAATGATTCCACCACTTGTCTGCTGTGTGACCTTCGGGAACGTTAGTTAACTTCTTTGTTCCTCTGTTGCCGCATCTGTAAAATGTGGATTAAGACCGTGAGCCTATGTGGGAGGTGGACTGTATCCAACCTGATTAGCTCGTATTGACACCAGCGCTTAGAACAGTGCCTGGCTTAAAAAAATACAATTAAAAAAACAAGGCACCAAGCTCCACACCTAGTCAAAGGACAACAAGGCAGTGGAGGTGGCGTCCAACCTTCCCTAGGGCTGTGAGAACTGGACCTACTTACTGTAGGAGACACAACCAGCTCCTAGAACGCTTTCATCAGCGACATCTAAGGCCCAAACCCAGCATCCAGTGGTAGAACAAGGTTACCTACAACAATGTAGTGGCGTTCTGACACCTAATCAGGCCCCTCTCTGGTCAGCAGTGGTTGCAGAAGACCAGCCCTTTTAGGATGGGGCAGTTGACTGCAGGATACCCCAGGGGTTGCCCTCTAGGGAACTGAAAGGAAGCACACTCAACCCCGGAGAGCAGAATCAAGATTTCTGTGACACAGTGAAGTACGCCTTCAAAGAGTGGAGCATAGCCTTGATACAGACAGAGCGGGCTGCTGGGGAAAACACCTCTTCTAGAAGCTGTGTAGCCTAATGGATAAAGCACAGGCCTGGGAGTCGTAAGGATCCGGGTTCTAATGCCGGCTCCACCACTCAACAACTGTGTGACTTGGGCAAATCACTTGACTTCTCTGGGCCTCAGTTATCTCATCTGTAAACTGGGGATGAAGATTCTGAGTCCCAAGTGAGACATGGACTTTGTCTAACCTGATTAGCTTGTATCTATCCCAGCGCTTAGAACGGTGCTTGATATACCATCGTTATTTAGATGGGGACAGAAGGCATTATTACATCAACCCCTCAGCCATGCCTAGGAAGCAGCATGGCTCAGTGGAAAGAGCATAGACCTGGGAACGGTAAACCTGAGTTCTAATCCCAGCTCTGCTATTTGCCTGCTGTGTGACCTTCGATGAGTTCCTTATCTTCCCTGTGTCTATTTCCTCAACTGTAAAATGGGAATCAAGTGGTAGTGAGCTCCATGGGAGTCAGGGACCTTGTCTGGTCTGTATTTATTTTATCTACCCCAGAAGTAGTAGCAGTAAACAGTGCTTGGCACAACAGTAAGCACTTAAATGCCATTTTTAAATTATGACTAAAATATTTATACCCTTTCTCAGCACTTGTGTGTGTAGGCGGCACTTTTGGTTTATTTATTTTACTTATTCTGTTTGCAAATATGTTTATGTCTGTCTCCCTCACTGTCACTGTAAGAATCTTATAAGCGGGAAATGTGTCTACGGTTTTTTTGTCGTGGTTTCCCAAACATTTTGTACGCATATTGCTCCCAGTGGGTGATCTATACATTCCTCCACAGTTACCTCCAAGGAGGCAGAGTCAGACCCAATGAGGGGCAAACTCATTTACTGCAATAAGGATTCTTTTCTTACTCCAACCCAATGCTGGAAGATGTGTGGATTTCCAGTCTAGACTGTGACCACCTTGCTCTCACTAACCCTATTGCACTGTGGATTGGTTGGTCTCTTCCGTCACGTTTGCATGCATTTGCTCTCTCCATATATATAGATATAGAAATTGATATAGATATATACATAGATATAGATATAGGGAATATACTTAGAAACACCAAAAGCACATCAGAAATTGATTCAGAAATTGATCATAACAAACTCTAGCTCAACCAGGGTAAACAGATCAAACAATCCAAGGTAATAATAATAATAATAGTAATAATAATAATAATAATTGTGGTATCTTGTACACTCCAAGCACTTAGTAAAGTGCTCTGCATATAGTAAGTGCTCAATGAATACTACTGAATGAATATTTGAATTTGTTAAGTGCTTACTTTGTGTCAAGCATCGTTCTAAGCAGTGTTCTAAGCTTCACTGACTCTGTCCCCTTATATTTCCCTTCATATCTCTCTGGCCGCTCATTCTCAATCTCTTTCCTGGGTTTCTCCTTTTCCTCCTACCCCCTAACTCTGGGGGTCCTTCAAGGTTCAGTTCTAGATCCCCTTCTCCTCCCACTTCCTTGGAGAACTCATTTACTCCCATGGCTTCAACTACCACCTCTATGGGGACGATACCCAAATCTACATTTCCAACCTTGTTCTCTCTCCCTCTCTGCAGTCGCACATTTCCTCCTTTGATTCGTTCACTAATTGAATTGTATTTATTGAGGACTTACTCTCTGTAAAGCACTTGGGAGAGAACAATTGGGAGAGTACAATATAACAGCAAACAGACACATTCCCTGACTGCAACTAGCTCACAGTCTAGAGGGGGAGACAGATATTAATATACATCAATAAATAAATAAAAGAGATATACATATGAGCTGTGGGGATAGGAGGGAAGATGAATGAAGGGAGCAAATTTGGGCAACGCAGAAGGGAGTGGGTGAAGAGGTGAGGAAGGTTTAGTCAGGACAGGCTTCTTGGGGAGACGTGTCTTCAATAAGGTTTTGAAGTGGGGGAGAGCAATTAACTGTCTGATATGAGAGGGTGAGCGTTCCAGGCCAGAGGCAGGATGTCGGCGAGAGGTCAGGGGTGAGATAGAGGAGCTCGAGGTTCAGTGAGAAGGTTAGCATCAGAAGAACAAAGCATGTAGGCTGGGTTGTAGTAGGAGAATAGGAGGTAGGAGGGGACAAGGTAATTAAGTGTATTAAAATCTAATTTCCTCCTGAATTCAAGACATCTCTACTTGACTGTCTTCCTGTCTCCTCAAACTTAACATGTCTAAAACAGAACTTCTTATCTTCCCACCTAAACCCTGTCCTCCCCTTGCCTTTTCCATTACTGTAGATGACACCACCATCCTTCCTGTCTCACATGCCAATAATCTTGGGATTATCCTTAATTTCTCGCTTTAATTGAACTCTCATATTCAATCCATCACTAAATCCTGTTGGTTCCACCTTCACAATATCGCTAAAGTCTGTCTTTTTCTTTCCATCCCAGCAGCTACCACGATAATTCATTCCCTCTCTTATCCCATCTTGATTACTGTATCAGCCTCCTTGCTGACCTCCCTACCTCCTGTCTCTTCCCACTTCAATCCATACTTCACTCTGCTGCCTGGATCATTTTTCTACAAAAATGTTCGGGTCATGTTCCCCCACTCTTCTAAAAACTCCATTGGTTGTCGACCCACCTCCGCTTCAAATAGAAACCCTTTACCATCAGCTTTAAAACACTCAATCACTTTGCCCTCTTCTATCTCACCTCACTACTCTCCTACTACAATCCAGCCCCCACACTTGGCTCCTTTAATGCTAATCTACTCAATTTACCTCAAACTTGGCTATCTCACCACTGACTTCTTGCCCATGTCCTGCCTCTGGCCTGGAACTCCCTCCCTCCTAATATCTAGCAATTACTCTCTCCCCCTTCAAAACCTTATTTGACGGCACTTCTCCTCCAAGAGGTCTTCCCTGACTAAATCCTCATTTCCTCTTCATTCATTCATTCATTTATTCATTCAATAGTATTTCTTGAGCGCTTACTGTGTGCAGAGCACTGTACTGTTTGGAAAGTACAATTTGGCAATCGAGAGACAATCTCTACCCAACAACAGGCTCACAGTTCAGAAAGAGGAGAGACAGACAACAAAACAAAACAAAGCAAAACAAAACAAAACAGTACAATAGTATCAATATAAACAAATAGAATTATAGATATACACACATCATTAATAAAATAAATAGAATGATAAATATGTACATTTATACCCAAGTGCTGTGGGGCGGGGAGGAGGGTAGAGCAGAGGGAGAGAGTTGGGGCGATGGGGAGGGGAGAAGGAGCAGAGGAAAAGGGGGACTCAGTCTGGGAAGGCCTCCTGCAGGAGATGAGATTTCAGTAGGGCTTGGAAGGGAGGAAGTGTGCTAGTTTGGCAGATGTGAGGAGGGAGGGAATTCCAGGCCAGAGGTAGGACTTGGACCAGGGGTCAATGGCAGGACAGGCAGGAAGGAGACACAGTGAGGAGGTTAGCGGCAGAGGAGCGGAGTGTGCAGGCTGGGCTGTAGAAGGAGAGAAGGGAGGTGAGGTAAGAGGGGGCAAGGTGATGGAGACCTCTGAAGCCAATAGTGAAGAGTTTTTGCTTGATTCGAAGGTTGATAGGCAACCACTGGAGATTTTTGAGGAGGGGGTGTTGTGCCCAGAGTGTTTCTGTAGAAAGATAATCCAGGCAGCAGAGTGAAGTATAGACTGACGTGGGGAGAAACAGGAGGTTGGGAGATCAGAAAGGAGGCTGCTGCAATAACCCAGTCGGGATACGATGAGTGATTGTACTAATAAGGCAGCGGTTTGGATGGAGAGGAAAGGGAGGATCTTGCGATGTTGTGAAGGTGGGACTGGCAGGTTTTGGCGACAGATTGGATATGTGGGGTGAATGAATAAACTCCTTTTATTCATCCCCCTTCCAGCCCCAGAACACTTATGTACATATCTGTACTATTCTATTCTATTCTATTTAGTTGCCATTGTTTTTACGAGATGTTCTTCCCCTTGACGCTGTTTAGTGCCATTGTTCTTGTCTGTCCGTCTCCCCCGATTAGACTGTAAGCCCGTCAAACGGCAGGGACTGTCTCTATCTGTTGCCGACTTGTTCATCCCAAGCGCTTAGTACAGTGCTCTGCACATAGTAAGCGCTCAATAAATACTATTGAATGAATATCTGTAAATTATTTATATTAATCCCTGTCTCTCCTACCAGACTGTAAACTTGTTGGGGGCGGGGAATATTCCGTTATATTGTTATACTGAACTCTCTCAAGCACTTCGTACAGTGCTCTGCACACAGTAAGTGCTCAATAAACATGATAGACTGACCGACTGTCTAAGCCCTGGGCCGGATACAAGATAATCAGGTTGGTCATAGCCCTTGACCCACATGGGGCTCACAGTCTAAATTGGAGGGACGACAGGTATTAAATCCCCCTTTTGTAGCTGAGGAAACTGAGGCATAGAGAAGGTCATGCAGCAGAACCATGCTCTTACCACTAGACCACACTTGCAGAGCACTGTACTAAGCCAACTTCAGACATTTGGCTGCTTTCCAGTGGGGAAAACTTTAGCTCGTCTGAAATCATTCAACAAGCAGATTTAGCTTCGTTCTTGGAAGGAATGGAGGGAGGGCCTGTCTTTGCAATCTGCTCCCAACACTCCATTATTCCTGGAGCCGCTTCCAACTCAGACTTCGAGTGAGGCCCTTTTTGTTGTGTCCCTCTGCCCTCCTTTGCTTTCAGTTGCTCAGCCGTCTTCATATAGAGCAGCTATTTGGGGACTCTCCTGTCATTCATCCAAATAACAAGAATAATAATAATAATATTAGTAATGGCATTTGTTAAGTGCTTACTAGAGAGAAGGAGCATGGCTTAGTGGAAAGACCTGGGCTTGGGAGTCAGAGGTTGTGGGTTCTCATCCCAGCTCTGCTCCTTGTCAGCTCTATGACTTTGGCAAGTCATTGAACTTCTATGTGCCTCAGTGACCTCATCTGCAAAATGGGAATTAAGACTGAGCCCCAAGTGGAACAACCTGATTACCTTGTATCTTCCCCAGGGCTTAGAACAGTGCTTGGCACATAGTAAGCATTTAACCGATGCCATCATTATTGGAGAAACAGCATGGCTTAGTGGAAAGAGCGTGGGTTCTAATTCTGGCTCCTCCACTTATCAGCTGTGTGACCTTGGGGAAGTCACTTAACTTCTCTGGGCCTCAGTTACCTGATCTGTAAAATTGGGATTATGATTGTGAGCTCCACGTGGGATAATAATAATAATAATTATAATTATGGTATTTGGTAAGTGCTTACTATGTGACAAGCACTGTCTTAGATGCTGGGGTAGATACAAGGTAATCAGGTTGTCCCATGTGGGGCTCACAGTCTCCCCATTTTACAGAGGCACAGATATTAAGTGGCTTGCCTAAGATCACACAACTGACAAGTGGTGGAGTCGGGAATTGGACCCATAATAATAATAATAATGTTGGCATTTAAGTGCTTCCTATATGTTGAGCACTGTTCTAAGTGCTGGGGTAGATACAGGGTAATCAGGTTGTCCCATGTGAGGCTCACCGTCTTAATCCCCATTTTACAGATGAGGTAACTGAGGCACCGAGAATTCAAGTGACTTGCCCAAAGCCACACAAATGACAGATGGCAGAGCCAGGATTAGAACCCATGACCTCTGACTCCCAAGCTCGTGCTCTTTCCACTAAGCCATGCTGCTTTCCTCACATTATCTCACTCAGGACGAGCGTGTTAAGGTGAGCCTAGCTTCAGTGATCTTCTTGTAGTTGTTTGTGATCTTGCCCACTGGAACTGCTCAAAGGAGTTGGCTGGAGCAGCTCTTGGGAGTTTCAGTCTTTCAGCCGAATTGAGGGGTAGACACAGCAGCAGTTCAGGGATCTGGAATTTGGTCTGGAGCCTGACACCCCATGGCCACCATGCTGTCAGTAGACACTCTATTAAGCGCTGGGGTAGTACAAGCTAATTGCGATGGACACAGTCCATATCCCACATGGAGCTCACAGTCCTAATCCTCATTTTACAGATGAGGTAACTGAGGCACAGACTAGCGAAATGTCTTGACCAAGGCCACACTGCTGATACGTGGTGGAGCTGGGATTAATGTGTAATGTAATGTGTAATAACTATCCACAATCAGAACTGCCCTGGATTGAGCACCCAGCCTAAGAAACCGGCCTTGCTGTCATTCATTCATTCAGTCAGTCACATTTATTAAGCACTTACTGTGTGCAGAGCACTGTACTAAGTGCTTGAGAGAGTACAAAACAACAATAAACAGACACATTCTCTCCTCACAACGAGCTTACAGTCTAGAGAGCGGGGAGACGAACATTAATATTAATAAATCACAGATATGTACATAAGAGCTGTGGGGCTGGGTGTTGAACAAAGGGAGTAAGTCAGGATTTCAGATGGCTACCCTCTGCCCCGCCCTCGTTTTCATGTCAAAACCAATCCTGGGCAGAAAGTACATAACAGTCCCTTTTACAGCGCCCCCAAACTGTCCAGGAGACTTGCCACCAACCCTTCTCTGTAGATTGTAAACTCCTCGGGGCAGGGATCGTGTTTACCAACTCTGAGATTCTGTGCTTTCCTCAAGAGCTTAGAACGGTGCTCTATACATAGTAAGCACTCAATCGATACCATCAATTGACTGATTGATTATTAGAGTTTGCCTACAGGAGGCATAGGAAGTTTTGGGGAGTCGCTGCTGGTCTCCCAACCAGCAGGGCCAACTATCAGTAGAGGAAAAAGCCAATCACCTCAGCGTCCGCCCCTAAATAGCCTCATTTTCTTAAAAGTAATGCACTTGCAAAAGAAGTCTCGGGCACCGCTCTCTAGAGAAGGGTTATAAATGTGTATATATTGTGTATATATCTATGATTCTATTTATCTTGATGATGTTTTGTTTCATTCTGTTTTGCTTTGCTGTCTGTCTCCCCCGTTTAGACTGTGAGCTCGTCATTGGGCAGGGATTGTCTCTATCTGTTGTTGAATTGTACATTCCAAGCACTTAGTACAGTGCTCTGCACATAGTAAGTGCTCAATAAATACTGTTGAATGAATGAATACATCAGGGATTAACAGTGTAAGCCTCATGTGGGACAGGGATTGAGTCCAACCTGCTTGGGAGTCAGAGTTCTAATCCCGGCTCCACCACTTGTCTGCTGAGTGACCTTGGGCGAGCCACAATATATTTACAGATGAGGTAACCGAGGACAGGGAAATTAAGTGACTTGTCCAACGTCACAAAGCAGACAAGTGGTAGAGCCAGTATTAGAACCAGGTCCTTCTGACTCCCAGGCCTGTGCTCTGCCCATTAGACCACATTGCTTCCTTGGGGGGGAATAGCTCTTTGTGACCAGGGGCAGTCTGCCAACTCTGTTGTATTCTGCACTCCCAGTCACTCTCCCAAGCGCTTAATACAGTGCTCTGCACACAGTGTGTGCTCAAATAATACTAAAGATTAATTGATGCCTCTTCAATGATTTCATCTCTTATTGCCCTCTTATCTTTGAATTGCCCCCTATCCCTCACCCAATATTGCATCAGCCCCATGAAAACATCCACACATTCTCCAGGCTTGCTCCTTCCACACATTATTCCTTGGCCTCTATAAGAATCTTTCAAAGACAATGGAGTTGAGCGTGGCTTCTCTTCCCTTTGGTTCACCTATCCCATGTCTTGCCCACCTGGCCCCCAAATTTGGGTCTGCACAGACAAGATGAAAGAATCCACTTGAAAAATGTACCTGGTAGTTGAAGAAATCTTGACAGCAGGAGTGATTTAAGAGTCATCTGAGAAGAGCTTTGTGAAAGATTTGACTTGGGATTTGCTTTCTGCCTGAGACTTGATCTGATTAGGTAATTTCTCCTATCTGCTCAGAGGCTGATTATATGCTGGGTTAGTGCCAACTGTCCAGTAGGCAAGCCAGAAATGCTAATTGGCAGAAAGAATGATGGAATGAAAGGAAGAAATGGTTGTGGTGCCTTGAAGATTTAAACTAGAAGGCACAAGAGAGCCAGCGGAAGGATTTGGAATTTGTTCAGCAACATCCCCTTTCCTTAATGGGCAACAGACAGAACTGTGACTTGCTAATCTACAACTCCCATGACTAACGAAAGGCTTCCAGGAAACCTTTGCTGTTTGGTTTCTTCCAATTAAAACATTGGTTTAACATTTCCCTCTCCCGTCTTCTCCTCTATTGGTTCCTCTAAGTAGAAGCTGATGGCTGGGCAAATCTGCCTGTTGAGTTCCCTTCCACCAGTGTCAAAATTCCTCTGGTTCTGAGCACAGGAGGATGGGTAGGCTGGGCACTCAGCACTCACTTCTCATGGCAGCATATGCTTTGTTTCCCAGGTATCCTGACTACCAGGTCTTGGGCTCTTTCCTTAGCAAAAGCAGGAGCAGAGGGGAGGGGAGCAGGGAGGAGGAGGAGGAAGAGGAGGAAGTGGAGGAGGAGGAGCAGGAGAAGCAGGAGAAAGAGGAGGAGGCAGTCTGAATGTAATTTCTGGTGTCTGAATGGAAATACACTTTCTCAAGACCAGTGTGACCACAGAGGATTGGTTTGGTGGGCCCTCAGCAGCCACTGTATCTGAGTTGAGTCACGCTCACTTCTGTTTGTCCTCATAGTAGTATAGTAATATTTATTAAGTACATACTGTTTGCAGAGCCCTATACCCACAGCTGGTAAAGAATACACAGATTGGCCTGGTGGCCCATATACAAGGGCTCATGGGCCCTTTGCAGCTTATGGTCTAAAAATGCAAAGGGTGAGAGGAGACTGGTGACAGACACATAAGCAGAGATGTAAGATTCCAAAGACTACACCAGGACAAAAAACAAAAGTCTGAAGTAGAGGACTGTGTCAGGAGGAGCAAAATGTCAGCCTCTTCACGGCTCAGAGGAGGTTGGAGGTTCCTCCGTGACCCAGAGGAAAGCCAGTGTGGGAACCTAGGGAGGGCTTACTGCTTTTTTGTTTTCTTGTTTTATGGTATTTTGTTAAGTGGTTACTATGTGCTAGGCACAGTACTAAAACACTGTACTCAAAGCCGGACACGGTTCGGGTCTCACGATCTTAATCCCCATTTTACAGATGAGGGAACTGAGGCACAGAGAAGTGAAGTGATTTGCTCAAGGTTATATAGCAGACAAGTGGTAGAGCCAGGATTAGAATCCAGTTCTTTTGACTCACAGGCCCAGGCTCTATCCCCTTAGGCCGTGATGCTTCTTTGTCACGGTCAAAGCATTGTACTAAACGCTGAGGAGGGTACAGTTCCAGTAGAGTTGGTGCACCCAATCCCTGGTTACAAGGAGCCTACAGACAAGAGAGGAAGACAGGCATTAAAAGATATCAGTTGGGTATGTACATAACAATGATGTTATGCATTCAGCACTTACTGTGCGCCAAGCATTGGATTAAACACTAGGGCTATGAGATCATCAAGTTTGCTGCTTCCCGTGTTGCGGGGAGAGGTGAGTATCCAAGTATCCGAGGGCTTGAGGGAAACAGACCCAGGTTAATAGGTGAGGCAGGAGGGAGGGCTGAGACAGTAAGGGCGCAGTCAGAGAAGGCATCTTGGAGGAGCAGCGTGGCCTAGTGGATAGAGCATGGTCCTGGGAGTCAGAGGACCTGGGTTCAAATCTCAGCTCAGCTCTTCCACATGCCTGCTGCATGACCTTGGGCAAGTCACTTAACTTCTCCACACGTCAGTTTCCTCATTTTAAAAATAGGGATTCAATGCTTGTTCACCCTCCTATTCAGACAGTGAGTCCCTTGTGTATCTGAACAGATTAACTCAATCTATCCCAGCACTTAGAGCAGTTCTTCATTCATAGTAAGCACTTGGCAAATACAATGATAATATATGATTTTAGTAGGGCTTTGAAAATAGGAAGAGTCTAACTTGCTCCCTCTGCTCTTCCCTCCCCGCCCCAGCCCACAGCACTTATGTATATATCTGTAATTTTATTTACTTGTATTGATGTCTGTCTCCCCGATTCTAGACTGTGAGTTATGTTAGCAGCAGAGCCTCGAAATCAAAGTCCAACTATGTCCGGAGCTCTGCGGGATGTGGGGCTGCAGGGGGGAAGGAGGGGATCCAGTGAGAGGGGGACCCTAGGGAGGAAACAAAAAGTGAATCCCTTGCGGGCAACCTCTCTCAACCCCTGACCTCCGCCTTGCCCAGAATCGGCTGCAGAGAGAGCCCCAACTCCCGCTCTGCCTTCTCAACTTCTCCATCTGTCCCACCCACTCCGCTAGCAAGGTTGAAATCAAGCCTCAGTTTGCTTGGTACAGGAAAGAGTCCCTTTAATAATCCACCTCAGAAATAGTCGATCTTTGGAGAATTCACCAAACGGAAGGATCTCTGTCCTTCAAGTCGGATTGGTTTCACGATCCCCCCTTAATTGGTGTTTTGCAGCTCAACGGTAAATCTTTCCCTGCCTTGCGACGCTCACGCTAAGTCAATCTTGCTACCTCAGTAAGAGGCTACCCTTATTTCCTCTTTCATCTTCACACTAGTTCCGTTTTGGGGGAAGATTTAATAGCAAATAGAGCAAGGTGCTGGTGTTGTCCACACTGCCCTTTCTCACCCTTCTCACTGTCTTCCTTGTTCTCAGAACTCAGTCAAGAAAATGGGATGTGTGGACAGGTCACAGGGAAAGGGGGGGCGGATGCCACAAACCCTTGCACGACCGCACTGACTCGAGTCCGGATGTTTCTGTTTTCAACAGATGTTCCTTGTGCTTGAGACTCGGCCGTGCCAAATAAAGGCGTGGAAGTGGGAGTGAAATCGGGGAGCGAGTCACCCAGCCCGGGGCCCAAAGATAAACAAATAAAAGCTGCCGAATAAAGTCACTGGGCCCCAGCACTGCTTCAAGAGAGGCAGAAGACTAAACCAGGCTGTTGCAGGTTCTGCACTGTACAGTTCAGATATAATGTTTCCCTGAAATAGAAGTTTTGGAGCAAGGTCCAAAAGGCAGCTTTCAGGTATTTGGACAGGTGGATGTGGTTGTCGTGTGTCAGAGGCATGGCCTATTTTGACATAGACTCTCGTTTATGAAGTCTTCCTAGGTTCTGTGAGTCTGAATTCTCTTCAGAGCAGCGCAGAACAAAAAATGTTCAACACCCTTACTTCAGAAAACTGCCCCATTTCTATTTTGGAACACTTTTTGGAAGATGGGGAGTGACTGCAGAATAACTCTGGCTCTGTAGAAGGTTAAAATAGGCTGTGCATTTGTGGACAACTTTCCCTGCGAAGTTCTGCCAGGGCTGTGGCAGGAATCCATTTTGGGGACAAAGTTGGGTGAAGTGCTCCCAGAAATACAATTTCAGGGCCTGTGACTTATGAACAGGTCATTTCAAAGTGTCAAAGGGATTGAACTGTTATTCATGCAGGACTCCCTGAGCAATTACTTTCCACTCCCAACATTAGTCAGAGGGACTTCTCTGAGCTTCAGTTTTCTCAGTTGAAAAATGGGGAAAAATACCATCTGAATACTGAAAAATGCCATCCTCCCTCCTACTTAGACTGTGAGCCCTATACGGGGGAGGGACTGTGTCCAGCCTGACTAACTTATATCTACCATAGCATTTATAACAATGCTTGACTCATAGTAATTGCTTAGCAATTACCACCATTTATTTATTAATAATAATAATAATAATAATGAAGGGAGATTGAAGTCTTGAACAGGAACTGAACTGTTGCTTTGAGTTTGCCTCTTGGTATCATAAGCTTTCTGGAGCTTCTGAGCCAAAGAACTACTGCAGCAAGTGCTCAGTAAGGAACTCTGAACACACTAAGCTCTCTATACTGTTGATTCATTGCTTGATACCTGACCATATATTACGCTGAGAAGGAGCATGGCTCAATGGAAAGAGCCTGGGCTTCAGAGTCAGAGGTCATAGGTTCGACTCCCGGCTGTGCCATCTGTCAGCTGTGTGACTGTGGGCAAGTCACTTCACTTCTCTGTGCCTCAGTTACCTCATCTGTAAAATGGGGATTAACTGTGAGCCTCACGTGGGACAACCTGATTACTCTGTATCTACCCCAGCACTTAGAACAGTGCTCTGCACATAGTAAGTGCTTAACAAATACCAACATTATCATTATTATTATTATATCTTATACTGGGTGGATGATCATGTATTTAGGAATTCTGAAAACTCTCCACAAGCCAACACTGAAACAGACATTAGGAGTTCTGCTTTAGTCTTGGGTGCCAGGAGAGAAGCCTTCAGCCACACTGGCATCAGCTCCACCCTGCTGAACCCTTCTGAGACAGGTAAGAATCAATAAATGGTATTTATTGAGTGCTTACTACGTGCACAGCACTTGGGAGAGTACAATACAACAGAATTGGCAGACAGATTCCCTGGCCAAATAATGAGCTAACAAGGCATCCAGAGTAGCCAGAAATGTATCTGATTGCACTGGGAAGTAAGGAGCTAACAACCAGGTGACCTATTTTATAACCGAGGTAACTGAGGCACAGAAAAGTTAAGGGACTTGGCCAAGGTTACACAGCAGACAAGTGCTGGAGGCAACATTGGAACCCAGATCCTTTTGACTCCCAGTTCTGTGCTCTATCCACATATGGGAATCCGGCTGCAGGTGAAGTTGGTCTATATGATTTTCCTCTTGACTGTTCTCCTTCCTACCCTGTTTCAGTTGACTGAGGGAGGGAAGGGGCAGAACCAGAAGCTGTGTGGTGAAGAAGCAGTGTGATGTAGGCCTGGGAGTCCAAGGACCTGGGTTCTAAACCCAGCTCCCCATCTTGTCTGCTGTGTGACTGTGGGCAAGTCAACTAGCTTCTCTAGTAGATAGACTGTGGGCAAGTCAACTAGCTTTTCAGGGACCACATCTGTAAAATGAGGATTCAATCCCTGTTCTCCCTCCTACTAAGACTGTGAGCCTGTGGGAGAGGAGCTGTGTCCAAATCAACAGGGCTGCATCTGCTCTGATTGTATCTACCTTACACTTAATAGCTGCCATCTTAATTATTAGAAATGTTACCTCATTAGGGAAGAGGTTGAAAGAGAGAAGGCAATACCAGACAAAATGATTCCTTGGAATAGGGTATAATTATTTTTTTCTCGCCGCTTAAAGTGTTTGCGTTCCACAGCTCTCAAAACAAACTTTCCAAATGCTTTGCCATTTCCCTTTTTTCTTGCTTCTGGGATGAGAGGCTGCCTAGGGAGGGACTGCCTTCCAGTCCATCTTCCGGCTTCAGCTGCGCATCTGCCCTCTCCAGTTTGGGCTGAACTCATGACTCCAGAGCAACACAGGCAGAATCCCTGCCAGTAGCTGGAAGAAAGATAAAACTGCTAAACTGCAGTAATCTGAGAGCATACAAAGTTTCAAAGTCTGGGAGTTGCTTCTTCTAAAAAGCAAGTGCTCTCTGTGTCCCATATCAGCCCAGCATAGGTCTTAACCAATTTATTTGTCTGTGGATTCTCCCTAGCCAAGCAGATGAAATGATGAAATCTCCTCCACATTTATTTGGGACCTGTCACTTCTTTTTTTTTAAATGGTATTTGTTTAATTCTTACTATATGCTAGACATTGTACTAAGCACTGGGATAGATAGAGTGAATAATAATAATTATGGTAATTGTTAGGCGCTTACTATGTACCAAGCACTGTGTTAAGTGCTGTGGTAGATACAAGGTAATCAGGTAGTCCCACGTGGGGTTCACAGTCTTATTCCCCATTTTCCAGATGAGGTAACTGAGGCACAAAGACGTTAAGTGGCTTGCCCAAGATCACACAGCAGACAAGTGGCGGAGGGGGGATTAGAACCCATGACCTCTGACTCCCATGCCTGTGCTCGTGCCACTAAGCCACAGCAGCATGGCCTAGTAGATAGAGCCTGTGCCTGGGGGGGCAGAAGAACCTGGGTTCTAATTCCAGCTCTGCCATTTGTCTGCTGTGTGACCTTGGGCAAATGATGATGATGATATTTGTTAAGCACTTACTATGTGCCGAGCACTGTTCTAAGCATTAGGGTAGATACAAGGTAATCAGGTTGTCCCTAGTGGGGTTCACAGTTTTAATCTCCATTTTACAGATGAAGTAACTGAGGCCCAGAGAAGTGAAGTGACTTATCCTTGACCTTCTGACTCCCAGAGCCGTGCTCTATCCACTACGCCATTCCGCTTTTCATTCAATGAGAGCATGGGCCCGGAATCAGAAGATCATGGATTCTAATCCCAACTCTGCCAAATGTCTGCTGTGTGACCTTAAACAAATCACTTCACTTCTTTGTGCCTCAGTTACCTCATCTGTAAAATGGGGATGGAGACTGTGAACCCCAGGTGGGACATGGACTGTGTCCAACCTGATTTGTTTGTTTCCACCCCAGTGCTTAGTACAATGATTGACACATCATTAGCACTTAACAAACATCATTATTATTATTATAAAACTCTGGTGTTGCCTTGGCTTAGGTGCATTAGCATCCTTGTTGGTTTCCCAGAGTCCAGCTTCCTTTCCCAACCCTCCCAATCTATACTAGATGCTGCTATGCGGTTCATCTAGCATCATTCAGCCCCTATCTCTCCTCTCCTCAGTTGGCTTCCTGTATCTCCCTGCATCAAACAGAAACTCATTACATTCAGCTTCAAAGCTCTCCACCATCTGACCCACCTGACCTATCTGTTCTCTTCTTCTCCTACTCTCCCCCAACTTGCTATTTTCATGCCTCCCAAGCCAACTTTCTAGCTGTACCTTGCTCTGAACTTCCCCACTTCCACCCCCTCACTCATGCTGTTCCCTCAGCTTGGCACTCCTTCTCTCTCCACATCCGACAGGCCACACAGCTCTCCCCACATTCAAATACCTCCGAAAATCCCAACTCTTCCAACAAGCCTTCCCCGGTTAGTTTCCCAGTAAGTACCCTGAGCCATATCACTCATCTGGCCAATTTTAGCACCTAGGAACTTATTTTCACCTTCCTTAGCTCTCATATCTGTCATTCCCAGTGCCTCTGGGGACTACCTTAAAGTTTTTAATGTTTGTCTCTCCCTTTAGAGTATAACCTCTTTACAGGCAGGGAGCACGTCACTGTTATCTCGAACTTTCCAAGTACTTAGTACCATGCACCACAGTAAGTAGGTGCTCAATAAAGGCTACTTGTTGGGAGACCACATCCCTTCAAGTTGCCTACAATCTAGTAGAGGAAACTTAAATAGAAACTCATATACTATATGGATAGGAGGAATAATAGCATATGTGCTATGGGATTGTGGGTTTTTAAGTATTTAGATGGTGCAGTTGAGATGAAGTGACAGTTGAGCCATAAGATGTTGGGAGATTGGAGAGTAATTTGAAAAGAGGTGGGATGGGGTGCAAAATTAACATTGGGGGCACTGGGAGCAGGCCTCCTTCCCATTAAGTTGAGGATGGAGAATGAGAATGGTAAGAGAATACATGGTATGGCACGTGTCTGTGACCATGAGGAGTGGAGTGACTGGGTTAGGAAGAAGTCGGTGGTGATGGGGAGTTGACCCACAATAAAGTGCAGTGAGGAGATGGGTTTGGCGATGGATTAAATGGGAGTGAAATGATGGGGTGAATGCTGGGCATACCTGGTTTAGGGTGAGGGAAGGGAAGAGGATTTCAACAGAAGTTGGAAAAGTTCATGGTGAAGTTGGACAGGACCGATTCCAACGGCCTTGGATGGCTGCAGGCTCCAGATCTGGTCCTGACCTGGCATCAGCTTCCAGTTTCTGTTCCTGAGTGACAGCAGCTTCCAGACCTGGACCTGAGTGACAGGAGCTTCCTGTGCTGGTCCTCAGTGATAGCCACTTTAATTCCCTGATACTGAGTGAAAGTAGTTTCCAATCCTGGTGCTGAGTTGCAGAAACTTCCCCGTCCTCATCCTGAGTGACACGAGCTTCCTGTCCCTGGTCCTGTGAGAATGCAGGTTCTCAAGATTCTGAGGTTGAGAAGGTGTGCTGTACATTGTAGGGGTTACTTTATTCAAAACCCCAAGATTGATTCAAAATATCATTTACAGTGAAGAATAGAAACACAGAGACTTTAAGTAATTTAGCCTGGACTACATCTTGCCTTAGGCAGGTCTGATTATTTCAGAACCCTAAATCTCCTTTTTCTTTCTGTTTCCTAATATCTAGTGGTTTATTTTGCCGCATTAAACTCAGGCTGATCAGAACTCACTAAATGAGGTTCTTTATTTAGAAATCGAACGTCCTGTGGCCTTTTTCTCCTCAGTCACTCTTTAGGGAAAGTTACAGGTACAGGGTGGTTTTTTAAACAATGTACTCAAAATGTCAAATTTATGAAGAGAAGGGAAAAAAGTTTTCATCTTGTAGGAGGGTACATTGACCTGAATCTATTGTCTTGTTAGAACCAGCTGGGGAAGCAGTGTGGCCTATTAAATAAAGTACGGGCCTAGGAGTCAGAGGACTTGGGTTCTAATCCTGGCTCTGCCACTTGTCTGCTGTGTGACAATGGGTAAATCACTTAACTCTGTGCCTCAGTTACCTAATCTTTAAATTGAGGATTAAAACCATGAGCCCCATGAGGGACATGATTAGCCTGTATTTACCCCCATGCTCAGTATAGTACCTGACACATATTCATTCAATAGTATTTATTGAGGGCTTACTATGTGCAGAGCACTTTACCATGAAAACAAACCAAAACAAAACAAACAAAAAGTAACTGACCAAATGCTGAGGGTTTGCTCATTATGCAGGAATACTATATGGCTCTCTGAACTGGACTTTCTAACAGTAAAAGAATGTGCTGGTATGTATTTTTTTAATAATGATAATAATAATGGCATTTGTTAAGCGCTTACTATGTGCCAAGCACTGTTCTAAGCGCTGGGGGGGCACAAGATAATCAGGTTGTCCCACGTGGGGCTCACAGTCTTAATCCCCATTTTACAGATGAGGTAACTGAGGCACAGAGAAGTTAAGTGACTTGCCCAAGGTCACACAGCAGAGACGCGACAGAGACGGAATTAGAACCTAGGTCCTACTGACTCCCAGGCCCGTGCTCTATGTACTTGGCCATGTATTGAACGGGAAGCAACACTTTCCAGCAATGTTTCAGTGAATTCACTCAGTTACCATGGAATTTACAATTGCCCTGAAATTAGCCCTCTCCCCATTGGCTGACATTTACAAAGCTATGCAGATTTAAATTCCTCTCTCAGTTAATATCTTCATTGGGTCCCCCTGGTTCTAAATAGTTCTCATTTTCTTTTCTGAATCCCTTCTTGCAGACATTTTGTTATGGAGGTATGCAAATGAAAGAACGGACACAGACAGATTAAATCCCTCAATATGCGGCCTGCACTGTGCTCCGCGATAACCTCAAAGTGGAAGGTTTGTCTTAATCTGCCACTTTCATTCATTTACTAGCCAATCAATCACTCAGTGGTGTTTATTGAGCTCTTACTGCATGCAGAGTAACTGTATAAAGTGCTTTGGAAAGTACAGTGTAGTTGGTAGATATATTCCCTTTCCTGAAGGGGAGCTTACAGTGTAGAGGGGGAGACAGACGTTATTATAAATAAATAAACTACTGATAAGTACGTAAGTGCTGTGAGGCTGAGAGTGGGGTGAATACCAAATATCCAAATGGTACAAATAGCATTCATCGAGCACCTACCATGAACAGTGCACAGTACTAAGTTCCTGGGAGAGAAGACTAGAAGGAGAAGATATGGTCCCTGCCCTGAAAGAGTTTCCACTTTAGTAGAGGGGACAGGCAGTCATTGACCCCTATGAGCCAGAGGAAAAATACAGATCTGTTAGCAGCCGGAGTGTAGAAAAATCAATAAATCAGTGGAGTGCAAACTTGGATATGTGCTTGATAACCTAATCAGAAGTGGGGAAAATTAAGAATGCCTCCTGGAGAGAGTGGGATTCCAGGCGGGATTTGAAGGTAGGAAGGGTTGGGATGAAAAGAGCGAGAGCCTGGAGTATGAGGACTCTAGCCTAAATTAAACTTCACAGACAATTCTGGGTTGACCTCCAAGACTCACAGTGTTTTTGTAGCAGAAGGAGAAACACAACTTAGTTATTGATTACCCCACTGGGTCAGTCTTCTTCCCAGAAAGACAATAGCATGCAAAAACTCAAAAATTTACATGTTGCCATTAGCTGGAAAGCTCAAGGGCTTCCAACCCAACTCTTCTTTCATGTTCTAAACGGAAAAGAATTTTAGCTACAGCTAAAAAAGACCAACTTGGAAAAGCTGCAGACTCACACTTCTAATATTAGTCTAAAAACAGGTCTCTCAGTATGGAGTGTGGGGCTGATCTGTCCTTCCTGGGTTGGATAAAACAGAATCACAGCCAGCACTCACACCCTCCTGTGGCCCTGTGAAACTTCAGGTCTTGGAGACACAGCAAAAATAGGTTTCCAGTGAAGGACTTAAAAGTGGAATCTGTTTAGTCATTTGTGCTTCTGGCCAAGTCCCAGTATCTGGAAGGTTTGGGGAGGGAACATCCATTTGTGGCTCAGAAGGAGATTTTCGTGCTAATATCACAGGATAGAGGTATTAACGACGAGTTTCTCTGGAATGACCTGAGTTGATCCCCTCTATGGAATGCTTTATACAACTGCGTTTTCATTCCAAATTTTGCTGGAACAATCTGCTCAGGCTGTTCGTCCTGTTCTGATAGGATTGCTTGACATTGGCTCTGAGTTCAGTGGGTCTCTTATGTTTCCCCTTCAGCTAACCTAAGGTCTGGACTCGGCTTCTGAGAGCCATCATTAGGCCACAGGCACAGGTGTCGGTCCAGGACGTTCATCCGATAATCACCTGTTTCTCCCCCTACCTTTCCAACAGCTCTTCCTCTGTTCCATCCTCTGGTTCCTCTTCCCTCCTCTCACCCCTTAACTGTGGATGTCTCCTCCTCTCCTCATTCGGCCCTCATCCTCCCTTTCCCAGAAGCCCACAGCCTTAGCGTCATCCTCAACTCATCAATGCCTTTCAACTCTAACATCTCAACCACCGTTACACCCTGCCAGTTCTTCCTCCAAAACATTTCCTGGCTCTGCCCTCTCCTTTCCCCTCAAAACACTGCTTTAAACTCCGACTGTGTCACAGTTAGACGGCTGAATCAGCAGCCTCTTTATTGACCTCCCAGCCTCCAACCTCTCCCCTCTGCAGTTTCAACTCTGTGCTGCTACCCAGGCAAACTTCCAGAAACATTACTCAGAATTCAGTGCTCCATTTCTCAAAAATCACCAGGGGCTGCCTTCTCCTGCTGCATAAAACCAAAGTGCACTATTGGCTTCAAGGATCTCCGAAGGCCTTTTGTCCACCTTCATATTGGCTTGTCTTCACCTCATACTCCCCAGCTCATGTTCTTTGCTAACCCTAATCTCCTCAGAAGACATCAGTCTCAAATCTCCAGCTCCAATTCCTTGCTCCTACTTTTTCCCTAGCTTAGAATTCGACCTTGTCCCCATATCTCATACCCACCGTATCTCAGATCCCCCCACATCCCATTTTCAAAATCTTCCAAAAATCCCATCTCTTCCAGGAAGTCTTCCCTGAGCAATTCCTATCACATCACCAGATTGATTCCAAACCACCACCAGCACAAATGCTTGTTTTGTTGGTTTTTTTAAAATGGCATTTATTAAATGCTTATTATATGAAGCACTATTGTATGCCCTGGGGTAGCTATAAGTCTATCAGGTTGGATACAGTCCCTGCTCACATAGTACTCAGAGTCTACACTGAAGGGAAGAGGATGTAATTGCCATTTTACAGTTGAGGTACCTGAGTCACAGAGACGTTAACCTATTTGCCCAAGGTCGCACAGCAAGCAGTTGGCAGAACTAGGATAAGAACCCAAGTCCTCTGACTACCAAACCCATGCTCTTTCCACTAGGCCATGCTGCTTCTTTGAATAATTAAACTCCCAAACCCAGCACACAATCACACATCTTCCACAGAGCACCAAGGCTGAGCTTTTAGGTGTGGGGATGGTAGAGCAAATCTGATGAATTGTGGATTTGATTTTAAGGGCCACAATCCTATAAGGAGCCAGGGTAAACCTCTCACACACAAAAAGTAAATGAACTGCTCAGGATATCAGTCACAACTGGTCCCCATATGGAAAGCAGGGAACTTAAATAGCCCGTAGTGATAGATATTTCCCTGGGGAAACTCTTTTAACAAAACTAAAGGAAATCCCACCATTATCATATCCATATTGGCTCATGTCACACAAGGTATGCGGCAGGCTAGTGCTTCCAGAGGATAACACATATGGAAGCCCATCAATGAGCACTATCTGTTGCCAAATTGTACATTCCAAGTGCTTAGTACAGTGCTCTGCACATAGTAACCGCTCAATAAATACTATTGAATGAATGAATCACTATTTATCTCACGTAACTTCTAATGCTATGGGGACTATGAGATAATCATGGACCAGAGTGATAATGAAAAAATGTGACAGAAAAATATAGGACATTTTGTGGTGGTAATAACAATTGACAAATCTTTGGCTAAAATTTCATCATGATAGGAATATTCTGGATAGAAAAGCTGCATGGCCTAGGAGTTTTTTTATGGTATTTGTTAAGTGCTTACTATGTGCCAAGCACTGTACTAAATGCCCATTGAAAAGAACATGGACCTGGGCATCAGAGGACCTGAGTTCTAACTCTGGCTCTGGCCACTTCTCTGCTGTGTGACCTAGGGCAAGTCTATGCACTTTTCTTTGCCTCAGTTATCTCATCTGTAAAATGGGGATTAAGACTGAGCCCTATGTAGGAAAGTGACTGTGTCCAATCCAATTATCTTGTACCTAACCCATTGCTTAGAACGACGCTTAGTAAGCACTTTGCAAGTATCACACTTAATATTATTAAGATTGGTCACGTCTCTCAGCTCTGATTCAACAAAAAGACTGAGACCATTGTTTTCTCTCTGGAGTCTCTCTCACTTTGTTGGCATGTTTCTCAAAAGAGAAACCAGAGGAATAAACACAGCCCTGTTCTTTTATTTTGTGATTATTTCTTATCATGGCTAATTAATGCTACATTCATGGAAAATGTCCTTGGTCAAAAGAAGGTGCTTGTTTTCACAAGTTATCTCTTGTTTTTCCCTCAGTCCCAACATGCACATTCTATGACCTTCCTAGTTCTTGTGAGCTCAGTTAGCTGCTGTTTTCTCATGACTTGAAGTCCTTTTAGCTTGTCTTGCATTAAGTATCTCTCCCCCAACTTTAGGTTAAGTAAGGATACCTGTCCCTAGAAATAATTCTATGTAACCCAGTTCCGCAAGGAGAATTGGAAGAGACAGTTCACATGGTTCAATAGATTATACAGCAATGAAATACACATATTTAAAACAACAATTTTTTTTAGTCATTGGAAGAAGGACAAAATGAAGAGGTGTGATGGTCTCCTTCAGTTCTTCCTTCCTTCCTTCCTTCCTTCCTTCCTTCCTTCCTTCCTTCCTTCCTTCCTTCCTTCCTTCCTTCCTTCCTTCCTTCCTTCCTTCCTTCCTTCCTTCCTTCCTTCCTTCCTTCCTTCCTTCCTTCCAAAATAAGCTAGACATAGTTCCTGTCCTACATGGGTCTCAAGGTCTAATGGAGAGAGACAACAGATATTGAATTTTACAGATGAGGAAGCAGCCCGAGAGAAGTTAAGTGACTTGGCCAAAGTCACAAGTCAGACGAGTGGCAGAGCTGAGATTAGAACCCAGTCTTCTGACTCCTAGGCATGGGGGCTTTCGACCAGAGGATCAGAAGACACAACCTGAAAATGTTATATTTGGCAGCATAACCAGCTTTATCAATGACAAACACCATGGGGGTCATGGGGAGTGAGGGGCAGGGCTCAGTCATATAGCTCTTTGTCAACCAAAAGCCTTGCAAAGAGCTAGAGACCTCCCATCCCTGCCTCTGACTCCCCTTTTTGAAAGTCTGGTCAGAAAGATGTCCTCTGCCAAATTAGCCCAGGTCTTACTGCAGCTGACTCTTGCTTCCTTCAGAAAAACATTCTCTGCCTCACAAAAGTGGAACAAAAGCTCAGCAAGGGCACTATCTCCACCCCAAATCCCCCAAAGACACAAGCATGCGCAGATCACATAGGCCAAAGCTGACTGGGAAGTCTGGGCCTGGAAGTTGGAGATGGTCAATCTGGGGGTAGGTGAGTGGGTGGATGGATGGGGAGCGGAGAGACCCTCATCTGGACCTCTACTTGAACAACAGAAGCTCTTTAACAAAACTCTGCAGATTTGGGAGTCACCTCCCAGGAACAGGCTTTCTCCATTGCTCCTGTTTTCAATAGTGTAGTATTTATACTAATAATGTAGTATTTGTAGCTGTAGCTGTGAAAACTCATCTACTATGTAAGAGGCATATTCATCTGGCTGAAGCTTACCCTTCCCCAACACTGACCAACATTTTATTCTTAGATGTGAGTGTCTGAATGTGAGTGTCTAAACTGTCTAATTTATTCCCCACTAGACTCTTTACCCAGCACTTATGCCAATGTTTTGCACATAGTAGGCCCTTAATAAACGCTAGCTATCTAATGAACACCACTTGTGCTCCGAGATGGTGATAGTAGCCAATCTCTGGTTGGGGGGTGGGGGGTGGCACGGGGGTGCTGGCACGGGGGTAGGTAGAAAGGAGAAGGAAGTGAGAGGATGAAGGGGAAAGAAGGGAGAAGAGGAGGAGTGGAGAGAGAGAAGCTCACAAGATGATAGTTCACATGTCAAATCACTGTTATTCCCATTTTTTATTTCTAATATCTTCTCTCCCCTCAGAACACCTCCTGTTCAGTAATTCCATGTCCTCAAATTCAGTCGCATTCCCCAGTGAATTCATGACTCCGATGCGAAGAGCCTAGAGATTTCTTCATTGAATAGTTTGTTCTGTGAATTCCTAAGGATATGATTCTCCCTCCTACTAGACTGTGAGCTCCGTGTGAGACCTGATTATATTATATCTATCCCAGTAGAGTGCTTGGCACATAGTAAGGGCTTAATGAAAACTATTATCATTATTATTATTGTTATTATTATCAGATACCTGTACATTCATTTTAGTACATCTCCAGCTTTCCTGACAGTAGGAAAGCAATAAGATGTCGGAAAAGAGACCAGGGATGATGATAATAATAATAATTGTCCCACCCCCATCTGGAACTGCTGTTTTGTGTTATGTCTGAGGCTCCATAGCCAGATCCCTCTCTCTATCACACTGATTGGGCTTGGCCCTTTTTCACTGTGAAGCCCAGGAAGGGCTTACCTCATGTGACCAGCTGCTGTTCAGCCAACTGTCAGGGAAAGGTGACTGCATTCCCAATCCTCTTTAGCTCCAAACGCTCAGGACAGTGTACCTCACCCAGTAGGCATTCAATGTGTCCCTTTGCCTGTCTCAGTGCCAACCCCTGGCCCACATCCTACCTTGGGCCTGGAAAGCCCTCCTTCCTCAATCTGCCAGAATTCCTCCCCTTCCCCTACTTCAAAGCCTTACCCAAGGCACATCTCCTCCAAGAGGACTTTCCAGACTCAGCCCCATTTTTTCTCATCTCCAACTCCCTTCTGTGTCACCCTGACTTGCTCCCTTTGCTCTTTCCCTTACCCCTCTCCCGCAAAGTCACTTAACTTTTCTATACCTCAGTTTCCTCATCTGCAAAAAGGGAATTAAATCATATGCTCTCCTACTTAGTCTGTGAACACTTTGCGGGTCAAAGGCTGTGTCCCCCCTGATTATCTTGTATTTACCCCAGCACTTGGAACAGTGCTTGGCAAATCATAGGTGCTTAACAAATATCAGAAAAAAATGTAAACTGGGACTGAGATACCCAAATGGTGCCCTGTCTCTGCCTGTCCCTCCCAGACATTTCTTCTGGCCTTTGATCTGTTCCTCTAGCAACCCAGCAGGGCTGCCATCCACACGGCCTGCTCTCCACATCAGCTCTTTCATGTTTCTCCCCCCGTCAGCCTCACCATCTCTCTTCACTCCGCCCTCATTTGAACATGACTAGTTTGTTCTAGAACAGTGCACGAACACTAGTCGTGAATTACAGCCATCAAAGCAAATCAAACAACTTCCAGGAGGTTCGGTTATCTGGATGTTCACTTCTCTGTCACTTCCCCATATAGTTCAGTTTGGGGGACTTTGGCCATTTAGGGCCAAACTTCTGTCCACCATGTCAAACAGACCACTTATCGGCATCCGTTTCTGTTTATACATATTGCTTCATTTCTTGGAAACCTCTTTCTCCAGCTCTAAATTTGGGCTTCCCGGTAAAGCCAAAGCAGGACAAGAACGTGCATCAGAAGTAAATATATACCTACAGAGTACCTGATTTCAAAGCTGAAATATTTGATTTATTTATTTTTTGTATTTGTTAAGCGCTTCCTATATGTCAGAAACTGTACTAAACACTGGGGAAGAAGCAAGTTAATCACGTTGGACACAATAGCAATCCCACAGCCTTAATCCCCATTTTCCAGACAAGGTAACTGAGTCCCAGAGAAGCTCGGCCACTTGTCAGCTGTGTGACTTTGGGCAAGTCACTTAACTTCTCGGTGCCTCAGTTACCTCATCTGTAAAATGGGGATTAAGACTGTGAGCCCCACATGGGACAACCTGATTCCACTGTGTCTACCCCAGTGCTTAGAACAGTGCTCGGCACATAGTAAGCGCTTAACAAATACCAACATTATTATTATTAAGTTCAGTGACTTGCCGAAGGTCAAACAGCAGACAAATGACAGATCTGGGATTTGACCCCAAGCTCTCTGACTCCCAGGGCTATTCTCGCTCCACTAAGCCAAGCTCAGGGGTAGAGGGGCTGTAGCAGGTTAAATGCTCAAAGTTAGAGGGCAGAAACAGGCTGGACCGATCAGCAGTCAGACCTGCTGACACATTCCGCTGTAGGTCCCTTTTGACAGGTCTAAAATGTTCTCACTCCAAGAGTCAGAAAGCAGAACCAACTCGAGAGGCGACAACTCGAGAGGGACCGATTTGGTCTCCCGTCTGCTACAGAAGTTACCCCGAGCCACCCCTGGAGCCCAGGTCACATCCCAAGCAGAGCTGATCGGGGGACAGGGCTGAGCTGATCTGAGACTGAAGCTGGGCCTCGGGCCTCGTGCAGGCAAACTTATTCCAACCCTCTCCTCAATTGGGCTGGATTACCGAGGTCTTGGCTGCTGTGAGTGGCTTTACCCCATAGCTTGCGGCTAAGACATTCATCCCCGATGAAGAAAGCCCTGGATGCTTAAAATGGATGGGTCAAATCTCTGGAGACGATGCAATCCCTGCAGGGCATCAGAGCAGGATTTCCCAGTCTCTGATATTTCAGTGCTGACACTGTGCCCACAGCCTTCATGCCAGTGGGCAAACAGAGACAGCAGGGGAAGACTTAGCTTGGATGAGTGTGCAGGGTCTCAATTTCACAACTTTCCTTGATTGGCCGCTACTGTTCTAGGTCAGGAAGGTGCAGTTTGATTAGCTTGGAAGTGTGGCAGGAAACCTCCCCTGACATCAACTTTCAAAGCTGCTCCAGAACCGGCCCTCGGGTACTCATGAGAAATCACAGTCGGCTTCGCTGTTGCCCCACCGTAATCTGCACCCCACTCGCAGCTTCCACATACTCCTCACTTCATCTCCATGGCACCCCGGCCTCCATATGCCCCCACTCCCCTCCACTGTACTGCCCTGCCTCCATGGGGAATTTGCCAAGGTGAAGCAGGGCAGCAGGAAACTGTGTTCCACCTCCTAATTATCCAGAAACTCAGTCCCTCCAGCCTCAGTACTTGCACAAGGCAGTGGATCCCAGCTTACTCTTTAGCCTCTAGGAAACCAGGAGTCCTGAAAGAGAGACAAAGGAGGGGCAAGGAAGAAAAGGAAAAGCATCATATCAGTCCATCTACCTGGAAAGATATCCTGGAAAGTGTTTCCTCTCTTTCTGCCCCACTAGATGGTAACATATCAGGGAACATAGCAGCTCTGTTGTATTCTCCCAAGTGCTTAGTACGTTTCTCTGCACATGGTAAGTACTTAGTACATACCACTGACCGATGATTTGTTCTCATTGGTTTATGGGGTGAAGGGGAAGTCAGTTACCAGACAGTCAATCCTTACAGCTCTGCCTGCCATTGACGTTGTGTAGATGTTGTGGTGGTGTGTGTTTAAAGGTGGGACAAGGACTGGGTCCAACCTGACTAACTTGTACCTACCCCTGAGCTTAGAACACTGCTTGGCACATAGTAAGCACTTAACAAGCACCATAATTATTATTAGTAGTAGTAGCAGTATTTTTACTATGTTGTCCCTTATAAGGACGAGGTGGGATAGGATAGGTGATTGTATTAACATGGAAGAAGTTTGGATGGGGAGGTAAGTGTGGATTATAGTGATGTTGTCAAGTTAGAACTGACAGGATTTAGTGATGGATTGAATATGTGGGTTGAACGAGAGACAGGAGTCAAAGATAATGCCAAGGTTATGGGCTTGTGAGACGGGAAGGATGGTGGTGTCGTCCACAGTCATGGGAAAGTGAGGGGAAGGACAGGGTTTGGGTGGGAAGATAAGGATTCAGTTTTGGACATATTAAGCTTGTATCAGCTTCTCAGCCTCCAGTCTTTCCCTACTCCAGTCTATATTTAACTTTGCTGCCTGGGTCATTTTTCTACAAAAACATGCAGGCCATGTTTCCCCACTCCTCAAGAAACTCCAGTGGTTGCCCATCCACCTCCACATCAAAATAAAAATTCTCCACCATTGGCTTGAAAGCACTCCACCACCTTGCCCCCTCCTTCCTCACCTCTCTACTCTCCTACTACAACCCAGTCCTTACACTTTGCTCCTCTAATGCTAACCTTCTCGCTGTAGCTCGATCTCATCTATCTCTCTGCCGATCCCTCACCCACATCCTGCCTCTGGCTTGGATCGCCCTCCCTCCTCAAATCTGACTGACAATTACGCTCCCCCCATTCAGAGCACATCTCCTCTAAAATGCCTTCCCTGGCTAAACCCTCCTTTCCTCTTCTCCCACTCCCTTTTGCATCGCCCTGACTGGCTCCCTTTATTCATCTCCCCTTCCAGCCACACAGCACTTGGGTACATATCCATAATTCATTTATTAATGTTAAAATATGTCTCCCCCTTTAGACTGTAAGCTCGCTGTGGGCAGGGAATGTGTCTGCTTATTGTTATATTTGTACTCTCACAAGCACTTAGTAAAGTATAAAATACTTTAAAAATTACGATTGAGTGAATGAGTGAATGAATAAGGGACGGGTCACTGCTTCCCCCAAACAACACTAGGACAGTTCAGGGTCCGAGACCTCTGCCATATGCTCCAACTCTGCCTACCTCCTCACTCGTTGCACCCCAAGCCTCACTGGGAATGGAACTATTTGGGACTTGGCATTTGTTAAGTGTTTATCATATGTCAAACATTGTTCTAGGTGCTGGAGTAGGTAAAAGATTATCAGGTTGGACAAAGTCCTGGCCCCACATGGGGCTCGTGGTCTAAGTAGGAGGGAGAACAGGTATTGAATTCCCATTTTTCAATTGAGGATACTGAGGCACAGAGAAGTGAAGTAACGTGCTCAAGGTCACCGTAAGCAATTGACGGAAATAGGATTAGAACCCAGAACCTGTGAATCCCAGGCCCGAGCTCTTTCCACGAGGCTGAAATGCTTCTTTTGCATAGGTTCTCAGTCCTTAAGTGTCAGAACCGAGGCTCATCTATCGTTCTCCACAGGATACAACTTCATCATCATCCATGTCGTCGTCGTCCTCATGATATTAAGTGCCTTGTGTAGCATTCAGCAAGCGGGACAGATTCCGAACAGGGTTCTGCACACAGTAGGCATTCAGTATAGTGCTATGTGTGAAATAGCACTGAAGTGCAGTGCCATGATAAGAAATTCACAGACACAACAGTTATTATTACTATTATTATTATGAGAACAATAAAATTACAGTGACCCAAATACATCAGGCATTCAGTACGTATTGATAGGGATGAAGGTTGTAAACACTTAGGTTTTCCATGCACATAACGCAAAACCAGAAAATCTCTTATCCTATAAATCTTTGAAATTAGATGAACCTTCCTCTGCCTGGGATGGCTCAGACACACTCGTCCCTATGTGAGGTCAAAGGCTGGGGGCAGAGCTGTCACAGTGAAATTCAGTACAGTGCTTTGGCTTTTATTCTGAGCAACTTGCTGCAGTTAAGGCAAGGTTCATTCAGTAGTATTTATTGAGCACTTACTATGTGCAGAGCACTATACTAAGCACTTGGAATGTACAATTTGGCACGAGATAGAGACAATCCCTGCCCAATGACGGGCTTACAGTCTAACTGAGATGCACCACTGGACATTTTGCTCAGGGTCGCTTTGCTCGGAAAGTTGTTGCCTTCCCAAACTGTGGCCCAGGGCTTGAGGACTCTCGATGGTGAACAATTGGATTTGTTGTTAGTGCCAGACATCCAGGCACGCAGAGGGCATTTCCCCTATAGACTCTGGCAAGGTCTCCAAATTAGCCTAAAGAATGTCTGGAATGTTTACCCGGGCCCGGCAGCTGCAGCAGTTCCTGCAGACAGAATGTCCACTTGACGCACTGCCGTGTCACGGCCCACATTCAGGACTGTAAGTAGAAATGGAGCAAAACAAATGTTACCACTTGACCTACAACCTTTCTCTTTCAGCCCCCAGAGGTTTGAGAAATTCCATGGGCTCAGAGCCAAACAGTTGTGTTTCCTCTAAATAGAAGCCCATGGGAGTCACGACGAATATTTAGATCGCACGCTGCGTTCGAAAGATGGCGAAAAAGCAACCTAGCCCAGGAGCTAGTGGGGTTTTGCATTCATTTTCATCAGCCCCTTTCCAGCGGGCTGGTTGCCTCCCCCCGACCTCCCAACCCCTACACAGGTACCCCATAAGGTTTGAAACAACCCAGAGCTCATCCAGAGATAAGCACTAAGCACTGGGAGTAAAACAATAATAATAATAATAATCATGGTATTTGTTAAGTGCTTTCAAGCACTGTTCTAAGCAATTGACCCATTCCCTGCCCATGAGGAGTTTATACTCTAATAGGAGAGGTAAAAATAAAAGAGTGTGCACATTAAACATTTGAACACGAATCAAATAAACCTATCCATAAAACTGGGTGAGGACTAGCTGATGCAGGTAATCAATCAATCAATGGTATTTACTGAGTGCTTACTATGTACAGAGCACTGTACTAAATGCTTGGGAGAGTACAATTACAAAAGAGCTTCCAATCTAGAGGGGGAGGGGAGGTAATGGCATGGGAGTTGTCTGTCAGGGAAGAGGACTGAAGCTGAGTAGGGAAGATGGCAGAGTTTAAAGCAGGTGGGAAGAAGCTTTACTCTGTATTTTTTCTGACTTGATTTTGATTTGTTATGTATTTTAATGTATTTAGGAATTACCTTTTTCCCCAGTTTAGAGATCCTAAACTGGAACTTAACAATCTTGTACTTTGGGGGCGCTTTGGGATAAGGACAATAAGGGGGATTCTAAGTGCACGGTCTTTGGCCAATAGCTATTGCCTGAATAACTGCAGTATCTGACACTTTAGCAATTTTTTTTTCCTTTTTGCTCCTTTGGTTGAGCCTTTTGTTTTAGTTTCAGTCCTCTCCCTCAACGTGTTGGCTCATTCCTTTTCTTCTCTGGAAATATGAGACTGGAAGCTCATTGTGGGCAGTGAACATTTCTACCAAACCTGTTCTACTGTACTCTCCTAAGCATTTATTATAGTGCTTTGCACATAGTAAGCGCTCAGTAAATACAATCGGTCGATTGCATATCTCTACTCAGAAAATTCCTGGAAGGCCAAGAGGAGACACGATTGGAGGATGTCGAGCCTTTAAAGTTGTTGACAGGATGAACCGGGAATTGTAGTCATCAAATCCCATAAAGCAACACTAGGTCAGTGGGGTCAAAATAAAAGGAAAACTTCTTCTCCCAGCAGGCAGGAAACCAGTGGCTTGTTATGTAGACAGAAAGTTTTGAGAGTGTCGAGAAGAGTTCAAACTCTTCTTTTCAATAGATGAGGCTATTAGGAAATAAATTTAGGACTAGTAGAAGTATACATTTGAGATGGTACAAGGTTCAGGAAGGGTTTTGATGGCTTTTGTAGAGTATTCCCGTAGAAAAGTTTGTAAGAGGGAGGAGGTTGAACTGTTCCAACACTCCATCATTTACAGTCAGGGAAAGAATGCCAGTTTGGATGGATCGATGAGAAGCAGTGTGGCCAAGTGGAAAGAGCCCAGACCTGGAAGTCGGAGGACCTGGGTTCTAATCCCAGCTCCACCACTAGTCTGCTGGGTGACCTTGGGCATGTGACTTCACTTCTCTGGGCTTCAGTTTCCTCGTCTGTAAAATGGGATTAAATCCTACCCATTCCTACTTAGATTTTGAGTCCCAAGTGGAACAGGGACTGGGTCTGTCCTGTGTATCTCGTGTCTACCCCAGAGATAGGTACAGTGCTTGGCACATAGTAAGTGTTTAACAAGTACCATTAAAACAATGGTCTGGCAGATGAATGGCATCATTTCAGTTGTCTTTTATGTCATTATTTAACCAATTAATTAATCAATTAGCAGTATTTATTTAGAGTATGCTGTGTGCAGAGCACTGTCCTAACTGCTATAATAGAAGAAAAAAGACACAATCCCTGCCTATGAGGAGCCTGTTGTTGTTGATATGAAATAATTTACAAATAGAAGGAAGAAGCAGTCAATAATAATGATAATAATGGTGTTTGTTAAGTGCTTACTATGTGCCAGGCACTGTACTAACCACTAGAGTGGACACAAGCTAATCAGTTTGGACACAGTCCCTGGCCCGCGTTCGGCTCACAGTCTTATTCCCCATTTTACAGATGAGGTAACTGAGGTACAGAGAAATGAAGTGACTCGCCTGAGGTCACACAGCAGACAATTAGAATCCATGACCTTCTGACTCCCAGGCCTGTGGTCTATCAACTACGCCATGCTGCTTCACTAAGGAAGGTGTGAGAAGGAAAGTAATTCAGGTTTAAGTGCAACAGGTGTTGGTGAGTACAAAGGAGCTGAGGTGAACATTGGGCGGGTGTGATCTTGGGACAAGAAAAATAGTCAAGGAAAACCTCTTGGGCGGTTTTCTCCTTGGCCAAAGAAAAGACTCCTTGGCGGGAGGAGGCCGGATCTGTCGCAAACCATTTAATAAACTACAGGCTCCTCGAGGGTGATAGTTGTAGTAATTGCATTTATTGAGCATCCCCTGGAAGTGCAAAACAAATGACTAGCAAGTTCCCTGCCCTCCAAGAGCTTGCATTCTAATGGGAGACAGACAAGCAAGTATTCTCAAACAGAGGAATCAAAATGCTGAGAAGCAGCACAGCCTAATGGATAGAGCACAGGCCTGGGAGTCGGAAGGATCTGGGTTCTAATCCCAGCTCCGTTGCTTACCTGCTGTGTGACTTTGGGCAAATCACTTAACTTCTCTGGACCTCAACTGCCTCATCTGAAAATGGGGATTAATACTGTGAACCTCAAGCGGGACATGGATTGGGTCCAACCTGATTAGATCGTATCTATTCCAGTGTTTAGTACAGTGCCTGGCACATAATAAGTGCTAAACAAATATAAATCATAAAAAATAAAGAAATAATAAATGGATGATTTTCCAGAATGTGAGACCCCTGAGGGGCAGGTACCTCATCTAATTTCCACCTGTTTATTCATTCTTCCTCAGTGCTTAGCACACAGTGAGTGTTTAATAATTACTACAACTATTACAATTGAAAAGGCACATAATGCTAAGAATAGAGAGAGTTACAATCCTATTTTTCGCATGCATTCCATCACAACGGAATGAGATCATTCCTGCCTGAAAAAGCTAGATGATGTTTCTTCGCCCACCCTTTTAGCTTTATGTTTACAAACCAATAATCTCCAACAGGAAGAAGCAGAGTGAATGGTTTGCCACTTGAATTGCATTCCTTGTAAATTCAGCTGTTTATTGTGCTTTCCCCTCATAAGAATGTTCCTTATGCAAATGAGGAAAATTATCGCTTCAAGCTATGGTAGGGCATAGCTGCCGTAGGCTGATTTTCATGTTGCTATGGTTCCCAGGAGGGTGACCTTATATATAATAATCCAGCCCCTAGCAAACCTTGTGGAAAATCTCCTGAGGAAAAAGCAGAATGGGAAGACTGAAAACTGCTAACCAATTATGCTCTAAAATAGTATTGCTATCACATTCTGGGACACTGCTACCTAAAGCTGCCCAGAACATTTTGTGCTTTTCTCAACTCAACTCCAACAAAAACAGGGGTAAAACCTGCTCGGAATGCCAGTCAGGTTGTGGCTTATGTCATGCAAGGGACGGGACCGTTTCAGGTTTCTTTAGCAAATAACGTTTTTCCTCTCAGAAGATTTTTATATTTTACCTTTCCAACAGTCAAACCCACATCCCCAGTTATGGAACCGAAGAGCGTGCTGTTTCCTTTAAAATTAATTTGTCTTTCCGCTTTTGAAGTAAATTGCTCTTTCAACCACATAGAAATAAGAAAAAAAAACCTTTCTCCTTTTGAATATGCTCTAAAATGCTCTGCAAAGTTGGCACAGGGTTAAAGTCTTCCAATAATCCTGAAAAAAAGCACAGGTTATGTTGCAGCCTGCTCCCCAGAAAACCTAGATTCAATAGAAAATTTTCATTGACTTGTAAGCTCATTGTGGTCAGGGAACGTATCTTCCAACTCTGCTATATTACGCTCTCCCAAGCACTTAGTACAATGTTCTGCACACAGTAAGTGCTCAGTATGATTGACTGATTGATTGGCAACGCAGATCTATATGCTGTTACCAGTTTCTGCTAACAAGGCAGCACACTAGCCAGTGATGTTCAGAGAGACAAAGTGGTAGAAAATAGAATCAAAAAGATCAGCATGGCTTTTAGGAGATAGTGGGGGATCGACAGATGGTGGTGGTAATGGGGCATTAAGCTTCGTACCAAGTTAAAAGTTCATAAAGCTATAGGAGAGTCCAACATTCAATATTGACCGTGAGGTCAGCACCCACTATAGAAGTCAAATCAAGTAAGTTTCACTGGTGTCACCGAACAATTAAATCAATATCCAATCTGGGAGCAGCTGTGTGACTTCGTGGAAAAACCACGGACCTGGGAGTCAGAGGTTCTGGATTCTAATACTGACTCTGCCGCTTATCTGCTGTGTGATCTGGGGCAAGTCACTGGTGATGGCAGTTTAATGGTGAACAATACATCTTCCCAGGACCCCAAGGACACTGAATTTATTTACAAATGGGTGAGTGAAGCAGGTCAATGGTCCTGGAGGCAAAGCAGCTGACTAAACTGTGTGGGCGGGAGGGGGAAGATGGGAAGCAGCGTGGCCTAGTGGAAGAGCAAGGACCTAGGAGCCAGAGAACCTGGACTTGGCCTTTCCACTTGTCTTCTTTGTGACCTTGGACAAGTCACTTTACTTCTCTGTGTCTTAGTTTCCTCATCTGTAAAATAGGGATTAAGACTGTGAGCACTTTATGGGGCAGGGACTGTGTCCAATCTGATTATCTTGTATTTACCCGAACACTTAGTACAGTAGGTGGCATACAGTAAGGATTTAAAAAGTACAGTTATTATTATTATTAATATCATTATTATCAATAACATTCAACCCAATTTATTGAACATCTATTCTGTGGAGCACAATGGAAGTGGAAGGCAGTTCCTTGCCCTCAAGGAGCTTACAAATGACAGGACAAGATTGCCAATATTGAAGTTAATGTTGGTATTTGTTAAGCACTTACTATGTGCAGAGCACTGTTCTAAGTGCTGGGTTAGACACAGGGGAATCAGGTTGTCCCACATGGGGCTCACAGTCTTCATCCCCATTTTGCAGATGAGGTAACTGAGATCCAGAGAAGTGAAGTGACTTGCCCACAGTCACACAGCTGACAAGTGGCAGAGCTGGGATTCGAACTCATGACCTCTGACTCCAAAGCCCGTGCTTTTTCCACTGAGCCACACTGTTTCTCTGTGGCTCTAAAACACAGCTCAGTAGCACTGAGACAAAATTCACAGCAACATAACTCTAGACCAGTGCAGGAAGGCAGTGTGGCCCACTGGAAAGAGCATGGTACTGGGAGTGAGAAGATTTAGATTCTAGTTACAGCTTCCCCGCTTGCCTGCTGTGTGATCTTGATTAAGTGACTTAACGTCTTCGTGCCTCAGTTTCGTCATCTGTAAAATGGGCCTGAAATAACTGTTCTTCCTCTCTCTTAAATTGTGAGCCACCTGCGAGACAGGATTAGGGTCAGATCTCTTGTATCTCGCACCTAATCCAGTGCTTAGCACAGTGCCTGGCACAGAGCAAGTATTATCATAACCTGCCAATGCAACACAATATGAGAATGTTTTAGCTCCATGTCCAGAATAAAGCCACTGCTGAAGGCAGTTTAATGGTGAACAATACACCTTCCCAGAACTCCAAGGACACTGAATTTATTTACAAATGGGTGAGTGAAGCAGGTTAATGGTCCTGGAGGCAAAGCTGCTGACCAAACTGTGTGGGCGGGAGGGGGAAGATGGGAAGCAGCGTGGCCTAGTGGAAGAGCAAGGGCCTAGGAACCAGAGAACCTGGACTAGGCCTTTCCACTTGCCTTCTGTGTGACCTTGAACAAGTCACTTTACTTCTCTGTGCTTCAGTTCCCTCGTCTATAAAATGGAGATTAAGACTGTGAGCCTTATGTGGGACATGGACTGTGTCCAATCTGATTATCTTGTAACCACCTCAACTCTAAGTACAGTGCCTGGCACAAAGTAAGTGCTTAAGCAGTATCATTAAAAAAAAAAATGGTGGGAGAAGAAAGGCAGAAAACACAATCAATCAAGTAGAGGCAGAAAAGGGAGACAGAAATGGGGACATCTTAGAGACATACACATGCCTCAGGGAGTTTCAGCCAAACGCATGAACACTTTAGGTTCCACTTGCCCACCCACAGTGACATATTGACCCATTCACAGAGACACACACCCTCACCCTCTTGCCCCTCCAGCCATGCTTGGCGTGAGGCCAGGCCCAGGCAAATAAAAGAGAAAAATGCCCTTCTGATGTGGACTTCCAAAATTCCTGGCAACTCCACCAAAAACATACACAGCCCCCAGCTGCTGACGGACACTGAAACTCTGAGGAGCTGGCAGGGGTAGTGCTTACCTGTGACTTTCACTGCCCTCATCCTTGTGAGCCGGTGTTTATCATTGTTAACCATAACAATAATAATAATAATAATCATCGTTAAACTGTTCCCGGGTGCCAAGCACTGTACGAAGCACTGCAGTAGATTCATCAATCAATTATATTTATTGAGGACTTATTATACACAGAGCACCGTGCTAAGTATTTGGGAGAGCACAACACAATAGAAGTAGCAGATACATTCCCCTCCCACAATGAGCTTAAAATCTACAGATGCAAGATATTTTACATAAGATAATTAGGTTGGATACAGTCCCTGTCCCACATGGGACTCACAGACTAAGATCAAAACAGAATAGGAACTGAATACCCATTGTACAGATGAGGAAACTGAGGTTAAGTGACTTGTCCAAGACCAGATAGCAGGCAATCCGGGTAATTGTAATCCAGGTCTTCCACCTCTCAGGTCTGTGCTCTTTCCACTAGCTCTCACTGCTTCTGTTCAACTCCCAAGGCCTTCATGGCCAGAATGCAGTCATTACCCCCTCCCCACTCTCGACCCCAGCTGAACCCGGGATTCTTGCCACCCCACTAGTCTCCCGGCATCAGGAAGTCAGGATCCATGAAGATCTGTGCTCTCCAAAACAGACGGGACAGCCTTTCCAGAGCCAGTCACAGCTGGCTAGAAATCTACAGTAGCTGGGAGAAGAATGGCGGCTTTGCTTCTGCCCTCGACTCCCCCACTTGCCGGTTTGAAAGCAATGTCATTATCTCTCTTTATTGCTGAATTGTACTTTCCAAGCGCTCACTACGGTGGTCCGCGCACAGTAAGTGCTCAATAAGTACGACTAAATGAATGAATGAATGAATCCCTGAAACTCTGGGAAAAGCAATAGAAAGTTGGGCTGCTGGAGCCATCTCGCTCCCCAGACAACTATAGAGTCTGCTAGTCCAAAGGACCTGGGGCTCTTTGACCTCTTTGATTTCTCTGTTTATTTATATTAGTGTCTATCTTCTCCTCTAGACTGAGCTCGTTGTGGGCGGGAAATGAGTCTGATGTTATTTTGATGCCTACTTGTTTTGTTTTGCTCTCTTTCTTCCCCTTTTAGACTGTGAGCCCATCGTTGGGCAAGGATTGTCTCTATCTGTTGCCAAATTGTACATTCCAAGTGCTTAGTACAGCGTTCTGCATATAGTAAGCACTCAATAAATACTACTGAATGAACGTTAAAGCTCAGTTCCTCCTCAGCCACTGGAGGACGTGCCCCGGCTACCTTTCGACCCCAAGTCCAGGGCTCCTGGTCAAATCCCTCCCATCACCTCGCTCAAGTGCTGGAAAAGAATACACACAAAGGTGAGAATTAGCCCTCATCCCCGATCTCCAAGGGGCCCCCCAGTTAAAGACCAAAGAGACTGGTGACAGACAAGTAAAGAAAGATAAAATAGTAAAAATACAAAAACAAAGTAAATAGCAAGGTGAAGAATAAAGGCATGAAATTAGAATAAAGAGAGCAAGAGAGTGCTGAGGCTGGAGGAGCAGGGATTCGGGATCTTGCCCCTGCCTGACGTCCCACCTCGTGAGGAGGCTCGGCAGGAGCTGCTCTTTGCGCCCCATCCTGATGGGATAAGGCAGGTGGGGAGCCAGCCCCCAGTGTGGAGGAGCCGAGGAGAAACAACGGCTCACTGGCACAGAGAAGCAGCAAATCTAGTGGAAGTCAGTGGGCCTGAAGGGCCTGGGAGTCCGAAGACCTGGCTTCTAACCCCGGCTCTGCCACTTGCCTGCTGGGACATTGGATAAGCCCTTAACTTTTCTGTGTCTCAGTTTCCTCATCTGTAAAATGGGGGTTCAATCCCATTCCTTCCTCCTTATAATTGTGAGCCCCATGTGGGGCCGGGTCTGTGTCCAACCTAATTATCTTGTATCTAGCCCCAGTGCTTAGTATAGTTCCTGATGCGTAGTAAGCGTTTAATAAGACCATAATTAGTATTCAGCTCAGGGGACCAGTGAGGTGGGAGCCTACTCTGAGAGAAGGAGGGAGCCAAAGGAAGTGGGGGGGTGTCATAAAGTTTGGTTCCACAGAAACGGAAAGAGCGGTGCCCTGTCCTCGAGGAGTAAGCGCCTTTAAGATAAATCAGTACTAGTAATTGAGGTATTTGTTAAGTGCTTACTATATGCCAAGCACTGTACTAAGCGCTGGGGTAGTAGAGAAGCAGCGTGGCTTAGTGGAAAGAGCCCGGCTTGGGAGTCCGAGGTCATGGGTTCGAATCCCAACTTTGCCCCTTGTCAGCTGTGTGACTGTGGGCAAGTCACTTCACTTCTCTGTGCCTCAGTTCCCTCATCTGTAAAATGGGGATGAAGACTGTGACCCTCACGTGGGACAACCTCATTCCCCTGTATCTACCCCAGCGCTTAGAACAGTGCTCTGCACATAGTAAGCGCTTAACCAATACCAATATTATTATTATTATTACCAGATAAGCAGGTCCCATATGGTCTCGCAGTCCAGGTAGAAGGGAGAACAGGTATTGAATCTCCATTTTACAGATGAAGGAACTGAGGCACAGAGGAGTGAAGTGACTTGCCCAAATTCACATAGCAGACAGTGGTGGAGCAGTGATTAGAACCCAGGTACTCTGACCCAGGCTAGTCCTCTTTCTACTAGGCCATGCTGCTTCCCATTCCCCTTACTGCAGCCTCCACCCACCGATTTCAACAATCTGGAGCTCGAGGAGAATGGGTTTATTCTTCCACATAACTCTCTACAACTCACACTTTTAAATCTGGAATGACCTTAAGACTCTCTCTCTATGGGTAATGAATCTCTGAGGAGCTGGGGTCCTACTCCCTTTTCTACCTAATAAAACCAAGGTCAGAGCAACTATTTATAACAATTTGAATAAATCCCACCTCCTTACAAGAGTGTTTTTCTACCATGAACAGTGGGTATGAAAAATCAGCAGGCAGAGCCTCCTTTCCCTTTTGTAAACAGGTCCCACTTCAGGAGAGCGGCCTGCCCATTTGAACCCAACCCCCTCCTTTACTTTCTTCGGCCATTCTCAGTCCACCTCTCTGACAACATTAACGCTTTTCTCCAAATCAGCTTCCAGACTTTGGTTCCTCTCACTGAGGACCAGAGGGAACCCAGATCTCCCATATGATAGCCAAAATCTAATCTTTTTATTCCCCCGTTCATGTGGGACAGGGACCGTGTCCAATCTGATTATCTTATATCCCCGCAATGCTTAGAACAGTTCTTGGCACAAAGTAATAATAATAATAATGTTGGTATTTGTTAAGCGCTTACTATGTGCGGAGCACTGTTCTAAGCGCTGGGGTAGATACAGGGTAATCAGGTTGTCCCACGTGAGGCTCACAGTTAATCCCCATTTTACAGATGAGGTAACTGAGGCACAGAGAAGTTAAGTGACTTGCCCACAGTCACACAGCTGACAAGTGGCAGAGCAGGGTTTCAAACCCATGACCTCTGATTCCCAAGCCCGGGCTCTTTCCACTGAACCATGCTGCTTCTCTAAGTAAGCACTTAATATACACTATAATAACAATAATAGTAATAATAAGGATAATAATATTGTCCTTTTCCCTTGTCTCAGCTGTGTCCACCCCCTCCCAGCCTCCTTTCCCCAAATCCTCTTTTGGTTAGGTTCTTCTCTCTATTTAGATAGTTTCCTTTGATACCAGTGGATTCTTGGAGAGGGTAACCTAGGCAACCTGAAAGCACTTTCTGGTTTTGAGTTCTTTAACCCCCAAAGAACCTTTAATAATTAACCCATGACACTGAGGGACTGCCAAAACTCTTCCTCCCTGTTTTCCTAAGACAAATCATTTCAGGCACCAGTTCTCTTTCTCGTAAGAGAATGAGTTTTCATACAGAAAACTCATGAGACCAGGCTCGGGCTTCGATACCAAGTGAACAAGGCTTCAGGTGAACCAGTCTAGGTTCACTTCGTGAAAGTGGAGACATATTCACTAATTCAATAGTATTTATTGAGCACTTACTATGTGCAGAGCACTGTACTAAGCGCTTGGAATGGACAAATCGGTAACAGATACAGTCCCTGACCTTTAACAGGCTTACAGGCTAATCCGGGGAGATAGACAAGAACAATAGCAATAAATAGAATCAAGACATCAAATCCATAGTAGAAAAGCAGCGTGGATAGAACACGGGCCTGGAAGTCACAAGGACCTGGGTTCTAATAATGGGTCCACCACTTGTCTGCTGTGTGACCTTTGGGAATGTTAGTTAACTTCTTTGTGCCTCAGTTACCTCATCTGTAAAATGGGGATTAAGACTGTGAGTCCAGTGTGGGACAAGGACTGTGTCTAACCTGTTTTGCATCTTCCCCAGCACTTAGCACAGTGCCTGGCACTTAGTAAGCGCTTAACGAATGCCATTTTAAAAAATGTAAAGACTCTGGAAAGAGTAGAAACATTGCTTCCTCTTTACCTGAAAAATCCAAAAGCATTGTTTACAAGGGAAACTGGAAAAAGCAACCAATAACCAGCAAATGCCCTCCTTTAAGCAGAGAAATGTTATGTGACTGATCTGAGCAAGAGATAATCTTGCAGCCTGTTTGTCTAAAGTTTTAGTCTTCCTTTGGTTAGAAACATTCGCAGATTGAAATAGTTGAAATTTCCAAAGCAAATATCTCTGAAAATGTTTCCGGGGAGATAGTTCTAGTTCTAAGGAAAGAGGGCTGGAGCTTTCTAAACTATAAGGTTTGTTGTGGACAAGGAATGGTTTCTACCAACTCCGTTGTATTGTACTCTCCTAAGTGCTTACTACAGTTCTCTGCACATAGAAAGCACTTAATAGGTACCTTGGAGTGACTATACTCTCCCAAGAGTTCTGTGCAAAGTAAGCACTCGATAAATACCACTGGTTGATTGAAGTAAAAGATGGTCACCAAGGAAGTAGTGCCCCCTTAATCTGTAAAAACTGGCCCTGGCACTGGGATAAGTGGCCGACTGAGTCTTTTTTGGGCCCCTCACACTGATTAGAAATGATTTTCTTCCGCTACAAATCAGGGCGCTTCGGCACACGGATCAAAGAGCAGCAGAAACGTTATCCTGCGTAGTACAACATCCACAGATCTTCCAACCTGAAGCAGAAGCTGATGGCTGATCCCCAGTCAGACTGTGATAATAATAATGTTGGTATTTGTTAAGTGCTTACTATGTGCAGAGCACTGTTCTAAGTGCTGGGGTAGAGACACTGTAATCAGGTTGTCATTCATTCATTCAATAGTATTTATTGAGTGCTTACTATGTGCAGAGCACTGTACTAAGCGCTTGGAATGAACAAGTCGGCAACAGATAGAGACAGTCCCTGCCATTTGACGGGCTTACAGTCTAATCGGGGGAGACAGACAGACGAGAACAATGACAATAAATAGAGTCAAGGGGAAGAACATCTCGTAAAAACAATGGCAACTAAATAGAATCGAGTCGATGTACATTTCATTAACAAAATAAATAGGGTAATTAAAATATATACAGTATTGTCCCACGTGAGGCTCACACTTAATCCCCATTTTACAGATGAAGTAACTAAGGCACAGAGAAGTGAAGTGACTTGCCCACAGTCACACAGCTGACAAGTGGCCGAGCTGGAATTCGAACCCATGACCTCTGACTCCCAAGACCAGGCTCTCTCCACTGAGCCACTGTGATGAAATGGGAGGAGGTTTCTGGGGGGAGCTGGAACTAGACAGGCGGCGATGGAGCAGACACTTACCCTGAGTTCACCACCTTCGCATTCATCACTTTAGGTGACGAAATGTCAGAGTGGAGAAAAAGCTGTTGATTGGTACAAACAGCAGTGGCTTTATTTTGTAAACTCTTGGGTATTTGAAGAATTTCTCATGACTTGCTCCCCACAGGAGGCAAAGCGGTCTAGTGGAAATCAGGAGAATTGGGATCTATTCCCAGGTCTACCTCTTGCTTGTCTGGTGGCTTTGGGCATATCACCTGACCTATCTGTGCCTCAGCCTCCTTATCTGTAAAATGGGTATAAAAAACCAGTCTGCCCTCCTTCTATGTGGGACAGGGACTAGGTCAAACAATCAGTCAATCAACCAACCAACCCATAGGCTTTTTTTCTGGTATTTTTTAAGCATTTACTATGTGCCAGGTAAACTGGGGTAGAAACAAGCTAGTCAGGTTAGACGCAATCCGTTGAACGTTCCACATGGAGCTCATAGTCTTCATCCCCATTTTACTAACGTGGTAACTGAGGCTTGGAGAAGTTAAATGGTCACGCAGCAGACAAGAGGAGGAGCCAGGATTAGAACCCAGGTCCTTCCGACTCCCAGGCCTGTGCTACTAAGCGAGAGATAGATGAAGTGGAGTTCCAGTGTGATTATCCTCAGCCCCTAGCACAGTACCATCCCAAAATAAGCCCTTTATTTCCCATATCTGCCCTTCCCTCTGAATCGACTATGGACTTGGCTGTGTACCCCTTAAGTAACTTAATGCTCACCTCAGCCCCTCAGTACTTACGTAAATATTCTTATACTCTACTACTTCCCCTATCCCTAATTGACTTTAATGCCTGACCCCCCATCTACTGTAAATTCCTCTTGGTCGGGGATCGTGTCTACCAACTCTACAGCATTGTATTCTCCCAAGCTCTTAGTATGGTGCTCTGCACACAGCAAGAACTCAATAGAAAAGCTGCGTGGCTTAGTGGAAAGAGCACGGGCTTGAGAGTCAGAGGTCGTGGGTTCCAATCCTGGCTCCGCCACTTGTCAGCTGTGTGAGTTTGGGCAAGTCACTGAACTTTTCTGTGTCTGAGTTACCTCATCTGGAAAATGGGGATGAAGATTGTGAGCCCCACTTGGGACAACCTAATAACCTTGTATCGCCCCCAGTGCTTGGCACATAGTAAGCGCTTAACAAATACCATAATTATTATTATGATTATTAATAAATACCACTGCCTGAGTGATGATAGTAGCATTCAGTACGTATCATCATTATCATCCATATGTTTTTAATGTCATTTTTAAGAAATAATGTTATTTTATTCAGTTTTATGAAGCACCTAAAACGATCAAGAGAGTGAAGAGTGTGAATCCCATGTGTGTCCATTCTGATTAACTTTGCTTTGAACAGTGCTCGACACATAATAAGGGCTTAACAAATCAATCAGTGGTATTTACTGAGCATTAATGGTGTACAGAACACCACACTGTGCTAAGCTACAAATCTAATAATAATAATAATAATCTATTTTTAGACCTGATCCAGGATAAAACATCCTGCTGATGTAGACATCGAAAGAAACACATTTCCCTTTAAAGGAGCGGTGCTTGCCAAGAATAGTTCTCTCAGCCAGGCTCAGGGAAGACCAGCAGTGTTGCTGTACGGCTCCAGGTCTTTCCAGCTTTAGAGTCTCCTCCACCTGCCTATTCCTCTGTTTGTTTATTTCTCTGCTCCAGGGCTGAACTTGTACACTTGGCGAGGCTTCAGAGGAGGATTATTTTAACTTCAACATCCTAGCAGACAGGATTATTTTTGTTCCATGTATGGAGAGAATGAGGAGGTGTTGAGTTTGGAAGGGTGGCCATTTCAATTTCTGCACAAAAACACACTCTGGAACTGCAGGACAGAGTGTTCAGCTGGAAAATGTTCCTGCAGTGTGAAACTCTCTTGTAGGGAAAGCAATTTCCACCAGAATGCCACCATGATGGAAACAAATTGAAACTGTTTTCTTAAACTTCTTTTCATGATGAAAAGAGCACAGGCTTGGGAGTCACAGGACCTGGGTTCTAATCCCGACACCTCCACTTGTCTGCTGTGTGGCTTTGGGCAAGTCACTTAACTCTCTATGCCTCAGTTACCTCATCCGCAAAATGGGCATTAGGACAATGAGACTGAAGAGGGACATGGACTGTGTCCAACCTGATGAACTTATATCTACCCCAGGGCTTAGTAAAGTAGTAAATACTAAACAAATGCCATTAAAAAAAACCTCCAAAACTTAAAAGGAGCAGAGAACCTGTGAAAGAGACTGAGAATGAGTGACTAAAGAGTTAGGAGGAGAACCAGGAGAGGACAGTGTCAGTGAAGCCAAGGTTGGATAATGTTTCCAGGAGAAGAGGGTGGTCGACAGTTTCAAAAAAATCTGAGAGGTCGAGGAGGATTAGAATGCAGTAGAAGGCACTGGATTTGGCATGAAGGAGATCACTGGTGACCTTTGAGAGGGCAGTTTCTGTGGACTGAAGGGAATGGATGTCAGATTGGACGGGGTAAAGATGAGAATTGGAGGAAAGGAATTTGAGACAGTGGGTGTAGACCTGTATTTTATTTTCGTGTCTGCCTCCCCAACTTAACCGTGTGTTCCTTGAGGGCAAGAATAGTGCCCACTCATGATGTTGCAATTTCCAAGCACTTTTATTTGTTGAAAAGGGTGGAGGAGTTCTATTTTGGCAGCAAAACATGGCCTGGAGCTGATTGTGGAACAGATCATGGGCTGTTAATGTGTAAACTCAGGCTAAAACTTAGAAAGTTCAATCATTCCTTACAGCTGCCCAAATATGACCTGCCAAATATTCCCTCTGCCTGTAAGGATCAAGTAAAAAATCTGAGGTATTTATTCTCACAGAGAAGGAACCAGAGAAAATCTGGCTGGAGATGAAAAATGTCATTAAAGAAGAAAGCAGCACAGCATTGCAAAAGGTCAGGAAGCAGAAGAAGCCAAAATGGATGTCGAACACAACTCTGGAAGTAGCCAGAAAAATTAAGGAAATCAGAGGACAAAAGAACCCGGTTAAAGAACTGTGCTGAGAATTCCAGTGCTCTGGCAGGAAGGACAAATGGGAATATTATAACAGCATATATAAAGAAATGAAAGTCAATAACAAATGTGGACAATCAGAAGATTAAGGAAATTAAGGGAACATTTCATCCTCGGATTGGCTGTGTTAAAAGCAAAAATGATAAATGATGCCAGTGGAATCCAACAGAGATGGAAGGAATACATACAGGAATGATACCAGAAGGATAGCAATATACAAGAAGTGATTGAAGAAGTTCCTTATGAATTAGAGCCATTGATCACGGAAAGCAAAATTAGATCGGGTTTGCACTGTCTTGCCAAAAATAAGGCATCTGGCTTTGTTAAGGCTTCCTATTAGGTGTTTCAGGCAGCTGATGAGGAATCAGTTAAAATCCTTACCAAATTATGTCAACAGGTATGGCTAACCACTCAATGGTCATCTGATTGGAAGGGATCAGTTTATGTTCCAAATATTGAAGAAGGGAGATACGACTGAAAGTGACAATTATCCTAGAATTTCCTTGTTCTCCCATTCCAGCAAAGTATTGCTAAAAGTTATACAGTATCAAACAGAGACCTACATGGAACGTGAACTGTCCAAAGTTCAAGCAGGATCCCGATAAAGAGGGAAATGAGTCGTTATTGCTGATGTCTTTTGGATAATTGAATGAAATAGATAATATCAAAAGGAAGTCAGCATGTGCTTTGTTGATTATAGTAAGGTCTTTGACTGTAGATCATGTGAAGCTCTGGAGCCCAGTTAGGAAAATGGGCAGGCCAGGACATTTAATAGCATTAAAACAGATCCTGTAGGCTGGACAGGAGGCTACAATAAGAACAGCCTATGGAGAAACTGATTGGTTTCCCATTACTAAAGGTGTAAGACAAGGATGTATCTTATCACCTTTTCTGTTCACATTTTATGCCGGATACATGAGGGAAGCCGGATTGGATGAAGACAAATGGGGAGTAATGATTGGAGGAAGGAATATAAACAACCTTTGTTATGCTGATGATATTACCCTACTAGCAGAAAGTGAAGAAGATTTGAAGGGCTTATTATTAAAAGTTAAGGAGTAGAGCAAAAAGATGGGCCTATATTTGAATGTCAAGAAAACAAAAATCATGACAACTGGAAGTTTTAACAGATTTATAGCGGATGGAGCGAAGATTGAAATAGTTGACAATTTTTCTCTCCTGGGATCGTTAATCAAAAATAAAGGAACTAGTAGTCAAAAAATAAGCCGAAGATTAATGTTAGAAAGATTTGCTATGAAGAGCCTGGAAAAAAGCATGAATGCTGTTTTCTAACGATTGCTACAGAAATACAAATGATGAATTCTATGGTGTTTCCAGTGACAATATATAATAATGATGGCTTTTTTAAAACACTTACTATGTGCCAAGCACTGTTCTAAGTGCTGGATGGATCTGAGCTGGACAGTGAAAAAACAGGATAGAAAAAACATCGACTCTTTCGAAATGTGGTGTTGGAGAAGGCTTTTGTGAATATCATGGTCTCTCCGAAAGACAAACAAATTGGTTTTGGAGCAAATTAGTCCAGTGTGGTCTTTGGAAGGCCAAATGACTTGACCTAGATTAGCATGTTTTGGACACATCATCAGGAGGACTAATTCTCTGGAGAAGACACTAACGTTAGAAAATGCCCAGGGAAAATGTAGAAGAGGCAGACCAGCAGCTAGTTAGTTAGAAATCATAACAACGATAATGGAAGAACCTTTGGCAAGGTTACGGATTATGGCAGAAGATAAGATGCTCTGGGGAAAATACATCCATAGAGTACCTCTGAATAGGAAATGACTCCATGGCATTTGCTAATAGTATAGTGTTCTGCATGTAGTAAGCACCCAACTAATTTCACTGATTGACCTATTGACGGATTCAGTTTCTTGAAGAGTTAAATTGATTCGAGGCTGTGGATGATTGGATGGATTGATATTTAGTGTCTAGATCATCATTTCATGCTATGTGCTGTACAATCACAATCTTCTTGAAGTACGATAATCTGCTACACTTTCCATCTCCATGGCAGCTAAAATGCATAAAACAAAGTGCCTTGTGGGGGCAAAGCTTTCATCCTTGAAAAAACTAGGAGGAAGCGGCTGAGGAAGCCACTGTCTCGACCTTCTTCCTTTCTCCGCCAAAACAAGGTGCTGGATCTTTAAACAAACATAAAAAAATAATG